>NC_041382.1:304192403-304208404 GCF_002162155.2 Triticum dicoccoides | reverse complement strand
CCCCGGGCCAGTCCTCCTCTCAGTGTTGGTCCGAACCGAATAGACTGCGGGGCCACCTTGGGGCAACTTGAGGGTTGGTTTTACTCGTAGGATGTCTCATCCGGTGTGCCCTGAGAATGAGATACGTGCGCATCCTATCGGGATTTGTCGGCACATCAGGCGGCTTTGCTGGTCTTGTTGTACCATTGTCAAAATGTCTTGTAACGGGATTTCGAGACTGATCAGGTCTTCCCGGGAGAAGGAATATCGTTCGTTGACCGTAAGAGCTTGTGATGGGCTAAGTTGGGACAACCTTGCAGGGTATAAACTTTCGAGAGCCGTGCCCGCGGTTATGTGGCAGATGGGAATTTGTTAATATCCGGTTGTAGAGAACTTGACACTTAACTTAATTAAAATGAATCAACCGCGTGTGTAGCTGTGATGGTCTCTTTTCAGCGGAGTCCGGGAAGTGAACATGGCCTTGTGTTATGCTCTAGCGTAAGTAGCTTTAGGATCACTTCTTGATCACTATTAGCCTCTCGACCGTGTGTTGCTTCTCTTCTCGCTCTCTTTTGCCTATGTTAGCCACCATATATGCTTAGTGCTTTGCTGCAGCTCCACCTCACTACCCTTTCCTACCCATAAGCTTAAATAGTCTTGATCTCACGGGTGTGAGATTGCTGAGTCCTCGTGACTCACAGTTACTTCCAAATAGATGCATGTGTTGATGATGCCAGTGCAGGGGACGCTACCGAACTCAAATGGGAGTTCGACGAGGATTCGGGCCGATACTATGTTTCTTTTCCGGATGATCAGTAGAGGAGCCCAGTTGGGACGATCGGGAATCTAGCATTCGGGGTTGTGTTTCTTTATTTTGGTTCTGTAGTCGGACCTTTGTTTGTACCTTGGATGATGTATGTATAATTTATGTATTGTGTGAAGTGGCGATTGTAAGCCGACTCTTTATCCCTTTCTTATTCAGTACATGGGATGTGTACAGATTACCCCTCTTGCGACAGACCTACCATGCGGCTATGCCTCTAAGTCGTGCCCCGACACGTGGGAGATATAGCCGCATTGTGGGTGTTACAAGTTGGTAATGAGAGCCTTCCTCGACTTAGGAGCCCCTTGCTTGATCGAATCGCTCACGTTGTTGAGTCTAGAACAAAATGTTTTGAGTCTTAGGATTACATATATATATATATATATATATATATATATATATATATATATATATATATATATCAGAGAGTAGGATTCTTTTTTACTCCTCAGTCCCTTCATCGCTCTGGTGTGGCCTCCTGACGTAGAAGTTTTGACTCTTCTCTCCTAAAATTTCACAAAAAAAATTAGGATCATGCGGGTATCTTGGAATCATTCCGATGGTTTTGTGACGAGAACATTGTTCTTGGTGCCTCCTGCCATTTAGGGGTTGTGGCAGTGTCCCGAGGAGTTGAGCTCCGAGGTGTTGTTGTCACAATTTTATCGTTGCAGTTCTGGAATACCTGAGTTCACCGACATCGGAAATCTCTTTTATGCAGTTGTTGGTGATATAACCTCGACGCCACCCAGTACTGGGGCGGGAGTTCGGGAGTATTAACATAACTCGTATAACGAATGCTTTTCGAAGGTTGAGGTAAATGATTTCCGAAGGTTTCTTGGTTATGTGTTGAAGGATGGATACAGCTGTATGTAGGATTTGTTAGTTTTGAGTGAGATATTATGCTTCCCCTGTATCCCCAACACCTGATTGCATAACCAGAAAGTTTCGGGAGTTTTATAGGTGGGAATTCATGTAGCTCTAGTATTCGCAGATATTTGGTTTGTGATTGGGTAATCCTTACCAATTATTTGTTCATATCCGTACCTTGTTGCTTTATTCATCTACCTTTATCTAAGTGGCTTCTCAACCTTAATGGAAGTGTGATGATTTACTTTGGAATTCATTCGTTCATCCTTGTTCGAATGTTAAGACTTTATGTCGCAATTTCGATCCATTAGTTCAGCTTGAATATCTGTTTTTGCAAGATGCTAACGGATGTCAACCACTTCAGGATGGCTCCTCCAACGCGTCAGAATTCGGACCGCAATGATGGGGATCAGTCGAACTCTCCGCAACCACCTCCACCTCCGGAGGCATGGCAAGCTGTCCTGGCAGCCACCAACACCAACACTCAGATGCTTTTGCAACTCTTGCAAGAGCGCAACCAAGGGCAAGGCAACAAAGGAAATCAAGGCCAAGGCAACAATCAACCTCAGTTTGCTACCTTCAACCAGTTCCTCGCAAACCAGCCGAAGTCCTTCAGCAACTGTGTTGAGGCCACAGACGCTGACGATTGGCTCGTGGATATCTGCAAACATTTTGAATGTAGCAATGTCAGACCCGAGTACTTTGTCAAGTTTGCTTCGTTTCAACTCAAGGATCAAGATGCTGAGTGGTATCAACAATACAGAGATTCCAGAGGAGGTCGTGTGATTACCTGGAATGATTTCCGCCGAGACTTCAAAGCTCATCACATCCCATCAAGCGTTGCTGAGAGAAAGTGTGAGGAGTTCCGCAATCTCAAGCAAGGCAGCATGTCCGTGTATCAATACAATATCTAGTTTCAGAAACTTGCTCGCTTCGCTAAACAAGACATCCCTGATGAAAAGAGTATGATTTATCAATTCAGAGGTGGCCTTAGAGAAGATCTGCAATTAGCTCTCGTGCTTCTTGAGCCGACTAAGTTTGATGAATTCTACAATATGGCACTAAAGCAAGAAGCTGATCACCTCAAGTGTGAGGCATCTAAGAAGAGAGTCACGGATGCAGTTCAATCTTCTTCTTCATCACAAGTGGAAGCTAAGCAATAGAAGTTCTGGTAGCCTCCTCCTCCTCCGCTTCGTCATCCTTATCAGCAGAAGAGCAAAGGTGGCAATGGATCTTCCCACCAACCCAACCCAGGCTATTAGAACAAAGCTCAGTCTCAAGCTCCAAGGTCAAGTGGTCCTTATCATCGTCCGCTCTCAGAGGTTACTTGCAACAAGTGTCAGTAGAAAGGACACTATGCAAACAAGTGCATCAACCAAAGGCGCCTTCCGCCTCCTCCTCCAGTGAGATCTACCAGCAATGTAGTGGTCAAGCATAATCCCAAGCATGCTAAGGTGAACATGATGAACGCAGCTCAGGCAGAGGATTCTTCAGATGTGATCATGGGTAACCTTCCAGTTAACTCCATTCCTGCTAAAGTTCTTTTTGATACTGGTGCATCGCATTCTTTCATGTCATTCCCATTTGCATCGGAGCACAATGTTGACACATAGGTTTTGTCTGAAGTCATGCAAGTTGTTTCTTTGGGAAAGCTTATGACTTCTAGTTTGGTTGCTCCCGATGTCTCTGTCCAGTTGGGAGACTATAGATTTCTGTCATCTCCAATTGTTCTTGGTGACTCGGATATTGATCTGATTCTCGGGATGGACTGGCTTTCTAGGGACAAGGCTCAGCTTGATTGTGCTGCCAGGCAGATTCAATTGACACACTCTTCTGAGGATGTGATCATCTATGCCGCTCATGACGAAACCATTCGGCTGTTTTCTCTTAATGAGAAGGGCAAGTTGAATGCCATCTCTCAGATTCCAGTCGTTTGTGAATATCAAGACATCTTTCCAGAAGAGCTTCCGAGAATGCCTCCTCACCAGCCAGTTGAATTCATTATCGATCTTGAGCCTGGGACGGAACCTATTTGCAAGCTTCCTTACAAGCTTGGACCAGAGGAGTTCAAGCAGTTGAAGAAACAACTCGATGAACAAGAGCGTATGGGTTTGATCAGACCGAGTTCATCTGCATGGGGTTGTGGTGTTCTTTTTGTCAAGAGGAAGGATGGAACGGAACGGCTCTGCGTCTACTACCATCCATTGAACAAGAAGACAATAAAGAACAAGTATCCACTTCCCAACATCAATGATCTTTTCGAGCAACTTCAAGGTGCTCAAGTATTCTCCAAGCTTGACCTTCGTATGGGTTATCATCAGACTCGCATTCATGAAGAATATATCCCCAAGACAACATTCAGAACAAGCTATGGTTCTTATGAATATATTGTCATGTCTTTCGGTCTTGCCAATGCTCCTCCAACATTCTCTCGCATGATGAACTTCATCTTCAACCCTTACACAAATGATTTCGTCCTGGTGTATCTCGATGATATATTGGTCTTTTCCATGAATAAGGAGGATCATGCCAAGCATTTGAGATTGGTACTATAGTGACCAGACCTCAAACAGTCTGATCTTTGTGCATCAGTGTCATCCCTGGATCCGTAATGCTGACACGCACAGTACTTGAGGATTTATAACAAAGTAGCAATCACACACTTATTACATCGAATGTATCAAAATAGAACTTATTACAATAAATATGGCTTAAGGCCATCTAATACGATAACAACGGAAGGCTTGGAAGAATAAAGTGAGTCTATCAACTTCAAGGACATCACAGAGTGAAAGACAACGACCTATGGCTCCTTACTCATCGTCTGAAAGTCTGCAACATGAACTTTGCAGCCCAAATGGGTCAGCACATGGAATACGCTAGCAAGGTATCACATGGAGTAATGAACAGAATAAATGCTATCACTACATGCATATTTGGCTGGTGGTAAGCTCTACGGTTTTAGTTTTGCATAAAGCCAAATTTCCCCTACAACAAAGGAATAAATTTTATTTAACTATCATGGTGGTTGTTAAACATTGAGAAGGTTCCTCCAACTCAATCCCAGTTAAGCATCATCATTAAACCCAATCAAATTATATTAGGAGTGATGAGATCAACATGATAATCCAAGAACCAGATACTCAAGATGTCCATAACCGGGGACACGGCTAACCATGATTAGTTTGTACACTCTGCAGAGGTTTGCGCACTTTTCCCCACAAGACTCGAATACATCCATGGTCGGAGATTCGAGACACAGTCTTTCTGTAGAATTAACTCTCTACTCAAGATAGACAGTACCACCAACAACCCACTACATCTGCTAGTCTACCTCTTCGAGAGCTTCATGCAACTTACTCAACTATGCCAGAGCCCATAATGGCTTGTGGCTGCACACGGAAGTTTCTAGCATGAATAATCTTATGATCCCTTTGAGCCTGGGTGGCGGCGCTAGGGTTTCGGGCGGGGCACTGGCGGCTCGGGCCCTCGCAGCTTTAAAAGGGCCAACCGGGCTAGTTAATTCCGCTCAGAAAAACCCATGTAATGCCTCTAAGTCATGCTTCGACACGGCCTGGTTAGGTCGGTTGACTTTTTTTAAATAATTCCGCTCAGAAAAACAGTAAATGACTTAATCATAAACTTACCTATTACTGCATCCAGTTGCGCTTTGTAACGCCCACGATGCGGCTATATCTCCCACGTGTCGAAGCATGACTTAGAGGCAAAACCGCATTGTAAGCAATGTCGCAAGTGAGGTAATCTTCACAACAACCCATGTAATAAGTATGGAAAGAGGTACATAGTTGGCTTACAATCACCACTTCACACAATACATGAATAAAACATTACATCATCCAGATACAATCAAGGTCCGACTACGGAACCAAAATAAAAGAAGACTACCCCAAATGCTACACAGATCCCCTATCGTCCCAAATGAGCTCCACTGCTGACCAACTGGAAACAGAAACCACATAACGAACATGAACTTCTTCGAGCCCCTCCTTGAGCTTGGTTGCGTCACCTGCACGATATCATTGGCACCTGCAAGCTGGTTTTGGAAGTAATCTATGAGTCACGGGGACTCAACAATCTCACACCCTCGCGATCAAGACTATTTAAGTTTATGGGTACGGTAAAAGGTATGAGGTGGAGCTGCAGCAAGCGACTAGCATGTTTGGTGGCTAACATACGCAAAAGAGAGCGAGAAGAGAAGGCAAAGGCACGGTCGAGAAACTATGATCAAGAAGTGATCCTAGAACAACCTACGTCAAGCATAACTCCAACACCATGTTCACTTCCCAGACTCCACCAGAAAGAGACCATCACGGCTACACACGCGGTTGATGCATTTTAATTAAGTTAAGTTTCAGGTTATCTACAACCGGACATTAACAAATTCCCATCTGCCCATAACCGCGGGCATGGCTTTCGAAAGTTCAAAACCCTGCAGGGTGTCCCAATTTAGCCCATCACAAGATCTCACGGTCCACGAAGGATATTCCTTCTCCCAAGACAACCTGATCAGAATCGGAATCCTGGTTACAAGACATTTCGACAATGGTAAAACAAGACCAGCAAGACCGCCCGATGCACCGACATCCTGATGAGCGCTCCATACAACTAAAACCCGTCCTCAAGTTTCCCCGAGGTGGCGCTGCAAAGGACTCTGGTTCAGACCAACACTTAGACAAGCACTGGCCTGGGGGTTTAAAATAAGATGACCCTCGGGATGCGCGACTCCCAAGGGAAAAAGGCTAGGTGGCGAATGGTAAAAGCAAGGTTGGGCCTTACTGGAGGAGTTTTATTCAAGGCGAACTGTCAAGGGGTTCCCATTATAACCTAACCGTGTAAGGAACGCAAAATCAAGGAACATAACACCGGTATGACGGAAACTAGGGCGGCAAGCGTGAAACAAAACACCAGGCATAAGGCCGAGCCTTCCACCCTTTACCAAGTATATAGATGCATTAATTAAATAAGAGATATTGTGATATCCCCACAAAATAACCATGTTCCAACAAGGAACAAACTCCAATCTTCACCTGCAACTAACAACGCTATAAGAGAGGCTGAGCAAAGTGGTAACATAGCCAAACAACGGTTTGCTAGGACAAGGTGGGTTAGAGGCTTGACATGGCAATATGGGAGGCATGATAAGCAAGTGGTAGGTATCGCAGCATAGGCATAGCAAAAGAGCGGGCATCTAGCAAGCAAAGATAGAAGTGATTTCGAGGGTATGGTCATCTTGCCTGAGATCCCGCAAGGAAGAAGAACGAGTCCATGAAGAAGATAAACAGACGTAGCCAACGGATCCTCACAAACGCAACGTTACCAGATTACCGAGAAGAAGTACACCGGAAAGAAAGTAAACAACATAGTAAACGACCATCACATAAGCATGGCACGATGCACAAACAAGTATGATGCATGTATGGTTTAATGAAGCATGGCATGGCAAAGTGCACAAACAATCCTACAAATTAAGTGGAGCACAATATGCAACTCCGTTGCATATTGACGAAACACCACGTGACTTATTTAGTTCCATCTTGTTTATGTACCCAACAATATTAAATGTTGTTAAACATGGCAAGAGGGTGAAGCAAAGTAAGACTGCCTATCTAGTCAAGTTTAAAAGAGGGCGGAAACAACGAACAACAATTCCGGAAAATCCTCATATGCATATATTAGGTTTGGTACTGTTTTGCCCTAAACAAAATTTTAGAGTTGTTAAACATGCAAAGTAAAGCCACCAGGTTAAACTAGGCATTTTTCTACCCCATTTACATATAAAGTTTGTTAAGTTTGGAGCTACAATTATTTAGTTATGAATTAAATCATCTTAACATGGCATAGGAGCAAATTTAATCAAACAGCACTTTAAAATTTTCAAACATAGATGAAAGTTGGATATTATGAAACTAGACAAAATTCTAAGCCAGTTTCATATATAAATCATTTTAAACCGATGCACGGTTCTGAAGCTATTATATGCATGAACATGGAGGGGTTTTCTGAAAAACTGCAGTCTCTGGAATAATTAGGAAATACGTAGATCTGGAAAAAACATGAATGTGCCAAAACAGAGGCTGGCCCAACAAGTAACAGGGGCAGGGGCTGCTCATTCATGGGCTTCGGCCCGGTAGGAGGGGAAGCAGGCCAGGCCGCATTGGGGTTTGTCTCACCGTGGCCAAACTGGAGCGATGGGCCAGACCACGCGCGTGCAGGCGGTTGACGGGTGCTGGGGCAAGCGCCTCGACTGGAATCGGTCAACGCGGCAGGGGCGCTGCACTCTGCTTGTTTCTGATGAAGAATGGCATCGACAGGTCTTGGCGAGGATGCCAGCAGCGGCGAGCTTGCGGGCACGCGGCTGGGAGGTTGAAGATGCCAAGCCAGCGCCAGATCTGGACGGACGCGACGCAGGGTGAGGCGGCTGCAGCAGGACTTGGCGGCAGGGAGGAAGGTTCAGACGAAGCAAGGCAGCAGCGACGATGGGCAGAGCTGCAGAGGGACTTGGCGAACTGGCGCGATGACTCTCTCCGGTGAGACAGGGACTTGGCGCGGGCTCGTCGGGGTCCTACTGGAGGCTCTCGTCTCTAGCGTGGTTCGTCGACGAAAACTTGAGGAGGAGAGGCGCAGTCAAGGCGGCGCCGTGTTGGTGCTCCCTATTGGTGGCGACGAAGATAGGCGGCAGCACTCCTAGCAGGGAACGGGGCGACAACGAACTCCTCGGGAGGCGCGGGGCATGGCACCGGTTGAGGAGGCTGGTTCCCGTCCAGATGAAGCGACGGAAGGATGGGGTCATCCATGGCTGACTCTGCTGCGAGGGGAAAAGAGAGAGACCTGCGTGACAGAGAGATCAGAGAAGAAAAGAAGATGGGAAGAAAAACAGGAAGGGTAGGGGGTGGCCTGGTCGGTGACTTTGGTCGCCGGTGGGAGAAGTGGATCGGGGTCGAGGACAAGCTCCTGGCTCGAGGCAGGGAAGGATGGCCTATAGGTGGAAAGGATGAGGAGGGGATCTGGGAGGGGACCCCGAGGAAAGGGAGACAAGAGGAGTGGCGGCGGCGGAATGAGGAGGATGGGACAAGCTGCCTCAAAATTAGGGTAGGACTAATTTATATATAGGCCTGCGGATTAGGTTAGGGGCTAACAGATCCCTCGATCATAATCGGACGATCGAGAATAAAAGGTTAGAGGAGTCCAAATAGGAAAACGGTGATGTTTTGTAGATGTTTGAGGATGATCCGGACCCAATGGTGACGACTGCCCGGGTCAAGTCCGGGACAACTTTTGGACGCGCGCGCGAGGAGGTCCGCGGACTAACGAGAGAGCCTAGGCTGGGCCTGGCGGTGAGATGTAGTGCAGAAGGTAATGGGCTGAGAAGAGAGAAGAGAGAGAGACCTGGTGACTGTTTCCGGAGACCGAAAACGTCCCTTGTTTGACCGACTATAATGTCGCTATAGTTAATCGTTGGGGCATCAAACGGACTCCGAATGCGGTGAAACTTGGCAGGCGGCCTACATACAACATAATAACACCGCATGCCAACTTTCAACCCATTCCGAGAAAATTTTCTGTCCACTTATAAAATATTATTTCGGAGGTGCTGCGGGCGCGTGCAAGTGTGGTTGGGCTCAGGACGAACAACGGACGGAACTGGGGGAACCCAGACGAATGCATGTTTTGAAAAACAAGATGATGCAATGCACATTATGACATGACAAGATGCAAATCGCAAGCGAATGACATGGCAATGACATCGAATAACTGGAAGACACCTGGCACATCAGTCTCGGGGCGTTACACGCTTCAACCTCCTCCACGTTCATGTGGTTCACTTGTCCCCGGTTAAAAGGATTGGGCTTATTCCTAAAGCTTCCATTGCCATTCCCATTCTTTGCTTCAGAACATTCTGCGGCATAATGTCCATTCTTCCCACACTTGAAGCAAGTAATGTGACTTAGATCCTTCTTGGCGGGCGTTGCCGGGTTGGTACGGTTTTGGCCATTGCTTCCTCAATTGCCATTCCCATTCCTGGGGCCACTATAGTTGTGCGAAATCCCTCCATTGTGATTGTGGACTCCATGGTTATGTTGAAGGGGTCCTCCCGAGTTCGGGGTAAAATGGGGTCTCTGCTGAGCTCCAGAATTGTACTTCCCTTGTCCATACTTCCTCTTGCGGTTGTCAATCTGCTGCTGCTTCCCCACAATCATGAGAGCTCTATCTACCAACTCCTGGTAGTTATTGAAAGTTGCTACCATCAACTGCATGCTCAGCTCATCATTCAGTCCTTCCAGAAACTTCTCCTGCTTCGCGGCATCTGTGGCAACGTCATCTGGGGCATAACGTGCTAGCTTACTAAAGTCATCCACATACTGGCCAATGGTGCGTCCTCCTTGGCGTAAGTTGCGAAACTAACGCTTCTTCATGGCCATAGCTCCTGCTGATACATGGGCGGTACGGAATGCTTGTTGAAACTGCTCCCAAGTGATATTGGCTATAGGAAAAGTGGCTATGTAATTCTCCCACCATGAGGCTGTTGGTCCATCCAATTGGTGCGCGGCAAAACACACCTTCTCAGCATCTGTGCATCCTGTAGTGGTCAACTCCCTTCCAATCTTGCGGAGTCAATCATCTGCAACTATCGGGTCGGTGCTACTGGAGAACACTGGCGACTGCAACCTCAGATAATGGGCTAAGTTGTCAACTGGAGGTGGTGGTGGTGGGTTGTTGTTATCGTTGCCTTTGTTCTGAACTAACAACTGCATCAAGGCATTCTGCTGCTGGATCAACTGAGTGAGCTTCGGTGGGAAAGTAAATCCGGGGTCACATCTCGGAGGCATCTCAGGGTTTAGAGGGAAGAGATTAGAATAGAATGAGGTCTAGTGAGAAAGCACTACCCATATGCACATGAGACAAACACAATCATATCACTTCAATCAATCCAAACAAGGGCATACAATCGGTCTAACTATCGTTACAAAAGTGCTCGGACTATACTATATACATGGGGGAATACTACTACTGATATGGTGGTCGACTAGAAAAATTGATCGGTGGAAGACTCCATAATATCTGCTCCAGCTTCATCAACAAAGTCATCATCGCTATTGTCTAGGTCTGAGTCAGTGTCGTCGATGATGATGTAGTTCTCCGGGCAAGTGGAATCATCATCTTCTCCTCCTGGCACGGGGTCTCCCATGAATACTCCTAGCTTCCTTGTCAGATCGTCGTTCTTCTCCACTACTATCATCATTTCCTCCTCATATCCATCGCGTGTAGACTTGTGTTCTTCCTCCAGCTCCGTGATCCTGGTTATTGCCTTCTTCGTATCTATCATGCCTGCACACATCTGGTTCTCCTAGCGACGAATGTGTTGATTTAACTCCTGGATGAAAGCTACAATGGACCTATCCTTCCTGGTGCTAATCATCTCCCATTGCTCATCTCGGCGCCCACAAATCTGGTAGATAGTATCCTTGAGATCCTTGTGGTAAACTTCTCCAATACGTCCCATGGTGATGTGGGCTGCCATGTTATTGCCTAGACTCCAGGTTGGGGCATCAAAGGAAAACTCTATGGGCTCAGTGACTGGCGGGAATGTCCTTCCTGGAATTTGAACTCGAATCATCTAGCGCTCCTCTTCTGGTAAAGTGGCGTTGTAGGTCTCGGTGAAGCTTGGTATTCCGATGTTCAAGTATCTAGTAACTTCCTTCAAGTGTCGTCCAAAAGGTGTATCTTCATCCGGTTGAGTGAACTTGTTCCTTGCATCCGCCATCCTAAAGAGTAGAAAAGGGAGAGGAGTCAGAAATGAGAAGAGAGTAGTGATCTAGGGTTTTAGCTTAGTGGTCGTGTCCTACAGTCAGCGTGTGCTCTGATACCATCTTGTAGCGACCAGACCTCATACAGTCTGATCTCTGTGCATCAGTGTCATCCCTGGATCGGTAATGCTGACACGCACAGTACTTGATGATTTATAACAGAGTAGCAATCACACACTTATGACATCAAATGTCTCAAAAGAGAACTTATTACAATAAATATGGCTTAAGGCCATCTAATACGATAACAGCGGAAGGCTTGGAAGAATAAAGTGAGTCCATCAACTCCAATGGCATCACTGAGTGAAAGACAACGACCTATGGCTCCTTACTCGTGGTCTGAAAAGTCTGCAACATGAACGTTGCAACCCGAAATGGGTCAGCACATGGAATATGCTGGCAAGGTAACACATAGAGTATTGAATAGAATAAATGCTATCACTACATGCATATTTGGCTGGTGGTAAGCTCTAGGGTTTCAGTTTTGCATAAATCCAATTTTTTCCTACAACAAAGGAATAAATTTTATTTAACTACCATGGTGGTTGTTAAACGTTGAGAAGGTTCCTCCAACTCAATCCCAATTAAGCATCATCATTAAACCCAATCAAATTATATTAAGAGTGATGAGTTCAACATGATAATACAAGAACCAGATACTCAAGATGTCCATAACCGGGGACACGGCTAACCATGATTAGTTTGTACACTCTGCAGAGGTTTGCGCACTTTTCCCCACAAGACTCGAATACATTCATGGTCGGAGATTCGAGACACAGTCTTTCTGAAGCATTAACTCTCCACTCTCGATAGACAGTACGACCTACAACCCACTACATCTACTAGTCTACCTCTTCGAGAGCTTCATGCAACTTACTCAACTATGCCAGAGCCCATAATGGCTTGTGGCTGCACACGGAAGTTTCTAGCATGAATAATCTTATGATCCCTTTGAGCCTGGGTGGCGGCGCTAGGGTTTTGGGCGGGGCACTGGCGGCTTGGGCCCTTGCAGCTTTAAAAGGGCTGGCCGGGCTAGTGTCCTAGGCGGACACGGCCCGGTTAGGTCGATTGACTTTAAAAAAATAATTTAGCTCAGAAAAACAAAGAAAAGAAATACTAAACAGACTCCAAAAATCCTGAAATAAATTTTGCCCGTTCTATAAATATCTAATGGACAAGGTGAACATTTATTTGGGCCTCTAATGCAAATTTGAAAGATGCATATTTTTCCTAATTCAAATAAAATAGGGATAAAAACTCTGAATAAAACCTTGTTTGATTTTAATATTAAATCTCCAATATTTCTTTATTTTGGGGAAGTAATTTATCCCCTCTCTTTTATTTTTCATAAAAGAAATATTCGAAGAGAAAATAATTAAAATCAAATGATCCTCTTTTCAAAATTCAAGAAAACTCAAATATGAAAATAATGAAATTCCCAACTCTCTCCGTGGGTCCTTGAGTTGCGTAGAATTTCTAGGATCAAGCCAAAATGCAATAAAATATGATATGCAATGATGATCTAATGCATACCATTCCAAATTTGAAATTTGGAATGTTACAGGTACTCGACAAACTCAGAGAGCATCAATTCTATGAGAAGTTTTCCAAGTGTGAGTTCTGGCTTGACGAAGTTCTTTACCTTGGTCATATCATCTCCGCCAAAGGCATCGCTGTTAATCCTGAGAAGGTGTATGCAATTGTGAATTGGGAACCTCCTCATAATGTCATGCAGCTCCGCAGTCGTCTTGGGCTTGCAAGCTATTGTCGAAGATTCGTTGAGAATTTCTCTAAGATTGCAAAGCCTCTTTCCAACCTCCTCCAGAAGCTTGTCAAGTATGTCTGGACGCCTGAATGTGACGTTGCTTTCAACACCCTCAAAGAGAAGCTGGCCACAGCTCCTGTCTTGACACCTCCTGAGGAATCCAAGCCTTTTGAAGTTTTCTGTGATGCCTCCCTGCAAGGTCTCGGTGTTGTGTTAATGCAAGAGAAGAAAGTTGTGGCTTATACCTCTCGTCAGTTGAAGCCCAATGAAAGGAACTACCCCACTCATGATCTTGAGTAGGCGGCAGTTGTCGATGCATTATTTACATGGAGACATCTCTTGTTGGGAAGGAAAGTGGACATCTTCACAGATCATAAGAGCCTCAAGTACATCTTCACTCAACCCAACCTCAACCTCAGGCAGACTCGTTGGGTCGAAATGATTCAAGAATACAATCCGAGTATTGAATATACTCCCGGACCTTTGTGAAGCTTTCCGCAAACTGAATCTCCAAGTTGTTCCTCAAGGTTTTCTTGCCAACCTCCAAGTCTCTCCTACTTTGGAAGATCAAATTCGTGAGGCACAACTCCTGGATTCCATGGTGAAGAAGGTGAAAAATGGGATTGCCAAGAGCCAACCCAAATACAAGTGCTAACGCATTGATGACAAAGACACTCTATTCTTCGAGGATCGAATTGTGGTTCCTAAAGGTGATCTAAGGAAAGTCATTATGAACGAGGCGCACAATTCCCTTCTATCCGTTCATCCCGGAAGTATGAAGATGTACAATGACCTCAAGCAGTCGTATTGGTGGACTCGAATGAAACGAGAAATTGGTCAATTCATGAATGAATGTGATGTCTACAAAAGGGTGAAAGCAGAACACCAACGACTAGCTGGTCTCCTCCAACCTCTTGCTATTCCAAAATGGAAGTTTGAGCATATTGAGATGGACTTCGTGACTGGATTTCCCAAGTCCAAGCGTGGAAATGATGCTATCTTCATTGTCATCGACAAGCTTACTAAAGTGGCTCATTTCCTTCCAATCAAAGAATCTATCAAAGCAGCTCAGTTGGCAGACCTATACACCTCCAGGATTGTCTCTTTGCACGACATTCCACAATTGATATGTTCAGATCGTGGAAGCATCTTCACTTCTAAGTTCTGGGACCCCTTTCAGAAGGCCATGGGCACCAACATTCACTTCAGCATAGCCTTCCATCCTCAAACTAGTGGAGAAGTCGGGCGAGTCAATCAAATTCTTGAAGATATGCTCAGGGCTTGTGTCATTTCCTTCAGTATGAAGTGGGAAGATTGTCTTCCATATGCCGAGTTCTCCTACAACAACAACTTCCAAGCGAGTTTGGGCAAGGCCCCATTCGAGATTCTCTATGGCAGAAAGTGTCGTACTCCTCTCAATTGGTCAGAGACTGGTGAACGCCAACTTCTTGGCAACGACTTAATCACAGAAGCTGAAGAAATGTGCAAAGTCATCCGTCAAAATCTCAAAGCTGCGCAATCGCGCCAGAAGAGTTACTATGATAGGAAGCACCGTGACTTGGCTTTCGAGATCGGAGACCATGTCTACCTCCGCGTCTCTCCATTGAAAGGTACTCGTCGCTTCGGTATAAAGGGAAGCTTGCCCCGAGATACGTGGGTCCTTTCAAGATCATTGGTAGAAGAGACGACCTCACCTATCAACTTGAACTTCCGTCCAACTTCGTAAATGTGCATGATGTGTTTCACGTGTCACAGCTTCGCAAGTGCTTTAAGACTCCTGAGCGCACCATCAACTTCAAAGAAATTGATCTCCAAGAAGATTTGTCTTACAATGAGCATCCTGTTGCTATTCTTGAAGAAACCGAGCGCAAGACTCGCAACAAGTCTATCAAATTCTTGAAAGTGAAATGGTCACACCATTCAAATCGAGAAGCCACCTGGGAATGCGAGGATCACCTCTGTTCCGAATATCTGGAGTTCTTTCAGTCCTAGATCTCGGGACGAGATCCTCTCGTAGTGGTGGAGTGTTGTAACAACCCGGATGTAACTTGCCATATTTGTAACTCCGACTCTTGCCATTTTCGGCTTTAAGTTATGAGATTCCCTTCGTGGTTGGGTTTTGTCTTCGTTTTGCATTTTTTTCATGTCATGCATTTCATATCATGTCATCATGTGCATCGCATTTGCATTCGTGTTCGTCTCATGCATCTGAGCATTTTCCCTGTTGTCCATTTTGCAATCCGACACTCCCACATGCATCGGCGCACCCCTCTTGTCTCTTTTCGTGAGCGGGTGTTAAACGTTCTCGGAATGGACCGAGATTTGGCCTTGGTACACCACCGGTACACCGCCTATAAAATTTCGTTCCATTTGGAGTCCGTTTGATACTCCAACGGTTAACCGAGTAACCACGAAGGCCTCTTGTGTGTTGCAGCCCAACACCCCTCCAAAACGGCCCTATAACCCATCTAAACCATCTCCATGTCCTCCGTCATCGGTTCACAATCGTGTGGGCGAAAACTACACTCCATTTGGACACTCCTACCTCCTTCTATCTATAAATATGTGCATCCCTCCAAAAATTCGGGTCCCGAAACCCTAAAATCCTCCTGCCGCCATCGGACGCGTCCACCGGCGCCGGACACGGCCGTCGCCTCCACCTCGCCCAACCCACGCCTGACATGTGTCCCGGCCGCCGCCCCACGCTGCCGGCCCGGCGAGGCCCGGATCGGGCCGCCCG
>NC_041382.1:304189608-304191860 GCF_002162155.2 Triticum dicoccoides | reverse complement strand
TCTGGCGAAGTTCCGGCCGGATCTGACGAACTCCAGCGAAGTTCCGGCCAGATCCGCCTCGGTTTTCCGCATGTTGACTTTTCCTCGAGGTCGAATTTCTCTAAGTCCCAAATCCCTTATGTTTTACTTCCCTGTTCATTACCTCATATCTCCATGACTGTAGCTCTGTTTCATGCATATGATTTATCAAAATGTTCATTGTGAGATGCTCCTCATTTCATCCCATTGTGGCATGCTTGTTTGAGTTCATCTTGATGCCCTAATGATTGATGCAAGAGTGCTATAAATGTTTACTGCAGCTACTTATCAGTTTATGGTGATTTGTCGTTTTTGTCACATTTGATGTGTGCTTCATATGAGCATGAGCCCTACATGTCTTTTGAACTATGTCATGCCATCTCTACAGAGGTGCTTGCCTCGTATTTTTGTGATCAATGTGGTGACCACCACAAGCATGCAAACTAGGCTTAGTGTTATTGCTGTTTTCAGGGACTTAGGATTTTGCTAAGTCTTTTGCCTGCTGTTATTTTGATGCCATGTTAACTTGATGCTACAGTAATATCCATGCTTTTTTGAGATATTTCAGTATAGATGTTTTGAACATATGGTTATGCTCTATCCATCCATGCCCCTGTTTGCAATAATGGAGTGCCCTAGCATGTCTTATTCTTGCTCTACTTTTGCTATAAAATGTTCCTAGCAGTATGTTAACATGTTAATCAATATTGCCATGGTTGTTGCTAGTGATCCATGCATGCTATGAACATGCTCTTGCCAAGGTTAGGTTCACGAACATGTCATCTTGCTGTTTCTATGCTTGTTTTGTCATGAAATGCTTTGTGGTGAGTGATTTGAGCTCGCAAAGATGCCTTCATAATTCTGTTTATGCCATGCTCTGTTTTCTGCTAAGTCTAAAACTGTTAATAAAACTTGCTATGTTTACATGGGTGCCATCATATCTTCTGTGCCTTTTTGGTTCATGATCAGTAAGGGACTTTGATCTATGCATTTAGTAGAAGCACGCAATGCCTTGTATTGCTATGATATGTTCCTCTGGCATGTTGTTTAATAGCTCTAAACATGGCTTCCTGATGTTATTTCTGGCATGTTAGTATTTTCAGAAAGTCTGTGAAGCTGATATCTTTTTCACTTTTGCCATGCTTGTTTGAACGTTCTCTTGTGTGATTTAGCCGTAGCTCAATGTTCATGTTTTGTCAAGCATCTTGTGTACATCACTTACATATGCTTTGTTTCTATGTTGGGGCGTAGTAGCTTAGTTTCTTGTTGCAATCTAGATGGCATCGTGCTATTAATCGCAGAATAGAACCATTGCATTCTAGATGGCATCGTGCTTTTAATCGCAGAATAGCACCATCCTTGTTTTGCTTGCCATTTGCAAATCATGTGTCATTTCTGGTGATCTTTATATCGATTTCAACCGAAATCATCTCATCTTTCTAGTGGCACACTTGGTTTGCCAAATTGATGCCTTGATCATTCTTTCTCTTCCGGAGCACGCATATGCATTGCATATTATATCTTGCATATCATGCCATGTTTTGCATCATGTTGCTTGTGCATTGCACCGTGATTGATTGTTGGTCCTTTGCTTGTGTTCTTGCTTTGGGTAGAGCCGGGAGATGAGTACGTGATCAAGGAACCTGTTGAGTACGCTAACAAGGATCAAGCTTTCGACAGTTCTGAGAACATTGCAGGCAATTTGACCGTACCCTCGAAATCTGTTCTATCTTTGCTTGCTAGTTGTTCGCTCTATTGCCATGCCACGCTACCTACCACTTGCTATATCATGCCTCTCATATTGCCATGTCAAGCCTCTAACCCACCTTTCCTAGCAAACCGTTGTTTGGCTATGTTACCGCTTTTGCTCAGCCCCTCTTATAGCATTGCTAGTTGCAGGTGAAGATGAAGCTTGTTCCATGTTGGAACATGGATATTGTTGGGATATCATTATTATGTCTTATCTACTTTAATGCATCTATATACTTGGTAAAGGGTGGAAGGCTCGGCCTTATGCCTGGTGTTTTGTTCCACTCTTGCCGCCTTAGTTTCCATCATACCGGTGTTATGTTCCTTGATTTTGCGTTCCTTACGCGGTGGGGTGTTATGGCAACCCCTTGACAGTTCGCCTTGAATAAAACTCCTCAAGCAAAGCCCAACCTTGGTTTTACCATTTGCCTACCTGCCACCATATACCTGTCCCTTGGGTTCTGCAGACTCAAGGGTCATCTATA
>NC_041382.1:304163813-304189202 GCF_002162155.2 Triticum dicoccoides | reverse complement strand
TTGTTCTGAATCGAGTAGACTACGAGGCCACCTCGGGGCAACTTGAGGGTTGGGTTTACTCGTAGGATGTCTCATCCGGTGTGCCCTGAGAACGAGATACGTGCGACTCCTATCGGGATTTGTCGGCACATCGGGAGGCTTGCTGGTCTTGTTTTACCATTGTTGAAATGTCTTGTAACCGGGATTCCGAGACTGATCGGGTCTTCCCGGGAGAAGGAATATCCTTCGTTGACCGTGAGAGCTTGTGATGGCCTAAGTTGGGACACCCCTGCAAGGTATAAACTTTCGAGAGCCGTGCCCGCGGTTATGCGGCAGATGGGAATTTTTTAATATCCGGTTGTAGAGAACTTGACACTTAACTTAATTAAAATGAATCAACCGCGTGTGTAGCCATGATGGTCTCTTTTCGGCGGAGTCCGGGAAGTGAACACGGCCTTGTGTTATGCTTGAGCATAAGTAGCTTCAGGTTCACTTCCTGATCACTATTAGGTTCTCGACCGTGCGTTACTTTTCTTCTCGCTCTCTTTTGCGTATGTTAGCCACCATATATGCTTACTGCTTTGCTGCAGCTCCAACTCACTACCCTTTCCAACCCATAAGCTTAAATAGTCTTGATCTCGCGGGTGTGAGATTGCTGAGTCCTCGTGACTCATGGTTACTTGCAAACAGATGCAGGTGCCGATGATGCCAGTGTAGGTGATGCTACCGAACTCAAGTGGGAGTTCTACGAGGATTCGGGCCGTTACTATGTTTCTTTTCCGGATGATTAGTAGAGGAGCCCAGCTGGGACGATCGGGAATCTAGTTGGGGTTGTCTTTCTTTATTTTGGTTCCGTAGTCGGACCTTTGTTTGTACCTTGGATGATGTATGGATTATTTATGTATTGTGTGAAGTGGCGATTGTAAGCCGACTCTTTATCCCTTTCTTATTCAGTACATGGGATGTGTAAAGATTAACCCTCTTGCGATAGACCTACCATG
Organism: Triticum dicoccoides; assembly: GCF_002162155.2. NCBI lineage: Eukaryota > Viridiplantae > Streptophyta > Magnoliopsida > Poales > Poaceae > Triticum > Triticum dicoccoides. The sequence goes on along the minus strand of NC_041382.1, from coordinate 304,188,222 downwards.
CGGCTATGCCTCTAAGTCGTGCCCCGACACGTGGGAGATATAGCCGCATTGTGGGTGTTACAATGTCATGCAAGTTCTTTTCCATAAGCACGTATGACTATATTCGGAATACATGCCTACATTACATCGATGAACTGGAGCTAGTTCTGTGTCACCCTATGTTATAACTATTGCATGAGGAATCGCATCCGACATAATTATCCATCACTGATCCATTGCCTACGAGCTTTTCACATATTGGTCTTTGCTTAGTTACTTTTCCTTTGCCATTGTTACAATCACTACAAAACCAATACTATTACTTTTACCACTATTACTGCTATTTCCATATTACTTTGCTACGAAATACTTTGCTGTAGATATTAAGTCCTTCAGGTGCGGTGGAATTGACAACTCAACTGTTAATACTTGAGAATATTCTTTGGCTCCCCTTGTGTTGAATCAATAAATTTGGATTGAATACTCTACCCTCGAAAACTGTTGCGATCCCCTATACTTGTGGGTTATCAAGACTATTTTCTAGCACCGTTGCCGGGGAGCATAGCTCTATTCTTTGAGTCATTTGGGATTTATATCTATTGATCACTATGAGGAACTTGAAATATGAAAGAACCAAGATTTTTCCCTCAACTACGAGGGGAGGTAAGGAACTGCCATCTAGCTCTGCACTTGATTCACCTTCTGTTATGAGTAAATTTGCGACACCTACACCTGCTATTGATTCTGATATGTCGCATGTTATTGATGATGCCACTTCTGCTATGCATGATACTCATGATGAAACTACTTCTGTGCTTGATAATACTATGCCATTAGGTGAATTTCTTGATGAACAACTTGCTAGGGTTAGAGAGAATGAAATTATTGAAACTGATAATATCGATGAAAGTGATGATGAAGATTCTCCCCCTAGATATGAATTGCATGTTGTGCCCGAGGGTTATGTTATGGATGAAGAAACTGCTAGAGACTTTTTAGCTTGCAATGATAGATACGATCTTAAGAATCTGTTAGCTAAGCTGAAATAAAAATCGTTGAATGCTTGAATGAAATATGACCCTGCATTTGCTACTTCACCTATCTGTATTTCTGATAAGGATTATGAATTCTCTGTCGATCCTGAGTTAATCACTTTGGTTGAATCTGATCCTTTTTATGGCTATGAATCTGAATCTGTTGTGGCGCATCTTACTAAATTAAATGATATAGCCACCATGTTCACTAATGATGAGAAAACTCGCTATTTCTTTATCCTTAAGTTGTTTCCGTTCTCTTTAAAGGGTGATGCTAAAACATGGTTTAATTCTCTTAATCCTGCTTGTGTGCGTAGTCCCCAGGATATGGTTTATTACTTCTCTGCTCAATATTTCCCAGCTCATAAGAAACAAGTTGCCTTAAGGGAAATATATAACTCTGTGCAAATTGAAGAAGAGAGTCTCCCACAAGATTGGGGGAGGCTTCTCTGATTACTTAATGCTTTTCCTGATCATCCTCTCAAGAAAAATGAAATGCTTGATATCTTTTATAATGGACTAACCGATGCTTCCAGAGACCACCTGGATAGTTGTGATGGTTGTGTTTTCAGGGAAAGAACTGTTGATCAAGCTAAATTGCTATTGAATAATATGTTGAGTAATTAAAATGATTTAACACTTCCTAAACCAACTCCTAAGCCAACTCTGAAGAAAACGGGTATTCTATTTCTTAGTCCTAAAGATATGCAAGAGGCAAAGAAATCTATGCAAGAAAAAGGTACTAAAGCTGAAGATGTTAAGAATTTACCACCTATTGAAGAGATACATGGTCTTGATAACCCGACACAGGTAGTAAAGGTAAATTCTCTCTATAGATTTGTTGAAGGTGATATCCCTCGTTATAAGTTTGCTAGCCAATGCTTAGATGAGTTTGATAATTTTATTGTTAAACAACAAAACTTCAATGCTTATGTTGGTAGACAATTGAAACGTAATGCTTATATGATTGAACACTTGAGTGATCATATGTCTAGAGTTAAAGGTGAACTTAAACTTATTAGTAAACATGCTTCTATGGTTACCACACAAGTAGAACAAGTACTTAAAGCTCAGAATGATTTTCTCAATGAATTAGATAAAAAGAAAAATGATAATGTTGTTAGACTTGTGACTAGAGGGGGTTAGAATGACTCAGGAACCTTTGTATCCTGAGGGCCACCCTAAGATAATTGAGCAGGATTCTCAGAGAACTAATGTTGATGCACCTAGTTCTTCTAAGAAGAAGAAAAAGAGAAATGATAGGACTTTCCATGCTTCTAGTGAACCTGCTGTTGACATACCTAAGAATCCCAATGATATTTATATTTCTGATGCTGAAACACAATCTGGTAATGAACATGAACCTAGCGATAATGTTAATGATGATGTTCATGTTGATGCTGAACCTAACAATGACAATGATGTAGAGATTGAACCTATTGTTGATCTTGATAACCCACAATCAAAGAATGAACGTTATGATAAGAGGGACTTTGTTGCTATGAAGCACCGTAAAGAAAGAGAACCATGGGTTCAGAAACCCATGCCTTTTCCTCCTAAACCATCCAAGAAAAAGGATGATGAGGATATTGAGCACTTTGCTGAAATGATTAGACCTATCTTTTTGCGTATGCATTTGACTGATATGCTTAAAATGAATCCTTATGCTAAGTACATGAAAGATATTTTTACAAATAAAATAAAGATACCGGAAGCTGAAATTTCCACCATGCTTGCTAATTATACTTTTAAATGTGGAATACCAAAGAAATTTGGAGATCCAGGAGTACCAACTATACCATGCTCCATTAAAAGAAGCTATGTTAAAATTGCTTTATGTGATCTTGGAGCCGGTGTTAGTGTTATGCCTCTCTCTTTATATCATAGACTTGGTTTGAATAAGTTGACACCTACTGAAATATCTTTGCAAATGGCTGATAAATCAACTTCTATACCTCTCGGTATTTTTGAGGATGTGCTTATTGTGGTTGCAAACGTTACTATTTTAACGGACTTTGTTATTCTTGATATTCCCGAGGACGATAGTATGTCTATTATTCTTGGTAGACCCTTTTTGAATACTATAGGGGCTGTTATTGATTGCAACAAAGGCAATGTCACTTTTCATGTTAATGGTAATGAGCATACGGTACACTTTCCAAGGAAACAACCTCAAGTCCACAGTGTCAATTCTATTGGAAAAACTTCAACGATTACTATTGGAGGTTTTGAATTTCCTATTCCTACTGTCAAGAAGAAATATGATATTCTTATTGTTGGGGATGTGCATATCCCCGTTGAGGTAACCTAGTGTTATTCAAAAATTCTTCGGTTTCATGTTATTCGAAAAGAGTTTGTTTACAAGACTTGATCAACCTTGTTAGTGGATTCCTTTTGATGAGCATGAGATGGATGAAGTTAGAAAGCAGAACTCTGTGTACCCTCTTTTTACTTTTTTTTATTTTGATTAAACTAGTAAAGGGTGCATGTGCAATGCACGTCTTCATAAGTGCATATGTGAGTACAAATAAAGAATATGTAACAATACCAAAATAGTGGTTTGTCTATTATTATTTTTACCATCAAAATTACAAGGATATATATGTAGCAAAAAATGAAAGAGTTAATGAGTTTGATTTCATGAACATGCTTATTTTGATTTTACATTATTCTGCATATTTATTATTTATTTTGTTTTGAAAAAGAAATGACATATGAACACGTACAAATATAGTGAGATTTAGCCTAGTACAACTCAGAAAAGAAAAAAAAGTTTGCATGTACCACGTAGGCCTAGCTAGGCCGATAACACCCACTGACCCACACCCATACCTCATGTTGTTTCTTCACCAGTTCCCTTTTCCTATGGCTCTCGCCCTCTCTCATATCGATGCCCATATCTTCCACGCTTAAATCCGATTGCCGCCTGACGCAATACTCATCGTCGCCTCTTACATTACCACCTGCGCCACCCTCCAGTGCAATGCCTTCCTTTCTAGCTGTACCAACTCTATCTCGCCGGTCTCCAATTCTCGGCTCGAAGTTGTTGCTCACCCTTCAGTCATTTAGCACATGACCTATCTTTCCAGGCAGCTAATTTAGGTACAGCACATTTTGCGCTTAATGTTTCTATTATTTTGTCCAGCTTTGATGTTTTCACCAACTTTGTTTCCTCACTAGCAGCCTACATTTAAAAATAAACGCATCAAGGAGCAAACAATCCACCACCGTCAGAAAGAAAAATGAAGGAAAAATATCATCTATTGTGATCGTCCTTGGTGGCACCAATGCCGATGAATTGAACGACACCGAGGGAGTGCATTGCCTCCCGGCGGTGTCACCCACTGTCGCGGTCATCACCAGCGTTGCTCCTACCTCCGGACTCAGAAATACAATCGAATCTATTGACAACACCAAAAACAATAGAAAGATCAACCAGTTACATTCGCTAAGCACAAAGGAAAGAAAGGGAACATGATTAATGATTGTGCCAATTGTTCTTACAATTTCCAAGAAAGTAACATGCTTCGAGGTTGCTAATGTACATGCATAATCTGACAAGATTTTGGCCCAGAAGACGATGTGGAAAAGTGATGGCCTCTAGAACGACCCTGCTTTGCCCAACTTCCTGAATTTCTTGCACCTACACGCACATCCAAACAACTCCACATGTGAACTCCATCCCAGTGGAGAGCCAGAGGTAGCATGACAATGATGATGGCAAGGTGGGAGACGCCGAGCAGGGTGAGCAAGCGAGCATCAGAGGATGATCAACATGTCACCAAGCTAGTACATCTTGGAGAGGTAACACACGTGCGCCAAGAAGAAGACCGGCCCCGGCCGCTGCCATCACCTAAGCAGCTGTCGGCGGCCCGGTGTACTCCCCAGAGCCCAGCGTGGTGTCAGCTGGAGGCTGTTTTGATGGTTCATGATACCCGTTAGTTGTACTTGAGAAGTCTCCAGAGACAAGAACTACATCAAATAGGTTATTATCTATGTGTAATAAACTATATCCATAATAGCAATTTTTAGCTGATCCAAGTGAGGTGTGTTACCTAGAATGACTTCCCTAATCTCTTCCCTGTTGTAATGACTTTCTAAATTCAAGGATCCTTATTAAGTATCTAATATTTGGATCTACATCAAGTGTAGTAAATTTTAGCTAGATTATTTACATAGATGCATCACATTACAGAAGCTGGACATAGACATATATATAATAAACAATCTCAGTACAGGTTAACACATACATGAGCAGCAAATAAATTGAGAAAATAACTGAACACTGGATGAGAAAATTTAATTTGCCAAATAGATTTTGCTGGACTGAAGATGATCCATATATTAATTTAAGCATCTTGTAAATGCACACAGGAAAGGGGATAATCTGAAACTAACAATAAAAAATAGTACATGCAAACTGTAATTCCTTCATCTAGGGAAAACAGTTCAAATAGCACATTCGGCTGTCAGCGAAGAAGTACGTAATAGATAAATCTTTCTCTACCACAGCAGTGAAAAATTGATAAGGAAACAACAGTAAAAATGGAGTAACACCAAACTATCATTGAATCTTAACCAGAAAAATCAAGCCCGGTTCAAACTGTTAATGTAATCCTTGTTGCAAACTAGACACTGTATAGACCATGCTCGTGTGTCGTAGCATGCGGAGTTGATAGTAGGCTGCTGTGTGTGTCCCTGCACTGTAGTGTGTGCTGAGGATGTCTGAGCATGGCTACAGGCTGTACATGTGTGTGTTTGTGTAACTGCACACGAAAGAGAGGGAGACGGCTATGTTGCTGGCCAGTACAAAAGAGAAAGGCATTCATTGCCTGGAGAGAAAATTGTACCTGTGTCTCATCTCTACTTTCTCTCCGCCTTTGCATTTCATCGAACACCTCCTGAGCGTAGCAAGATCCACCAAAACAGAGCGTGAACTAGAGTTCTTGCCAACACAAACCCAAGGCATGTAAAAACCTGCATAGAGATATAGTAGCATCGAGAGACACAAGAGGGGAGGAAAGAAGGGTTGGTAGGGAGAGACAAGAAGAAAATGATCTGGAGAATCTCATCTACGCACATTTCACTCCCCAGCAGCCGGACTGCTGTGCGGCGAGGTCGGTGAAGGAGGTACGACCGGCGAGGATCTGGTCGTGGGGCTCGTTGAGGAGTGTGGCGACATCGGTGCGTGTGGTGGCGGAGAAGACACGGCCCTCGGGCTCCTTCCAGGAAGCCTCGCGCCACCCCTCCACGTGCTTGATCCATATATATAGGACGCCCGCTGTCGTGGTTCTAAGTCTGACAGTAGTGTAGGGGGGTAAGTATGGAGAGGCAAGGTCTTAGCTATGGAGAAGTTGTAAGAACGCAAGGTTTACGAGTTCAGGCCCTTCTCGGAGCAAGTAATAGCCCTACGTCTCGGAGCCCGGAGGCGGTCGATTGGATTATGAGAGTATGAATTACAGGTGTGCGAACCCTTTACACTGAGGAGGGGGGTGGCTTATATAGAGTCTGCAAGCCCCTTCGGCCCTCAGTTATGCAGGGTTTTAAGTACATTAAGGTCGGGCATTACTGGTAGCGCCCCTAATAAAGTGCTATGATGACCATAAAAGCTACTTAATGACCGACCGTTAGCATGCGGAGTGACTTTAGGTCTCCTGGCCGTCGGGTGGTTGGATCTTGGTCGAGTGGTTGCTTCTTGGTCGAGTGTCTTCGAGTCCGTCGAGTGAAACACCGCCAAGTCGATTGAAATGTGATTTCTTCTGGAGGTGTCCTTGGGTAGGTCAGTTTGGACGGGTCCATGACCCTACCCTAGGTACATAACTTCATCATTAGCCCTTGAATGGATCGAGGTTTGAGTGGGAAAGGGTTTGAGCACATCTCCGACTCATTTTTCATGTCGTGAGCATACCTTGTTTCGGATCAATGGACTAGAGTGATGACAACAACTTTCTTTCCAGTCGCCTTGATCCATTCTTAGGTTTTGTCGAGTGAGTTCTTATACTTGAAGAGTTCTGAGTGACGGTGCGGAGGAGATCTTCGGTCCGACGAGTTGTTCTGCTGCCCGCGGATTTCGTGGGATCCAAATTTCGGGAAGCGCGCGGGACAAGAGAGGCCGCAGTAAACGGATGGGATAGTGCGGAGCCGCCTCGATCCCCGCGCCACCTTTTTCGCCACGTATCATGTGCGCGATCGCCATGGAATTTGGCAGGGCCGTCCGGGCCTACCAGTCAGCCACTCGGAAGCAGCCTCATATAAGGTGTTGGGTCGGGGCTCTGTTCCGCACGCCACCATTCTCTCTCTGTTTTCTCCCGATTTCTCCGCCACCCTTGCTCCCGTCTCGTCGCCGGATCTCCGCTCGAGCTTGAACTGCCACCATGGTGAAGGACAAGACGGCGGTGCTGGAATGCGCGAAGAAGGCAACCGCGAAGGCGAAGGGCAAGCGGACCAACCGGGGCGGATCCTCGTCGAGGTCCGGCCTGCCGGCGGGCTGGATCCAGGGCGACTGGATCCGCTCGGCAATCACGCAGGACGACCTCGACGACCTGGTTGAAGGGGGATTTATCCCCCACAAGTCGGCTCGTCTCCCGGGAGACGAAACTGAGCCGCAGCCCAGAGACGGTGAGTGCGTCCTCTTAGCAACTCACATAGATCGTGGGTTCTCGCTGCCTCCCCACCCTTTCTTCCGGGTTTTTTTGAACTTCTTTGGGGCTCAGCTCCACCATTTTACTCCGAATACGATAGTCTATCTGGCCGCTTTCGTGTCTATGTGCGAAAACTTCTTGGGCTGTTGATCGCACTAGGGGCTCTTCAAACATATCTTCACTTGCCATTCCCAGTCGGTCAAAAATACCAAGTTGAGTGACAAGAGGACTCGGGTGATCCAGATGTGCGGTGGTCTGGGGATCCAGATGAGGAGCAAAAGTACTTTCCCAGCGATGATCCTTCCTGACTCGGTCCGGGACAGGCAGTCGACTTGGTTTTACTGCAAGGATCAGCCGACCCCTGGCCAGTCGACTGGGCTTCCTCCTTTCTCCTTGGCTCGAGTGGAGAAGCCTACTTGCCTGAAGATAGTTCCAGAGGAGAAGGCGCAGGTCAAGGAGCTGGTCGAACGGGTCGTCTAGCTCGTCCGCGACGGAGTGACCGGGATGGATCTGCTGGAGGTCTTTCTCGGTCGATGCATCCAACCCCTTCAGGCGCGCGATCATCCGATGTGGATGTATTCTGGGGTCGAAGATACCACTCGATCCACCCGGAGGAGGTCAGTGAGGATACCTTGGAGAGCTAGTTGAGAGGAATCACTAGCAACAAAGACAACCCTCGGGGATCCAGGAGGGTGATTCCATTCGACAACTCGCATCAGCCAGAGCATGTATGTTTCTGTAAGTAACTTTCCGACTCTCCATGTGATGTCCCATTTGCGGTTGACTGAATGTATTTTGATTGTTATCTTTTCAGGCCCTCATTGAAATGTACTCGATGCGCAATGGAGAGCAAGGGCAAGACTTGGAAGGCGAGGCGAGCGGCGGCGATAGTGGCGAGTGGACTTCTGATGGTGAAGAGGATGGAGAAAGCGAAGATTCAAGCGATGAAGAAGAAGTCGAGTCGCCTCCTCGCAGGGAGAGGCGATCCAAACTTGCCCAAGAACGATCGAGCGTCTGTGAAAAGGCGACTGCTCAAGCTGGTCAATCTTCGAAGCGTCCTCGGATCTCTTCACCAACCCCGACCAAGAAAGCGCCCAAGCACCCCAAAGTTGCGGAGCCGAAAATCCGGAATGCGTTGCCGAAGATTAAGATTGACATCCCCGTCGGTTCTGCGTAAGTGTCTTCCTCTGTATACACTCGACGCTCAGCGCCGTTTGTTTTTCTTGTTTTAACCGGACGAACTTTGGAACTGCCAGCGCTGCCACTTCTAGGACCTCAGCTTACAGATATGATGATGAGGTGATGGAGGATGCGGTCACGTCAAAACTGGGTATGACTCCTGCCATACTGTCTTTATTTTGGTCGATTCCAATGCAACGTGTACCATTGGGTGATGTGATTTTGACGACTGAAGTTTGCATAGCTCCCAACGTTATTGACCTCCCTGATGATGATGAAGAGCCCGAGAGGCCTTTGACGAGGAAAAATAGGCAGGCTCCTACAAGCGAGGCGCCATAGTCGACGCCAAGGATGGAACCAGTCATTCAGGACACTGGCGATGCCAATCGGGGTTCTGTTACCTTTGCTATGCCACTGTCGAGTGCCTTGCCCTCTTCGTCGACTGCTCAGGTTCCCATCGACTCACCTTCAGTTTTTGCGACCCATCATGTCCCGGAGGACGAAGCGAATGCTGCCAAGGAAGCCATACGTCAGGAAGATGAGGATGGTGCGGGACGCCAGTCAGGCTGCCTACGACGCTAGCTCGGCCCTCCAAAGCAATGTTTAGGTTAATTGGTCACTGCTTGTTTTGATAGGATATGTTATCTGAAGACTCTTTTCCGAAAATCTTTGCATCTGTACACCCACTGGGTGCGTCGATTGAAATTTTTGAACCGGTGGGGGCACGCTGAGTGCACCCACTGGGTGTAGTCCCCGAGACTACGGTGGACTGCTGGCAGTCGACTGTAGTCCTTGTATTTTTTCGAATGTATAAACCAAACTTGTAGTTTGTCTCTTCCACTCGGTCTGGACTCGACTTCGGCGGGCCGGTCGAGTGGGATCAGAATTGGTGGGGGCACGCAAAGTGCACCCACTGGGTGTAGTCCCCGAGACTATGGTGGACTGCTGGCAGTCGACTGTAGTCTGAGTTCTACTTTCTCTCTTTCTGCCTTTTTTTTACTTCCTGGACTCGACTTCGGCGGGCCGGTCGAGTGGGATCAGAACCGGTGGGGGCACGCTAAGTGCACCCACTGGGTGTAGTCCCCGAGACTATGGTGGACTGCGGGCAGTCGACCGTAGTCTTAGTATTTATTGCCTTTGTTGTTTTTCGCTGTAAAATAACTTCTCCTCTTTGATTGCAGAAATCTTGTTATCTGGGAGCTCGCTTTGCTGATTTGGAGAAACAACAGATCCAACTGAACCTTGACTTGGAGCTAGCCAAGACAGAGCTGCAAAAGGCTAAGGATGGCGCCAATGGTAAGACGAGTTTGTCGACTGGTTTGCCTTGGGCTTGAGTACCCTTCTACTCTTTCTGAATCAAGCACCATTTCTTTGCAGAAAAGCTGAGAGAAGCTCTGGCAAAGAAGGACCAGGATCTGGCTGCTGCCCGAAAGGAAGCTGACGACAAAGTCGCTCTGGCCGAACAAAAGCTGGCTTCGGTCGGCCAGTGATGTCTGCTCTGAATGACGCCAACAAGGAGTGCTCGCGCTAGAAGAAGGCGAATCTCGTCCAGGGCGAGAAAATGGAAAGCATTGCTCGCACGAGGGATGATCTGGAGAGCTATCTGAGAAGTCTTGCCAAGAAGTTGTTCATCAAGCTTGAAGGTGCACATTCTGTTCCGACTGATTTTTTTTGTGTCGACTCAATGTACGAAAATTGACTTATCCTTGGATCATGAATGCAGAGTATTGCCAGAACTTTGAAGAGGAGACTGGGTGGATCGAACCAGGTTTGGATCCAATCAACTCTCCCGTGAAAGATGAAACTGCCATGAATCTGCTCCGACTGGAATCTTGCATCTACGGTGCCGTGGACTACTTGGCTCGACTGAAGGTCGCCATGTCACGGATCGACCCGACACTTTGGCCAGAGGCCACACTCCAAAACGATCTTGAGTCCCTGATGACTCGACTTAACGGAATCCCTGACCGAGTGCAGGAGTGGAAGAAGTCTTCTGCAAGGTGTGGCGCTGATGTGGCTCTGTCTTTGGTTCGTGTCCACTGCAAGGAGGTGCGACAAGATAAGCTGGATGCAATCAAGGTCGCCAACACCCAGAAGCACGACTTCCAAACTTTTATGGAGACTTTCCTTGCTGCCGCCACTCGGATTGTCGATGGCGTCGACCTGGACGAGTTCGTCCAGCCTGCCAGCCCTCCTCCTGTGGAGTGAACAAACTTTTATGCCCCACCTTAAATTTGCCTCGGAATGCTGAGTGGTTTTTGTAACCGTTAAACTCTTTCGGGCTGAATGCCTAAGCACTTTGACCTGTGGTCCGGACCCTTTAGGATTTATTTGAACTCGGTTTATCGTTGAATATCTTTATGAACCCCCCGTCGAGTGGAAATAATTCTTCTTTCGAGACAACTTTTTTGTACTTGTGGCGCGACTCCGAAGGGGAAGGTACCAGTCGACCTGCACCTCGTTACTGCAGAGCAGGATGGAGTGCACATTGTATTTGTGGCGAAGCTCTCCAAGGAGGAGGTGGCCGTTGACCTGCATCTTGTTACTGCGGGGCAGGATGGAGTGCACGTTGTATTTGTGGCGAAGCTCTCCAAGGAGGAGGTGGACGTTGATGTGCAGCTTGTTACTGCAGAGCGGGATGTGTTTCGTACTTAGGCGAGTACCTGACCGCAGCTAAGTCTTCAAATGAGGAAACTTAGGAAAGTACCGGACTACAGCTAAGCCCCCGAGTGGGAGGACTGCTCTCCACTCGGTAGGATTTTTCAAACTTAGGCGAGTGCCTGACTGCAGCTAAGTCCTCAAGCGAGAGAACTTAGGCGAGTACTGGACTGCAGCTAAGACTCCGAGTGGGAGGGTTGCTCTCCACTCGGTAGGATTTTTTGTTTTTCAAACTTAGGCGAGTGCCTGACTGCAGCTGAGTCCTCAAGAGAGAGAACTTAGGCGAGTACTGGATTGCAGCTAAGCCCCCAAGTGGGAGGGCTGCTCCCCACTCGGTAGGATTTTTTCAAACTTAGGCGAGTGCCTGACTGCAGCTAAGTCCTCAAGAGAGAGAACTTAGGCGAGTACTGGACTGCAGCTAAGCCCCCGAGTGGGAGGGCTGCTCTCCACTCGGTAGGATTTTTTCAAACTTAGGCGAAACGGATTCGCAGCTAAGACTCCGAGTGGGAGGCTGGCTCGCCACTCGGAAGGAAATTGTTTTTATAAACTTAGGCGGAGCGGATTCGCAGCTAAGCCACCCACTGGGGGATTTCTTACGTAAACAAAAACAATAATAATCATTGGGAAAATTATAATGCTCTTGTCTTTGATAAATAAACTACAGGAGTTTTTTCTTATTACATCTTATCTGAATGATAACTCAAGTATAAAAGGGGTGGAGTAGCTCCGCATTCCAGGCTCGTGGCTCATCAATCTGGTGATCGACATTGTAGAGGTGGTATGCTCCAATGTGGAGGACTCTGGTGACTATGAAGGGGCCTTCCCAAGTAGGAGTGAGCTTGTGTGGTTTCTGCTGATCCACTCGGAGGACTAAGTCTGCTTCTTGGAAGGCTCGGCTCTTCACGTTTCTGGCATGGAATCGACGCAAGTCTTGCTGATAGATGGTCGATCGAATCAAGGCCATTTCTCTTTCTTCTTCTAGGAGGTCGACTGCGTCCTGCCGGGCTTGTTCTGCTTCATCTTCAGAGTAGAGCTCGACTCGGGGAGCGTTGTGAAGCAGGTCACTCGGTAAGACTACCTCGGCTCCGTAGACCAGAAAGAATGGGGTTCTTCCGGTCGATCGATTTGGGGTTGTTCTTAATCCCCAAAGGACTGATGGAAGCTCGTCGACCCATGCACCTGCTGCATGCTTGAGATCGCGCATCAATCGGGGTTTCAGTCCTTTGAGAATCAGGCCATTCGCCCTTTCTGCTTGCCCATTCGACTGGGGGTGAGCGACCGAAGCATAGTCGACTCGAGTGCCCTAAGAGGCGCAAAAGGCCCTGAATTTGTCGGAATCGAAGTTTGACCCATTGTCGGTGATGATACTGTGTGGAACTCCATATTTGAATATCAACTCTCTGATGAAACTGATAGTGGTGCAAGCATCAAGATTCTTGATAGGCTTGGCTTCAATCCATTTGGTGAACTTGTCGACTGCTACCAGCACATGAGTGAAGCCGCTCCTGCCTGTTCTCAGTGGTCCAACCATGTCCAGCCCACAAACAGCGAAGGGCCAGATGAGTGGAATGGTTTTCAGGGCTGACACGGGCTTGTGCGGCATATTGGAGTAATACTGACATCCTTCACATTTGTCGACTATCTCTTTTGCCATCTCATTGGCTCTTGGCCAGTAGAACCCCGCTCGGTATGCTTTAGCCACAATGGTCCGAGAGGACGCATGATGACCACAGGTCCCCGAGTGGATATCGTTAAGGATCATCTGACCTTCTTCTGGTGTAATACACTTGTGGCCGACCCCAGTCGCACTTTCTCTATATAACTGTCCCTTTATGACTGTAAAGGCCTTGGATCGACGGACGATCTATCGAGCCTCTTCTTCGTCTTCTGGGAGTTCTTTCTTTAGGATGCACGCGATGTACGGTTCTGTCCAGACGGGAGTGATAACCATGACTTCCATGATCAGGTCGACCACAGCTGGAACTTCAACTTCAGTCGGATCCGTGGTGCTTTTTGGCCGCGGGGCCTCTTTAGTGAAGGGATCCTCCTGGACTGATGGTGTGTGGATGTGTTCCAAAAACACATTGCTGGGAATGGCTTCTCTTTTAGAACCTATTTTTGCCAGATCGTCAGCTGCTTGATTTTTCAGTCGGGGTATGTGATGAAGTTCTAACCACTCGAATTTCTTCTCCAACTTTCTCACTGCATTGCAATAACCAGTCATGGATGGACTTCTGACGTCCCATTCTTTCATTACCTGATTAACCACCAAATCTGAGTCGCCATAGACCATGAGGCAACGGACGCCGAGTGAAATGGCCATGCGCAACCCATATAAAAGTGCTTCGTATTCTGCCTCTGGGGGAGACCAACACCACTCCGACGCAGGAACCATTCGGCATCTTGGAACCGTCGAAGAACATGGTCCAATGCTCCGAGTGAACCTGAGTCGGCAGTTGTTGTTCAATCCAATCGACGACGAAATCCGCGATTGCCTGGGACTTGATAGCTTTCTTTGCCTCAAACTTGATATCCAGAGGAAGGAGTTCAATCGCCCATTATGCCACTCGACCAGTTGCGTCCCTGTTATGCAGGATCGCTGACAACGGAGCGTCGTTGACGACTATAATGGAATGATCAGAGAAGTAGTGGGCAACTTTCTTTTGTGGTCATATAGATCCCATATACAAGCTTCTGATAATGAGGATATCTTTGCTTCGATGGGTTAAGACTTCAGAAATATAATATGCTGGGCGCTGAACTTTGAAGGTTTTCCCTTCTTCTTCCCGCTCGACCGTAAGTACCGTACTGACGACTTGTCCTGTGGCTGCGATGTAAAGCAGCAAAGGCTCCTTGCTGATTGGGGCAGCAAGCACCGGCTGGGTGGAGAGCAGAGCTTTGAGCTCTGCGAACGCTGCATCAGCTTCAGGAGTCCACTCGAACTTGTCAGACTTCTTCATCAATCGGTAAAGAGGCAATGCCTTTTCACCGAGACGAGATATGAATCGACTTAGGGCGGCCAAGCAACTAGTAAGCTTCTGAACATCATGCACTCGCACATGACTTTTCATTCGGAGTATAGTACCGACTTTTTCTGGATTGGCGTCGATTCCCCGTTCGGAAACAAGAAAACCGAGTAAGTTTCCGCCAGGAACCCCAAATGTGCATTTTGATGGATTAAGCTTGATATCAAACCTTCTGAGGTTGGCAAAGGTTTCAGCAAAGTCAGTCAGCAGGTCGGAACCCTTTCGTGACTTGACCACAATATCATCCATGTACGCCTCCACATTCCGACTGATTTGGGTGAGCAAACACTTCTGAATCATCCTCATGAATGTGGCTCTGGCATTCTTGAGGCCGAATGGCATGGTAACATAACAGAAGCACCCGAATGGAGTGATGAAAGCTGTTTTGATCTCGTCAGGCCCATACAGACGGATCTGATGGTACCCGGAATAGGCGTCTAAAAAACACAGTCGCTCACATCCCGCAGTCGAGTCGACTATCTGGTCGATGCGGGGGAGAGGAAAATGATCTTTCGGGCAGGCCCGATTGATATGTTTAAAGTCAATTCACATGCGAAGTGACTTGTCCTTCTTGGGGACCATGACAACATTGGTGAGCCACTCGGAGTGGTAGATTTCTCGGATGAACTCCGCTGCTAAGAGCCGAGCCACCTCTTCGCCAATGGCCTTTCTCTTCTGGACGGCGGACCGTCGGAGATGTTCCTTGACAGGTTTTAATTTTGAGTCGACTCTTAGGCGGCGCTCAGCCAGCTCCCTGGGAACACCCGGCATGTCAGAGGGCTTCCATGCGAAAATGTCCCAGTTCTCACGGAGGAACTGGATGAGCGCTTCTTCCTATTTGGAGTCAAGTGTTGTCGAGATATGAGTTGGAGCAGCGCTGGGGTCGGTCGGGTGGATGTGAGCTATCTTCATATCGCTAGTCGACTGAAAAGCTGACTCTGTAGCGGGCTTCTTGGCTCGCAACAAATCACTCGGGTCTGCAGTCTTCTGGTATTCCTGCAACTCCACCATTGCCATCTGAGCATCAGCGATCTTCGAACCTTTCTGAAAACATTCTTCTGCTTTCTTCCGATTGCCCGTAATAGTGATCAGACCTTTGGGGCCAGGCATCTTCAATTTGAGGTACACGTAACATGGTCGGGCCATGAAGCATGCATAAGCCGGCCTCCCCAAAATAGCGTGGTAGGCACTCTGGAAGTCTACAACTTCAAATGTCAACTTTTCTTTGCGGTAATTTTTGGAATCACCGAATACCACATCAAGAGCAATCTGGCCGAGTGATTCAGCCTTCTTCCCAGGAATGACTCCATGGAAACTCATGTTGCTGGCACTGAGTCTGGACATCGGAATGCCCATCCCTTTCAATGTCCCAGCATATAATATGTTCAAACCACTGCCACCATCCATCAGGACTTTGGTCAGTCGAGTGCCTTCAACAACTAGGTCAACCACCAAAGCTTGCCTCCCAGGGGTGGCGATGTGCGTTGGGTGGTCAGACTGGTTGAATGTTATGGCAGTCTGAGACCATTTCAGGTAACTAGGTGTCACCGGAGCGACCATATTCACCTCTCGGTTAATAACTTTCAGTCGACTTTTGCTTTCAACATCGGCAAAAATCATTAGAGTGGAATTGACCTGAGGGTATCCGTCGTCACTGTCTTCCTTGTCCTCGACCTTGTCCGACTCCTTTTCCTTACCTTTGTGCTGCTTTCCCTAGAACTGCTGGATCAAGAGTCGACAGTGTCGAGTGTTATGTTTCGGGTAAATGAAATTACCCTCTTCATCCTTCTTTGTGTGGACGAGACATGGTAAGTCCAACACATCATTTCCGTCCTGGTCTTTAACCTTTTTCGGGTTCCAAGGTCCTTTAGGTTTCCCTTTAAACTTTCCTTGGGTAACAGCCAAGGCTTCCCCGAGAGCCGCTGGCTCAGCTTTCCGCTTCTGTTTCCGATTGGAATTTCCTCCGGTTTCTTGGGCGACTGACTTGAGCTTGCCACTCCTGAGTCGATCCTCATCTTGACCATTAGAGTACTTGGTGGCAATCTCCATCATCTGATTCAGGGACATATCTCCGGTTCGACCGAATTTCAAATTCAGTTCTCTGTTCTTGACGCCTTCCTTGAAGGCACAAACTGCTTGGTGGTCAGGCACATTCTCCACCGAGTGATGTAACGTGATCCACCTCTGGATGTAATCCCTCAAAGTTTCATTTGGCTTTCTGCACGCAAGACCACAGTTCCGCCAGCCCTGCCGGTTGCTTGCATGTGCCTTCAAATGTGGTGACGAACACTCGGGAGAGATCTTCCCAAGTGTAAATGCTGCTAGGCGCTAACTGGTTCAGCCACGCTCTGGCCGAGCCCTCCAACATGAGAGGCAGGTGCTTCATGGCCACTTCATCATTGCCGCCGCCAATCTGGACGGCCACTCGGTAGTCCTCAAGCCAAGTATCGAGCTTGGACTCGCCAGTGAACTTACTGACTCCAGTCGCCAACCTGAAGTTGGGAGGAATCACAGCGGCCCTGATGGCTCTACTAAAGCACTCTGGCCCCGAAACATGTACTCTGCTATTGGTAGGTGCATGTCTGTCGTGACCTTCTCGATGAGCCCTGTTCCTGTCGACCAAACCTTGGACGAGAATAGATCTCGCATCAAAGCCTGGCCCTCTGGGGTCGATTGGAATCCTTCGCCCACCACTATGAGGGCGCCTGTCATCCTGCTGGAGAGGCACATACAACCCGCTCCTCGGGGGAGGCATGGGCACTCAACGTCGACCATCACGATCGACTCGGTGATCATACTGCTCATGGTTCCCATACTGGTCACGCCGGTCTCCACGTCCCTCACGCCTCGGGTGCGATCTTGGGCTATGAGCCGACTGGACTGTGTCCGCGGCAACGGATCTGCTGTGAATCCTGTTCTGCGACTGAGAAACAGCGGAATTCTGGTCTCCTGCTGCTGGAGTAACGCTCTGATCTGCAGCAAGCATCTGCCAGCCTCCGACTGGGAAGGCTGAATCGACTCTGCTATACGGGCCGCAGCTGCTAAATTCTGAATCGGAGTTCGATATACCTGCGGGGGCGGGAAGAGCTGACGTCGACTGGATTCGGGAACCCGTTGTCGCGCACGCTCGTCGAGTGCTCGCTGAAGCTTCTCCAGTCAAGTGCGCTCGGCCAAGTTTGCTAGGCGCGCATCTTCCAAGGCGCGAGCCTCGGCGGTTTCTCCAATGATAGGAGTGTGCAGTGCATCCACGTTCTGGCAGGAAGTTCTTCTCTCTGCAGCGACGTGAGAGGCTCGGGAAGATACTCCCCATGGGGACGCGATGGGTCGCCTCCACCCGCGCCTCCGTCGGTGCGGGGAAAACCGGGAGGACTGGGCGGTCCATCGACCATCAGAACCTCCGCCGCCGGATCGCTGCTGTCGCACTCGGATGCGGTCTCTGCGGAGCCAGTTGACAGGTCGAACAGGCCGTAGAGGGATTCGTCGGGCTCGATCGCCGCGACTTGAGGGGTGGCCGACTGACATGCCACCGCGTGTCTCACCCACCGCTGAAGTCTCGACCGACCGGAGCGCTTGCGCCAGCAGGAAATGGGGAGGGAGGACAACACAGGAGCCGACCGGTAGGGGGTCGACGGTTGCCGGAGGAGAACTCCATGGACGCACGCGCTAAAGTGCGTTTCCCCGCGAACAGGGAGTGCGTCCACGTCGAGCGGAGCCTCCTGATGCCAAGCAGAGTCGTCGACGATGAACGTGAGTGCACCGATACAGATCTCGCGGCCCTCCACCAAAACTCCGCCGAAAACCATGATGATTCGGGTCGGAAAAGGTTGCAACTCCTCCAACAAATGCTAAAACACCTGCCCCACGGTGGGCGCCAACTGTCGTGGTTCTAAGTCTGACAGTAGTGTAGGGGGGTAAGTATGGAGAGGCAAGGTCTTAGCTATGGAGAAGTTGTAAGAACGCAAGGTTTACGAGTTCAGGCCCTTCTCGGAGGAAGTAATAGCCCTACGTCTCGGAGCCCGGAGGCGGTCGACTGGATTATGAGAGTATGAATTACAGGGGTGCGAACCCTTTACACTGAGGAGGGGGTGGCTTATATAGAGTCCGCCAGCCCCTCCGGCCCTCAATTATGCAGGGTTTTAAGTACATTAAGGTTGGGCGTTACTGGTAACGCCCCTAATAAAGTGCTCTGATGACCATAAAAGCTACTTAATGACCGACCGTTAGCATGCGGAGTGACTTTAGGTCTCCTGGCCGTCGGGTCGTTGGATCTTGGTCGAGTGGTTCCTTCTTGGTCGAGTGTCTTTGAGTCCGTCGAGTGAAACACCGCCAAGTTGATTGAAATGTGATTTCTTCTAGAGGTGTCCTTGGGTAGGTCAGTTTGGACAGGTCCATGACCCTACCCTAGGTACATAACTTCATCACCCGCCCCATCTCCTTCGCCGTCGCCGCATATGCCATCTCTCCATTATTCTGCCTGTTGCCTCTCTGGTTGCTTCAGGAGGTTGGTTCCTCGCGACGGGTACTAGAGGAGAGGAGGATGGCAGGCGGCGACGATGGGAACGGGGATGAGTTCTGTGGCGGCTGGGGGAGGGGTGGACTCCGTGACGTGATGTTTTTTTCAACTGAGACGTGATGTTGGTTCGGGGGTACGACCTCGGGAGCGGATTAGGGGGCATGCGTGGGACAGTTGGTTGGTGGCAGACTGGCAGACCATTTAATCTCGTCCATTCATTTCGATGGCAGACCACCAAAGTAATACGAGCTCTTAGATATGATTAAGTGGGTTAGATCAAGGGTGTTGGTTTTCTTGTGTACACTAAGTTTGGTGGGTTTAGACTAATTCATGTTTGCTCTTTTAATAGTAGTATAGATAAAGCAAAAATAGTATTTTTCTATCTATTTTTTGAATTATCTTGCAATAAAAAATACCCCGAAAATAAAAGTTCTCCAAATGTCCTGAAAATGAAGTATGATTTTCTGTAGAATATTTAAGAATGATTGGCACTAAGAACACACCAGGGGGACCCACCATGTGCCCACGAGGGTGGAGGTCGCGCCCACCCCCCTGGGGCGCGCCCCCTGCCTCATGGACCCCATGTGGGCCCCTCCACTTGTTCTTGCACCCACACACTTCGTCTTCCTCCAGAAAAAATCATCCACCAGCTCAAACCCAAGTTCAAGCTCATCTTGCTGCCATTTTTGATCTCCTTGCTAAAAGCTCCATTCACAAAACTGCTTTGGGGGATTGTTCTTCAGTATGTGACTCCTCCAATGGTCCAATTAGTTTTTGTTCTAATGCTTTATTTATTTCAATTTTTTTCTGCTTAAGTGACCCTGTTCTTGAGCTTGCATGTCAAATTTATGTGGTCAAAAGTAGTATTAATGCATGATTGAGCCTCTAGGCACTTGTTGGAGTAGTTGCTATCAATCTTGTTGAGTTTGGTTCACTTTTATTTTGAGTCACTAAAAATTTCGGAAATTTTTCAAAGGAAGAAATATGTTTAGGAAAATGTACCAAGGTGGTTCCTCAAGAAAGCAGGCACCTAGGCTCGCTATACGTGAGCCGGACTATGAACAACCGAGGGAAGCTCAAGTGCGGCCTTATGAATGGCCATCAGAGGAGTTTATGATTCGTGCACGCATCAAGGAAGAATTTGATGCGTATGTGCGTAACGCTGACCTTGAGGGCTTTGTGTCAGGTAAGTGCCTGTAATACCGATACCTAACTGATTCATTTGTGAGAAGGTTTAAATTTACATGCTCGCGCAATTCCCACGCTGTTTTATTTGATCTTTATGATAAATCATATACCATGGACCTAGAAGATTTTAATACTTCCTGTAAACTCCTGCACAGGGGCAATGTTAGTGAACCTTGCAAATCTGAATATAAAGACTTTCTTGCTAGTATTACTGTGGGGGAATCTAGGGAAATCACACAAGCTACCATAGGGAGCATTCATTTTCTTTCCATACATTATTTTGCTCTCTTCGTGGGTAGATGCGTTAATGGTAAAGATGGGGCTTGTCACATGTGCGTTCCAGATCTTAGTGTCCTCAAGAGTGTTGTATTAGGTGATAAACAATATAACTTGGGGGCTATTGTTGCACATAGGTTGCATCTTAATAGTTTAAGTGGACACTTGTTTGGTGGAATTTATGCAACTTGTGTAGCTAATTTTCTTGAGATACCCATACATGAGAATGATATGGAATTGCCTCCTACTTATCTAGATTATAATGCTATGGTTCGTCATCAGTTTGTTGAGAGGAATGAACAGTTCCTCCAGTACCGACCAATCTTTGACACACGGCGCACCGTCCATGTTGCTCTCCCTGCTCCTACTTTCTTTGACTTCCAGACAAAAGGGAGATATGTTATAACCAGGGAGGAGGTGAACGAGTTTAAGTATGACTATGAATAGTTTAAGTATGAGAGGAGGACAGAGGAAGATCGCCTACAAGCTGCAGCTTGTGAGGCAATAGCCGCTGCATCACAGTACGACCCCAGCTACAAATTTGGATATCCACCAGGCTAGCCGTGGCCCTAGACCAACTTAGGCCAAACGCCTAAGCTTGGGGGAGTACGTATTCCTCACCGACATTACATTCATGTTCACACACTCATTTCAGTTGTCGGTGCTCATACTTTTTCATTGTATCATCCATGCTAGTTTATTTTCTTTTCTGGCATTCTTCTTGTGTGTTTGAAAAACCTTAAGAAAAACCAAAAAATTAGTTGTAGCTTTTAGCTAGTTTACTTTTCATTCCTATAGTAGTAGTAATTAAAAATAAAACCCAAAAAGATTTGTTGGTGGTAGGGGGAGTATAAACTTTACCATTCTGCTTGGGAACTGCCTATAATGTGTGTAGCATGGAAGATATCGATATCTCTTGGTTGTTATGTTCACAATGAAAGAATACTACTCAAAATATTATTCATATCTATTTCAAATTCGAGCTCTGGCACCTCTACAAATCCCTGCTTCCCTCTGTGAAGGGCCTACCTATTTACTTTTATGTTGAGTCATCACCCTCTTATTAAAGAGCACCAGTTGGAGAGCACCGCTGTCATTTGCATGCATTACTATTAGTTTACATTGAGTATGACTGTGACTGGATCTCTTTTACCATGAATTACAATGTTTAGTCAGTCCTTGATCTTCATAGGTGATCTGCATTTATGTTTTGCGGTATCAGAAAGGGCTGGTAAGATACCATCTTGTAATATCATATTATGATTGTTTTGCGGAAGTGTTGTCATCCGAGATTTATTATTATTGCTTGCTAGTTAATTATGCCATTGATATGAGTAAACATGAGACCTAAATGTTATTGTGAATATGGTTAGTTCATAATCTTTCTGAAAACTTGAATTCTGGCTCTACATATTTACAACAACAAGATCAAACAGAGTTTGTAAAAGTTGTCCTTTATCACTTTCAGTTTGTCAACTGAATTGCTTGAGGACAAGCAAAGGTTCGAGCTTGGGGGAGTTGATACGTCTCCATTGTATCTACTTTTCCAAACACTTTTGACCTTGTTTTAGACTCTAACTTGCATGATTTGAAGGAACTAACCCGGACTGACGTTGTTTTCAGCAGAATTGCCTCGGTGTTATTTTTGTGCAGAAATAAAAGTTCTCGGAATGACCTGAAACTTCACGGAGAATATTTCTGGAATATATAAAAAATACTGGCGAAAGAATCAACGGCAGGGGGGCCAGACCCTGTCCACGAGGGTGGGGGCGCGCCCACCTCCTGCCTCGTGGGCCCCCTGATGCTCCACCGACCTCAACTCCAACTCTATATATTCACGTTCAGGGAGAAAAAATCAGAGAGAAGGATTCATCACGTTTTACGATACGGAGTTGCCGCCAAGCCCTAATCTCTCTCGAGAAGGCTTATGTGGAGTCCGTTCGGGGCTCCGAAGAGGGGAATCCGTCGCCATTATCATCAACCTTCCTCCATCACCAATTTCATGATGTTCACCATCGTGTGTGAGTAATTCCATTGTAGGCTTGCTGGACAGTGATGGGTTGGATGAGATTTATCATGTAATCGAGTTAGTTTTGTTAGGGTTTGATCCCTAGTATCCATTATGTTTTGAGATTGATGTTGTTATGACTTTGCTATGCTTAATGCCTATCACTAGGGCCCGAATGCCATGATTTCAGATCTGAACCTATTATGTTTCCATGAATATATGTGAGTTCTTGATCCTATTTTGCAAGTCAATAGTCACCTACTATGTGTTATGATCCGGTAAACCCAAAGTGACAATAATCGGGACCACTCCCGGTGATGACCGTAGTTTGAGGAGTTCATGTATTCACTAAATGTTAATGCTTTGTTCTGGTACTCTATTAAAAGGAGGCCTTAATATCCCTTAGTTTCCAATAGGACCCCGCTGCCACGGGAGGGTAGGACAAAAGATGTCATGCAAGTTCTTTTCCATAAGCATGTATGACTATATTCGGAATACATGCCTACATTACATCGATGAACTGGAGCTAGTTATGTGTCAGCCTATGTTATAACTGTTGAGTGAGGAATCGCATCCGACATAATTATCCATCATTGATCCATTGCCTACGAGCTTTTCACATATTGATCTTTGCTTAGTTACTTTTTCGCTGCCACTGTTACAATCACTACAAAACCAATACTATTACTTTTGCCACTATTACCGTTACTTCCATATTACTTTGCTACTAAATACTTTGTTGTAGATATTAAGTCTTTCAGGTGTGGTTGAATGGACAACTCAACTGTTAATACTTGAGAATATTCTTTGGCTCCCCTTGTGTCGAATCCATAAATTTGGGTTGAATACTCTACCCTCGAAAACTATTGTGATCCCCTATACTTGTGGGTTATCGACCAACATCTAGTCCCTCAGCTCCACCTCCAACAGCACAGGCCAGTGTGACTGCGCCTTCGACTACTAAAGAGACTGCCAGGGCAACTGACGAAGTTGCTCCTAAAGAAATTGAACAAACAACTATTATTTTTGGGACTAAAGAAATTCCCAGGGCGACTGCAAGTGTCGCGCCTGAAGAACCTGATAGTGTGACTGCATCAGTCATGCATGATGAAACTGCTCCAACATGTTCCTCAGTGATACGTCTCCAACGTATCTATAATTTTTTATTGCTCCATGCTATTATATTAGGGAGCAACTAGTTAACGAGCGCTTCGGAGCACTCCGCGCTTGACAAGTGTCGCGCACGGAGCGCTCCCGCGAGGGAAAACAAGTTGGCGCGGTTGGTTCCCGGTTTTCCCTTTCCGGTTTGTGGTTTCGTGCATTTTATAGTTTGACCCTCGAACTACCAGAATTTTCCGTTTTCCCTTTCCGCGCGAAAACACAAAGAAAATACCAGTTCGCGTGGTTAGTTCCTTGTTTCCCTTTTTGTTCCCATTATATTTCCGGGTAATGGAGATTTATGGGGTAGTTACGGGCGGGGACTACCAACACTATCAAATGTGACCTTTCAAGTAAAGAAAAAAAAGCATCTTTTTAATGTAAAAAGGCAGTCTTCAGAATCGTTCAATCATGTGACTTCTTTATAGGCACAGGTGAACACTAGGAGAGGCACGGGTGTATAACTTTACTAAATTGAAGAAAAGCACCTCCGGCTTGCCTTCAGCTCGTTTAATTTTCATAAACATCTTGAAGGGGGGCATAGGTCGAAGTGTGTTTTGGTCGTGTGGCGTGCTGGTTCGTGCGGCGCAATGTAGGTCATGGTGTGACACGGTGCCTCCGACACGAGGGAACCTCCGGCTCACCTTCGGCTCGTTTAATTTTCATAAACATCTTGAAGGGGGGCATAGGTGAAAGTGTGTGTTGGTTCGTGCGTCGCGTTGTACGTCGTGGTGTGACACGGCGCCTCC
>NC_041382.1:304144699-304163322 GCF_002162155.2 Triticum dicoccoides | reverse complement strand
GCGAGGGAACCTTCGGCTCGCCTTCGGCTCGTTTAATTTTCATAAACATCTTGAAAGGGGGGCATAGGTCAAAGTGTGTGTTGGTCATGCAGCGTGCTGGTTCGTGCGACGCGTTGTACCTTGTGGTGTGACACGGCGCATCCGGCACGAGCGAACCTCCGGCTCGTTTAATTTTCATAAACATCTTGAAGGGGGGGCATAGGTCGAAGTGTGTGTTGGTCGTGCGGCGTGCGGCGTGCTGGTTCATGCGGTGTGTTGTACCTCGTGGTGTGACACGGCGCCTCCGGCGCGAGGGAACCTGCTTGTTTATTTTTTATATAGCAGGTTGTGCAAAAGGCAAGCTGCTTTGTTTCGAAAGGCATGGGTTTGAAGCATGTGCAGTCACGTCTGCTTAAGAGCTAGGATTTTGTTGAGGATATATAGGTTTGTGCACTCATTCATATGTGTGCATACTACGAAGGCATTGGTATGTTGCCTCTGGAGGCACGGGTTTGAAGCATGTGAAGTCACGTGAAGTCATTGGTATGTTGCCTCCAGAGGCATGGGTTTTGTCGTGGAATTGTCACGGCAGATGTCCTAGTGTGAGGACTTAGTCGTGAGGCCAGCACATCTTTGTGGTAGCTTGAGAGGGGTTGGTCGGGATGAGAGACGCATGGCGGATCAACGCACAAGACAAGGATTTAGACAGCTTTGTGCCCCGGGAAACATCATCCGGTAATAGCCCTACATGCTATTTGTGGTTAGATCTCATTATGCTTATGAGAGAGTCGCCGCATAGCCGGCTACCCCTTTGTGTCTAGCCCTAGAGATTGTTTCTTTCTTCCATGTCCCTCTTTGGGGAGCCCTGCCCCTCATTATATATGTTGAAGGGGCGGGTTACATGACTAGTCCTAGTAGGATTAGGATTACTCTATTACAAGTGGAGTCCTAGTCATGCTTCCTTTGCAGGAGAATATTCCTTATGTCTTGCTCTTAAGCCGGCCCACCATAACATGAGCCGGCCTTCTGGGCCTTGGGCCTTGTCATCCATCTGAAAGACCCACCGGGTAACCAATGAGTCTTCAGGCTCGTGAGTCATCGCACCAGTGAACCGCCAGACACATGAGTCGCCAATCTTCTGGCGGGTTGCCAATGAAACGCCAAGTCCGGCCGGGTCATATATCCGGCCGGGTCATACCACATGGTATACCCCCGACATTAGCCCCCAGTTTAATTTGGATTTATCCATGTTAAACTAATCTGCAATATAAACACACGAACAAATTTGACAGGTTAGGCTCCGGGTTAAATATTCTTGTAAGCCGGCACCTGATCATCCTTAAGTCCTTGACATTTTCTCCTGGAAAATCCGGGTCAATAGACTAGCTTCATAATCAATTTGCTGACATTGGTTTCTCACGGAAATGTTGTGAAGAATAATTTACTGAGTCAGCTCCCAATTCTTAAAAAATATTGGTGTTGAAATACTCATCAGATTTTCAGCCGGCTTGAAGATGTAGATCTTGCCAATTTATGATTACCAAAATTGCCGGGTTATAAACAAATGATGTCGAGTCATAATTGTTGCTTACGCCAGGTCATAATTATTGGTGACGTCGGGTTATGATTGTTGCATACATCAGATCAATCTAGTTTGCTCAAAACTAAGAATTTGAAGATATTTCTTCCTTATATCCATATTACCTGTGTTAGCCCCCAAGTCTTGAGCAAAACAAAGTGATGACTTAAGATTTTCTTCAATATAAATACTGCCACTTTGAGAAATCCATGTTGTTCATCTCAGTCACTAGTAACGACTGAGTACTCCATATATGTAGCCCCCAAGTGCCAGGTTGTCATGCTTGCAGCAACCTGGGACTTGTAATTGCCTTATGCTCATAAAAACTTCAACCAGTGTAGGCCCCAAGGGCCGGATCATTATGCAATAATGAGCAGGGACTTTATAGATATGATTACATAGACTTGAACAGCAACATGTAGCCCCCAAGGGCCGGCTCAGTAAGACATTACTGAGCTGGGACTTTGTATATGATTCATTGATAATAACATCATATGATGTAATCTCCACCATGGGGATTGAACCCATGTCCACAAGGTTAAGAGCTTTGTACTCTACCAACTGAGTAGTGGATCTTTCAATATAATGGATTAAGGCTTGCGTACCTTGAATTTTCGACAGGAGAAATTGGTAGCCCCCAAGGGCCGGCTCATTTAGAATGTGATGAGTTGGGTCTTCAATAAGTTGAGCAAAAAAGTGTGTTTGCATTAGCCCCCAAGTTCCATGGGACTTGCATATTCGATGTAATCTCAACTTGAATAATGTAGCCCCCAACTGCCGGGTCGTAAACCTGCAGCGACTCGGGACTATTCCTTCCATTGTAGAATACATTATATCCATTGATAAAATAATATCCATTGCGCTGAAGTGACTTCAAAAACCTCAATCATAATATTGGTTATTGATAACCATAATAAAAATCTAGCCATGTTGGCTATTAAAGATTTGAATAATATAACCCGGTTTGAAAACCGGTTCCTGTGATATTGAATCGTACTGCCGGTTTAGGATACCTGTGCGGTAAGGGTGATAACCCAATCTTTAGAAGCCAAAAACTTCCAAATGTTTATGATTGACATATATGGTGACTTATCATCGAAAGTCAAGCCGGGTTAATCGAAACCACATATATGCTTCAGATATGAACAAAAAGTCTCAAGACAAACCCAAAAGACTGTTTTCAAAAAACTTAAGCAGAATAGAAAGAAGATTTTGAGGCTTTTGATTCGAATACGATCAATAAACCGGACCAAAGAGGTTAAGCTAGGATACGAATATGATCATGTAGCCCCCGGTGGCTTTGGCGTTGCGCCGATCAAGAGAGTACCGACAACTATGTTCTCTTTGGTTCGAATACGACCTATGTTTGAATAGGAAGCCCCCAAATGACCTTGAGAGTTTTTTAACGACTCTGATTTGAATACGATCAAAGTCGGACCCAAAAGGGGTTAAGATATGATTCGAATATGATCAAGAAGCTCCCTCATGGGTTTGGCATTGCACCGATCAAGAGGGTACAAACATCTATGTCCTCTTTAGTTCGAATACGACCTATGTTTGAATAGGAATCCTCCAAATGACCTTGAGAGTTTCTTAACAACTTTGATTCGAATACAATCAAAGTCGGACCCAAAAGGGGTTAAGCTATGATTCAAATACGATCAAGAAGCTCCCTAATGGGTTTGGCATTGCGCCGATCAAGAGGGTACCGATAGCTATGTTTTAGTTTGAATACGACCTGTGTTTGAACAGGAAGCCCCCAAACGACCTGTAACTGTGGCTATGAGTTGGATCAAAGGGTAATCATAGCTTAGCTCAATAAGCCGGAAGCCCCCAAGTAATATATTTCTGAGCTGTGCTCGCCGGGTGCCTATGTTTGAGTTGTGCTGTGCAACAAACTCTCTTTGGTCCCTGTAATTTTTCTGAGAACTCGAACTTGCGAGAGATTAATTCTTTTAAACCGGGACTTTAAACCGGATATTTAGAGCTTTCAAAGCTTTGTGGGAGATAGATTTTCCTTGAACCGGATTTTGAACCTGAATCCTTCGTGATTACCCGGAGTTCTTCTATTGAGTCGGAACTGTATGCTTTTCAATCCCGACTTTAAGCCGGAAATTTTCTGACGGCCTTTAAATTTTCACCAACAGGGTAGTAGCCTCCAGGGCCAGGTTATTTTTCCCTCCAATGACCCGGAGTTCTCGAATTTTGCTGAAACTGGCAACATTTGTTGGGTCCTGTCATCATGGCCCTCGAGTCTCAAGGTGACTCGAGGAGTTGTCTTGAGATTCTCCATAATTGACCATGATATAAACTGGTATGAGTCATTCAACAGCTCCGTGATATAACAGTACTTTTTGCAGTAAATATCTTGTCCTGCATTAAAGAACTTGCAAGCCAGAGTAATTGCTCTTTTTAAAGAATGCCAATATGCAATATAAAAATATACTGGCTGGATTTCACCTGATATGTTAGACCAAAAAATATCCACCGTGGAGTTGTTGATCACCATGGTGAAGCCGAAATCAATCACAGTCGAGTCAGCTACGGGAACAAACAGATGAGCTGGCCACGGTGTTGTAAGCCAGCGTGGACGGGCGAGGCAATTGCAGGCGCGGTAAGCCGCACGAAGGGGTGAATCAACCACATCATTTTGATGTAATCTGGGCCGTAAAAACGGCGGTTTCCACATATATTCATCTAGCATCATGGAACGGTCAGATGCTGGCGCATGATAATTGTGACGCGATCTATATGTCCATGACATGGCCATCGCTCTTGTAGTGAACAATTGTCCTACATAAACAATATTGCATACCAATGCAAAGATAAACTGCTCTTTGGTAAAAATAATATGTTCTAATATGATAAATTTAAATGAATATCACCTGATTTATTCGAATGATGGATGATCCATTCAACACGATAGAGGCGGTTCAGGCAGACCGGCGACTCAATATGGCCCCGGCAGCTCAACGCGGCCCCGGCAGTTGGCCGGCTCATCAGGAGAGACTATGGCAGCCAGAGCACACAAAGGGAGCCATAAGTCGGCCTGCAGAAGAGAACTGTGCGAGGAGCCAGTGGTTTTTTCTCTTTAAACCAGCCACATGCCCACATCCAGGGCAGCTCGCAGCGGATCAACAAGCCGGCGAGGCCGCCTGTAGGCGACTCGTAGTGATGGAGACGGGACCAGCTCAAGGGAGACCCTCAGGTGGGAACAACTCAGGGACGTTCCCCGCGGCGGTGAGACAAGTTCGTCACGCGGGCGGCTCGGGTAGCGGGAGGCAACGCAGGGCGGGCCCGCATCTCAGACAGCGGACGGCTCTTCATGCGGCGGCAGCGCGACGACGAGGTGGCGGCCCGCGGTTGAAAACTGTGCTCGATATGAAAATGTGCTCTGCAACGAGTCGGAGAAGCCGCGCGTTAGCTTGTCACTACCGAGGCGGCGCAAGGGGCGATTGATTAGTTCCATATCTCCTGTTATAAATCACTGAAGGACAGGGATCCGAGCCACACTCCAAACCATTGACCCTTCGACCAAAATGTGCAAGCATTTGACGAAGGAACCTGTCCATCGGGATGACCGGATGAGGACGAGTCTGATTTCTTGTTCGATTCCGTGCCGACCGCATTAACGACTCGGACTTCTACATATGTGACCCCGGGCTGCCTCATGCGGTTTCGACTTATGTGCTAGCTTCTTGAAAGTACTGATTCCATATATGCAACTTGCGTACCAGAACACGACGGCTCAGGGGGATTGCAACTTGTGTCCTTCACGCACACGTAATATGCAGCAGTTTTGACCCATGATTCAATGTATTGACAACAGCAATTTTGTCTTGGCACGTAGTACGATGATTGATGTGTTGTGCTCTGAACTTTCCCAGCTGCCCTCCTCTGTTTTAAAAGGGAGGATGCCCGACGCTTGGGCGGCGTATAACCAAAACTCTGCAAACTTTCGGCATGATGCTTTGGTTGAACAAAACCGGCACTGATGTGAACATTACGTTGGGATTCATTGCTTGGCCAGATTTCTCTTGAACATTTGTGAGTCAGGATCCACAACCGCTACGTAAACATACGACGGATCACCCATATCTGATGTAGGCAGTCGTCAAATAAACTTTTTCCCTCAATCTGTTTATGCGGACGCCGAAACTTTTTCAATCTCGACTAATGAACTCAAAGTTGATGTAGTTCCTTCCAAGAAAAGATCCCTAGAAAAATCCCTCCAAGAACTCAACACCATCGTGCACGAGCTCCACGGTGGGCGCCAACTGTCGTGGAATTGTCACGGCAGATGTCCTAGTGTGAGGACTTAGTCGTGAGGCCAGCGCATCTTTGTGGTAGCTTGAGAGGGGTTGATCGGGATGAGAGACGCAGGGCGGATCAATGCACAAGACAAGGATTTAGATAGCTTCGGGCCCCGGGAAACATTATCCGGTAATAGCCCTACATGCTGTTTGTGGCTAGATCTCATTATGCTTATGAGAGAGTCGCCGCATAGCCGGCTCCCCCTTTCTTCTTATCCCTCTTTGGGGAGCCCTGCCCCTCTTTATATATGTTGAAGGGGCGGGTTACATGACTAGTACTAGTAGGATTAGGATTACTCTATTACAAGTGGAGTCCTAGTCTTGCTTCCTTTGCAGGAGAATATTCCTTATGTCTTCCTCTTAAGTCGGCCCACCATAACATGAGCTGGCCTTCTGGGCCTTGGGCTTGTCATCCATCTGAAACACCCACTGGGTCACCATTGAGTCTTCAGGCTCGTGAGTCATCACACCAGTGAACCGCCAGACACATGAGTCGCCAATCTTCTGGCGGGTTGCCAATGAAACGCCAAGTCCGGCCGGGTCATACCGCGGGGTATATCCCCGACAGGTTTGAAGCATGTGAAGTCACGTGTGCGTAGGAGCTAGCCACGGTTGAGGCATTCTTGGTATTTGTGTGTGTTGATATTGCCCGGATGCATGGTGACCCAGGCTTTGGTGGCACAAGTCCATGTCACCTCTAGAGGCACGGGAGGGTGGTCTCCAGAGTTACGCGTAAGGGTATGTAGGCATGGTGACCCAGGCTTTGGTGGCACAAGGCCATGTCACCTCTGGAGGCACGGGAGGGTGGTCTCCAGAGTCACGTGTAAGGGTATGTTTGTGTGTGGATATTGCCCGGAGGCATGGTGACCCAGGCTTTGGTGGCACAATGCCATGTCGCCTCTAGAGTCACGGGAGGGTGGTCTCCAGAGTCACGCGTAAGGGTATGTGTGTCTGTGGATATTGCCCGGAGGCATGGTGACCCAGGGTTTGGTGGCACAAGGCCATGTCGCCTCTGGAGGCACGGGAGGGTGCTTTCCAGAGTCACACGTAAGGGTTCGTTTTGGGAGTCACTGTTGTCGTACAAAATAAGAAGAGGCATTGTTGTTTATAGTTTACTGGCACTCTCTGATGACGTAAGAGGCAATGTTGTCGAAATAGTTCTCTTTTCAACATGAACACGCAATTTCTAACTACATTACATAGAAATGCGAGTTATTGATAAACTGATTTGTCATGTCTAGATAGAATTAGCCTCGCGGGCCAAATCAAAAGTTTTATTCTTCATTTTTGCTAAAGATCTTGCTAATCTCGTCACCCATTTCACTAGCTTTGACTTGATTCATCTTGCTACTTAAGAGAATGTACATTGCCTCTGCCCTCCAGTCTTCGACCTAATCCTGTGAAATTTTGCCGAGAAGAGAAGTATATTATTAGAGTTTGTGCATATAAGTTGGTTATAAGTAAATATATATAAACTTACTGTCAAATATTCCAGGTCTTCGACAAACTTTTCAGCATTGTAGAGGAATGCAAGCTTTAAAATAGCAAATGTTGATTCACCCTTTTCTACCATTGGAACATCTTGCACGGTATGAATCTGCCATCTTGTACCCTTGGCATTCATTGTTGGTCCTAGTTTGATGTTGAAGACTTCTTTAAGCCTAGGTACCTGGGAATATTGCATTTTGTAATTAATTGTTTAATATTGCAACTTGTAAAACTGAAAAAAATGTTATGTATAAATGCTTACGATTGCCGACTTATGAATATGATATTCCTAAAACTGTCTTTCTCTTTCTTTTTTAGCATCTTCATGTTCCTGAAGAACTCGACATGCTTCTTTTGGATGCAATTTATCGATGTCTATCTTTTCTTTCTCAAATTCCTCTGGAGTCGTTTCTCGAGGATCAATAATGTGAACTTTGTGTTTGTATTTGTCCAGCACATATAGTACATAGCGGTCATGCTTCTCCATTGGAATGAATACCTGTGTACGAAATACTTGTTGCTTAGATGGCAGTTTAATAAAAAGTAATTTAATAGAACACATATTTTCTGATTTTGTCATGGAGGAAAGGGTTGTTACCATGTTTGCTGTTGAGAGCTTTTTCCGTTGATTTTTCTTAAGATACATGGGAACCAACTAATTCTTTGTTTTTTGCAATTCATTTTTAAATTTTTTAATACTAGTTTTGTGTTCCTTTAAATCCAATATATGCTGCAAACAATAATTACGATGAAAAAACCTATTAGAACAAAGAGTTGTGTAACAATATAAAAAGAGTAGGTGTTGCAATATAGACAATATTTTGCTTCTTAAAAGTTTACCTCTGCAAAGTTTGGGCGTAATATTACTCTGTCGCTCTCTTTTGAATCTTGTCTGCTTTCCCAGATTTCTGCTATGTCATCGAGCACCCTCTTTTCCATATGATGTGGTATGTTCGTCTGTGTTGGTCTTGGACCAAATACTACCTTCAGTTGGGCTCTAGTAAGTTGCGTGCTTTCACTGTCCCTCTGGATGCGCCTAAATATAGTTTTGCTGCGACAGGGAGATAAAATAATTTTGGAGGTCACTGTCAGTGAGAAACAGATTTTTACATTATTTTTGGCCTCTGTCCAACTATTTTGAGGTGCAATAGAAAACAACTCACTTTTTGTATTCCTCCTTCCAGCTGTAGCTCATGACTAGATGGAAGAGGTCGGACGCTTCCTTTGTGTGTTAGAAGCAATGAGAATGTTTTGGGTATGGACTGGTGCTTTGTCTTTTTTTTCCTTTTTGTTTCATCTGTTTCTGTTAGCGGAAGCAGATATGTAATATGTAAGCTCTCGTGATAGGAAAGACATTGGTGAACCGTGGGATGGGTAGGTTATTACAAAAAAAAATATAATTAGAAATGATTTTCTTACCTTTGTTCGTGGAAAAGAACTTTGAAGTTTCTGGTTTGAATTCTTTGATTCTTCCAGGTAGATCCTCGCACATTACTTGGTTTGTTTCACCAAATATGGCTGTAAAAAGGAACTCTGGTTTCCACTCGGCATCTACGTTGCTTTGCTGCATGGAGGTCATTGGATATTCTTTTATTTTTGTTTCATGAGATAATTTAAGTATTCA
This sequence comes from Triticum dicoccoides, assembly GCF_002162155.2. Classification (NCBI taxonomy): domain Eukaryota; kingdom Viridiplantae; phylum Streptophyta; class Magnoliopsida; order Poales; family Poaceae; genus Triticum; species Triticum dicoccoides. Next base: position 304,154,339 of record NC_041382.1, on the reverse strand, counting down.
AGTAGTGCTGCTTGTAAAAATTTAAATTGTTGCTCTTGTACTATTCACTTACATCGAAATCCTCATCATCTTTTATGAGATCAATGCCATTCCAGTATTTTGCAAATTGAAACATGAAGTGTGCACATTGGGTACCCTGCTGTTTTGGCACGCAAACTCTGTTAGGCGTTTCTGCTATCCTCGACCAGTTTGGTTCGCTGTTGGCTCGTAGCTCCGCTTCACCGTAATGCTTCTTCATGAGTGCGTGCATCCTTTTAATCTGTGATTACAGTTTGGTGTTATTGTTGGGTTTTGCCATTAATAAAGGGAATGCAGGAATTGGAAAACCAATTAGAAAACAAGGTTGAATTGACGTACCAGTTCTGGGTGATCCTTATTGTGTGTTTTCCATGTATTTTTTCCTTCTCCGTTTCTGTAATTCAGTGAGTCAAGTATGTCGATGGAGCTCGTGTACTTGTTGATCACGTATAGTGTGTAGTGTTTAGCTGTGTTGTGAGGTATCATACTCTGTGGTGTTTGGAGACAGAGTGAGTTAAAGTTCATTCTTGTCAGGAGAATTAAATGGCATGTAAATGTGCAATCTGTAGGAAGAATGAATTATGTTTGTATATTTCTATTAACTTACCAGCTTTTTCTTTAAAAGTTCCTTCCCTGTTACAAGGGGTGCAAACTGTTTCAATGCTTCATCCTCATTGAATTCTGCTAGTCCTCCTTTCTCTCCAATTTTAACACCGAGCACGATCTGTGACCAAAAAGTTTTCTACTTTTTAGTTCAATCTTTGTAATCACTGAAATGATGCAAGTGTTTTTGTCAAATTGGAGTTCATACGTTTGCAAATTCTGCGGGAAGTATGGCTTTATCGGTTGTGTTGTATTGTTGCTGCACTTTCCATTCTTCGAACAATGCGTTTGCGATGGAGCCCTCCATCTGTCCATCATCTCCTTTCTGTAGCTGTTCCATTATTTGTTTTCCTGTAATCCAATCAGGTCACTTCGAGCTAATATATATGTTTACACTGCAAGCCGAAATTTTTTATACATTAGTTAGGTTGGTTAAAAAAGGGGCAACATTTCTTTGTTTTTTTGTCATGACAAGAGAAAGTACTTACTCTCCGCATTCGTCATGTCCTTCTTTGCTGAATAGGTATTCATGAAGTGCTCTGGCTTTGTTCATAAATTTGAAATCTCCTGGGATAAAAGTAGGAATCATGATTTTTCCATGGAGCCTGCTTGAAGGCTGTACCGGTCTCTTCAGATGATTGACCCACTGAATGTTCTCTTGATTCTTGCTGCAAGCTTGTCAGATACGGCGTGGCATTTTTGTTGAACTCAAAGTCTTCCTGGTAAATAATCGTTGTTTTGATTTCATCGAATGTCCGCTCCATTTGTTTAAGCATATCGTATTGCTTTAGTTGGTCTGGGTCAAGGCTTGAAATAAATTCATCAACTTATTCATGCTTTTTCGTTGTTTTGTGTTTTAGGAAGTCTAAAGAGATGGTGCTGGAGGTGCCTTGCTGATTGCTTGTCGAGTCTATTTCTTCTTGAAGAAGAACATGTTATTTTTTCTGCAAGGAAACCTGTTCTTGTGTATTTGGTACGTCGTTGCTTCTGTCACCCTCTTTTAAATCAGTTCCTGTTTGTTCAAGTTGCTCTATGCTCAGGATATTGTTGTTAATATTTTGCTTTTCCATTTCCTCGTCAGCATGGTGTGGTATCTTGTCGTCTGGTGGTGGTTGATCTGGTTCTATTGGTGGATCCTTTTCTTCGTGGTCGGTGCAAGATTCTTGGGCGACGGCGTGGCTGCTGACATCCATAACCGCTTTGTGTTTACTGGGTATATCAATAACTTCATGCTCTTTTGTGGTTGTCTCAAGCATAATATGTTCTTTTGGCTTGGGATTTGGCGGAAACTCTTCTAGTATGCAACATTCTGTCTGTTGCATTTCTTTGTCTCCCATATCGACTTCATACTTCAGCATATCTGTTAGAATCAAATAATAATATTTTTCTAAAAAGAATATTACTTCTTCTAGTGTGACAAAATTGTAAGATTAAGTTTCTGAAAAGACTAACCTGTTGTACACTTGATTAATGACAATTTGGTATTCCCTCTGTGTTGACTGATTAGTTGATATAGAATTTTTTCCTCAACTCTGGTACTTGTTCTGGCTCTAAGGTTGCTGCTGTTCCATCATCGGAGTAGTTCTTCAGGTTCATGTACATATAGAATGCGCAGTCCGTTCTGCATGTAGAGGAATGTTACTAGTAAGATTGTTGTATTCAAGAAACGGAAAGAAGAGAAATGTTGGAGCAATGGTAGTGGTAATTGTTGCATGGAAAAGACGAAACAAGAGAATTATTTCAGTAATTGTAGTAGTGAAACTTGCATTGAAAAAAAGAAAGAAGTGAAATGTTGGAAGTGCTTACGTGTCTTCTCCTTGAAGTGGCACCTGCAGTTTGACCCTTTTGAAATGGTTGATGGTTTTTTGTGAAAGTTGTAGCTCTATGCTTACGTGCTTCCATATTTTCACTAATTTGCTGGTTACATTGTGGAAGAATTCTATTGTGCCTGGATATGCAGTTGAAGAGTCAAGGAGTTCAAAGCGCTGTTTTTGCATATTAACTATAATGCTGAAGCAATGACTTGTATTTTCGTCTTGCTCAAACCCACGCAACGAACATGGTAGAAGGAACTGCAAAACAAAAAATAAAATACTTGGAAATCTTCTTATATTCAGAAACATAAAATAAAAAGTGAACTTTGCATAACATATACGCAAGCTGATCTGCTTACCATGTTATAATCTTGCAGTTTTTCTTCTTCTTGTATGTTGAAAAATGATGTAAGTCTGGCAGGTAGTAATTTTTTTCTAATGTGTTCTTGATCATTATTTCTGTAGCACATTGGATCTTCGTCGTCGGCTTGTTTTATCAAGTGTTGCTTGTTTTGTCATAGATACACAAAGGGAATTTGTCAGTTCAGTTATAGGGGAAGTTTATGTATTTATAAAGTCATATATATTTTTTTAAACATGATTCTTTTGCCGTGATCTTTACTTACATTGTTGCTTCACGACAGAATCTTTTTCCCTGTGCCATTTAGTTATTTTCTCAAGATTGGTAGCATGGGCTCGATTGCTTCGGTGCGTACTGATTTACCGACCTTGAAGCTTTCGGCGACATGGCCTAGATTAACATCAAACTTGTTCGTTGTAATGAAAAGCTCATCCCTGTAAAGTATATTTAGAAAAATGTTTTAGTTTACACATGATACAATCAAAATGATCGTGTGTAATAATGTGTTCTGTGTTAGTTGCATGAACTTACATTTCTCTTTGTGTCCATGGCTTACATACAGCGTTGTACAGGTCTTCGATGGCTTTGTTGACGGAATCACTATCTTTGTCCCCTTTCTCCACTGTGCCTGCGATGATTTTGAATTTAATGTAAATAATTCCAGGTCACAAGATCACAAGATAGCAATTAAGTTTCTATTGTCTTTCCTTCTTCGATGCTAGAAGATATGTCCTGTCCAGTGTTGTTCCTTTCTTGTTCTCCTTCTGCTTCTTGCAGCATGTTATGTTCTTATTTTTGCGTTGTACCCTTTTGTTCAGTTTCTGCTCCATCATCATTTGATTCGTCTATGCCTTTCTTGGCATCATGGTTATCCTTGTCAAATGTCGCGTCTTGCTTGTGGTCTTTTCCGTCCTGTTTTTCAGTCTCGACCTGGTTGGCACTGACCTCTCTGCCAGGGGAATTGGCATCGTACGACGGTGTAGGGTTTTCTTTGATGGTTTCTGCTTCTTTCTCTGGAACAATGTGTGTGTCTGCTTGATTGCTTGTATCTTCGTGGTCACCTTCTTCGTGTTTCTGCGTTATCATTGAAAAAGCATTGAAATAATTTAACTTACTACTTTATTTTAATTATAGCAGCTGTTATGGGAAAATAGCAAAGCGTTTGGTGCGTGGTTTGAGCTATTTTGATTGTGATTAAGTAATAATTTTGTGGAAACATTTTGTGCAACTTCACCTGTTGAGCTTTCGTTGGTGATGCTGACTGTTCCACCTGTTCTTCGTTGAGTGTAGTTTCTTGGGGATCATCCTGTTCTTTGTTTTGGTGTTCATCGTCACTGTCATGGTTTTTGTCTTGCAGCTGTTCAATCATAAAGTTGGCTAAGTTTGAGTGCATTTGAGTTCTCATGGAACTACTTTATATTTTCATAGAATCAGCTTATGTAACTTTACCTCCTCAGTCGTTGCTGCTTCTGTTGTCTCTCCTACTGTTCTCATTGCTACTGCTAAATGTTGTGCTTGTTCTTCGTTGAGTGGAGGTTTTGGGCATCTTCTTCTTCTTTCTTTTATAGTTCATCGCCGCTACCGTCGTTTTTGTCTTGCAGCTTTTGAAACACACAGGTGGCTAAGTGGCAGTGCATTTGAGGATCCACATAGCTATTTTATACGTTGATAGGATCAACGTATGTAACTTTACCTTTTCAGTCGTTGTCGCTGCTGCCGTCTCTGCTGCGTGTTTTTCGGTGAGTGAATATTTTGGGGCTTAGTCTTCTGTGACGTTGATGTCTGCCTTTTGAAGAACATGTTTCCCTTCTTCAGTTCCCTCCTTTTCCTCATTGGTCTCCTCTCTCTGCGATGCAGGAAAGTAGTGAAATGTCAAATGCATGTTTTTGAACTATAAGTTCATGAAGAGGTATTATGTATTTTCACCTCTGTATTTGTTGTTCTTACTGCTGATTCTTTGTTCAATGGTGGTTTTGGGTCCTTCTCTTGCTCTTTATTTTGTTGTTCATCCTCACTAACCTTGTTTTTTTCTTGCAGCTGTTCAAACATAGAGGCGACAAAGTGAGAGTGCATTGGAGTGAATACAAATGTGGTAGGTTGGAGTTTATTTGATTGTGCACGCGGCAATTTTATAATTTCATAGTTGTAGGTTTTGTAAGTTTACCTTTTCAGTCGGTGACGTTGTCGCTGTCTCTGGTACCTATTGTTTGGTGAGTGAATTTTGTGTGGCTTGGTCTTTAGTGGCATTATTATCTATTGTTTGAAGAACATGTTCGAGTTGTTCATTGGGCTCCTTTGGTTGTGTTTGATGGTCTTGATTGTTGATGGTTTCTTGAGCTTCTTGTGCCTGCACCAACACAAAAATATTTAAGAAATGGGTGCATTTCTGATTGTTCAGTTACAATTTTTTTATAAGACCTCTATCTCTGGAGTTACAGGACTGTCTACTACTTGTACTATGGCTTCTCCTTGTCTCGTGTTGTCCTCTAGTTTTTCTTGTCGAATGTCTATGCCAGTGCTTTGCTTGCTTCCTCTTCCTGTTTAATAAAAATTGAAATTATAGATTGAACTTCATTTGTGTTTGAGCTTTGTACCTCACCTCTTCAGATGTTGTTGTTTGAAGTTCTTGATCTTCAAGATTAGCGTACTCGTTTGTTTCCTGCATTTGTTCAAAGAAAAAGGTGAGACATCCCTTATAATCTTTGTATTGTCGTGGCGGGGTGTATTAGGTAGTTCAGACATCACAAATATTTTTAAAAGTGGTTGTTGTTGTTGAATTTTTACCTCTGTGTTGATGACTGGGTTATTCGTGCCTGCATCTACTGTTTGTTTGCCAGGTATAACAGTCTCTTGTTTCTCATCGGCTGGGATGCCTTGGGCTTTCTCCTTTGAAATCACGATGGTGATCTGCAATGTTGTGGCGCTGGAAATTTCTTGTACACAAAGTTCCTGTTCTGTGACGCCTTCGTCTGTTTGAGGTTCACTATGGGGTTCAATTTCAACACGGTTTGTCTCTTTGGTCTTGCAGTGCTTGTGATACCTGGAGATCAAACAATATGAGTTTGCGGTTCACTTTCTTTCCTGCCATTTATGAGTTTTCAGTGTGGGTAATAGTGGGCTATGGAAGTTTACCTCCTCTTCGTTGTTTTCTTCTTCTTTGTCATTTGTTATGCTAACGGTTGATTGTGGGTTAGCCTCTTGCATTTGGTTGGCGGGGCTACTGACTTGATTGTTCTTCAGCCGAGCCTATATTTTGTTGGAGGTTTGTCATTTAACTTATAACTCTATCCAGTTTTGAAAGGAAAAATGTATGCTCATACTGACCTCTTCATAGGTTCTGACGTCGATCGTATCTTGTGCTTGTGTTGGGGTAGTTGTTGTTGTAGCATTGTCTATTGTGAAGTTGCTTTGTTTGTTCCGTTCATTCGTGTTTTGGGGGTTGTTGACACCATCCTGCTGTTGGAGTTCATCTTGGCATGGCGTGCTATTGGTATGTTCCTGAAAGCATTGAGGCAGTTCTTTTCAGTTGAGGTATGAAAATAGGGGTTTGCTTTAGGGTGCGTATGGCACCATGCATTATTATTTATTTACCTGTTTTGTCGCTTTATCTTGTTCTTGTCAATGCCTATGTCCCTTGATTTTGTTCTTCTCTTCCTCTCTTCGTCTTCTTATTCTTTCTTTTCTTCTCCTTTCTCTTGGTTCTGTTGTGGCTACGATTTCATTTGTGCAGTTGGCATCAGCTAGTCTACTTGAGGCTACTGGATCTGCTTGCTCTAGTGTCTGCAGGGTCACGTTGTCTGTCAGGTACCTTTCGCAAACTATGTCCTGAAATTGTCTGAGTTGTTCTAATGAATCCATCAGGGCAATTGTTTGTTGCACGACTAGGTCCTTGTTTTTTTCGTCCAATATCTTTTCCTTTTCGTTGCATTGGTCTTTAGCCATGGTGGTTACTACGTGTATCTGTTCTACTTCATGGAGTACTTTTTCCAACAATTTGTTTATCCTTCGGAATCTTTCTTCTGTTCCTATGCTGATGCTTTTGTTTGGTTCCCTGCTTCCACTTGTGCTGACACGTGGTTTGCGCCGGCGTTTGGGTGGAGGTGGTAGCAGTTTGGTCGTGTTCTGGTGTGTGACGCCCTCGATTCAATCGTACACTAATCATACACGCAAATGTGTACGATCAAGATCAAGGACTCACGGGAATTAATCACAACACTACTCTAGACACAAATTAAAATAATACAAGCTTTATATTACAAGCCAGGGGCCTCGAGGGCTCGAATACATAAGCTGAAATACACAAGAGTCAGCGTAAGCAACAATATCTGAGTACAGACATAAGTTAGACAAGTTTTTCCTTAAGAAGGCTAACACAAAAGCAACATTGATCGAAAAGGCAAGGCCTCCTGCCTGGGAGCCTCCTAACTACTCCAAGTCGTCAGCGGTCGTCATGTAGTAGTAGGCATCCCCCGGGTAGTAGTAGTCATCAGTGGCGTCGTCTAGCTCCGGGGATCCGTCATCTGGTCACAACAATCGGGTGTGGGGGGGAAAGAAGTAGCAAAGCAACCATGAGTACTCATCCAAAGTACTCACAAGACTTACATCAGATCTAAACTATGTATGCATCTGTATCAAAGGAATGTGTTGTATCTGTGGATTAAACTGCAGAATTCCAGAAGAGAAGGGGAAAGCCTAGCCTATCGAAGACTAGCATCTTCAAACATCTTGCAGCATATAGAAGAGTATAGATCACCATAATGTAAAGTAGTAGTGTTATCAACCTTGGCCAGAGATCCTTTCTCGACTCCCCGCGAGAAAGCAATCCCAAAGCCATACTATCCATTTCTCATCACCATCCATTCATTTATCATCACAAGTATCCAGTTCTAGTTGTATCGATCGGGATACAACTCCAAGTGTCCGTTACCGTAGGATAGGCTATCGATAGATGTTTTCTTCCCTGTAGGGGTGCACCAACTTACCCACCATGCTTGATTAACTCCGCCCAGGCACACTTTCCTGGCTCATGCCCGGCCTCGGCCAAACAATATGCCGCAACCCGACCTAGGCTTAATAGAGAGGTCAACACGCCGGACTAAACCTATGCCCCCAGGGGTGATGGGCCATCTCCCCGGGAACTCCTGCACGTTGCGTACGCGACCGGTGAGCAGACCTAGCTACCTCCTTCAAAAAGGCAGGTGCTTACCAGTCCAACCCGGCGCGCGCCACTCAGTCGCTGACGTCTATTAAGCTTCGCCTGATGCATACGACGCAGAACGCCCATACTATGCCCACGTGATGGTTAGTGCTATCAGGCCAGAGGCCCCTCGGATCAAATATCCAAATCGTAGTGGATTAGGAGCACACCGTAACAAGCAGAGACTCACAAAAGATATGACCCCGTTGCCCCGTCTCGAGGACTTGTGGCAAGGGCTAGGAATGCCCAGCCACGCCTCGTAATTATCTTGCGGGCACCCTCCAGGTCAACCCGTCACCACATCAATCGCAATTAAGCTCGCGCGGGTACCCCTCAGGGTCGACCCGTATTTCCAAGTAACAGGGGTAAAGTCCAAGTATCCGGGTGTCCAAGCATCAAGGGGAAAAACCAAGGAATCACCCCCGGTGAATTCCACTCGATCTAATCATCAAGGTGAATGTAAGAGGATCCACCCTCGAGGTTCACACTTGGGGGTTCCACGACAGAGCCGTATCAGAAGTGGTTAAGGAGGAAATCACCCTGGATGACCACGACCGAATAGCTACACTACTGGTTAACAACAGAAGTGCTGAAGAGGTCTCACCCTCAGCACTCGATAGTAACCCAGTAGTGTCGAGCAACTAAGGGGAAAGTGATGTGCGGTGCCGGTGCCTGGTCTTTGATCCCGTTGATCGGGTCTTCAATGATGAAGCGGGGGCAACAAGGACAAGGTGGGGGTCACTGATGGGTCAATAACCAACCGATACTAAGCAATTTAGGATAAGCAGGTAGGTAACAATGAGCAGGTTACAAAAGCAGGTTATGCAGCAGAATAGGAGCAAACAATAACAGTAGCAAAATCTAATGCAAGCATGAGAGAATGAAATGGGCGATATCGGGATGATCAAAGGGGGGGCTTGCCTGGTTGCTCAGACAAGGAGGGGTCGTCGGTGATGTAATCGATCACAGCGGCATCGGCAGCCGCCGCAGGGTCTACCGAAGAGAAGAGGGGGGAGAAATAGTAAATACATAGCAAGCAAGTGTATAACAGGACAACAAGCATAGCTAGACGTGTTCTAACGCGGTCCTAGACGTTAAAGGTGAAGGGGGGATTCAACTGGGAAGGTTTTCCCGGTTCCGGACCTGTGTCAGACAGATGACCGGAGGGGGAATGTTCCATGTTCAGCATGCTAGGGGCATGTGACAGATGAACGGGCCACGTATTCGGATTCGTTGGAATTTTCTGAGCAACTTTCATGTAGAAAACATTTTCATCCGAGTTACGGGTTATTTTCTATGATTTTCTAAAGTTTTTAAACAATATTATGAAATTATTACTAATTCGAAAAAATAAGATTAAAACGCTATATGCACCCAACACAATGTACACAAAGTGTACATAGTGACTGACAGGTGGGTCCAGGGGGTCCCGGTTGACCAGTCAACGTTTGACTGGTCAACACGGGGTGGGGCCCGCCTGTCATTGACTCAGCTAACTAATTACTCATTCACTAACTAATCTAGTTAATTAGATTAATTAAATAAGTTAATTAACCATTTAACTAATTAATTAATTATGTAATTTTATTAACACATTTTTTTACAAAACAGGTGGGTGCGGGCCCCGGCTACTAGTGGCCTAGGGGG
>NC_041382.1:304139473-304144434 GCF_002162155.2 Triticum dicoccoides | reverse complement strand
AGGGCGGCCTGCAGGGAGCGTGGGTCATGGCGGACTGCAGCAAGCAAGCGCTGGCCGGCGGGAGGCAAGCGGGGCAGCGGTGGACGGCATAGAAGGGTAGCGGGAGCGGGCGACGCGGCTGCGAGGCAGGACGAACGGCGGGCGAGGCCACGCAACGGCGGGGCACAGTAGGCATGGCGCAAGGGGCGAGGCGGGCGCGCAGGGAGCAGCGCTTGGAGATGCAGGCGTCGGCGGGCAAGCGGCATAAGCGCGGGCGGAGCCGAGCATCAGATACAGGGGTGGGGTGAGCGTCGTTCGGCGCGGGGACGGCGGCAGCAGCGTGCAGCAGGCACGGCGGCAGCAGCCAGTACGTACCGAGGGTAGCGCGGGCGGCGGCACACACACGCGGCGATGCAGGGGCGCGGCGGGGATGGCGTGTAGCAGGGAGCGGAGGCCATGGCAGACGCGAGCGGAGGTAGGCACGGGTGAGGCAAAGGCAGGCAGGGAGGCCTCGCGCGGGGGTGCAGGGGAGCGCCCAGGCGACGGCGACCATGGGCTTGGGCAGACGGGCGCGCTCGGGGTGTGCAAGGGGGTGTCGTGGTGAGGTCACACGGGAGCGGAGTCGGGGCGTGGCCGGAGGCTCGGGCGCGGCGGACTATGACAGCTAAAAAGGAAAAAGGAACAGGGGGGTCGACGGAGGGGGCTCACAGTGAGCGTGGGGCGAGCTCGAGGAGGTCAGGAGGCATCAGCGGTGGGGATCGACGGTGATGGCTGCGGTGGCCGTGGGCGAAGAAGAAGACGGGGGCGTCGTCGGTTTGGCTCCCCTGGCTCGATCCGATGATGGAGATGATGATGTAGTCGACCGAGAACCTCATGGACATGGCGATGGGGAGTCGGTGGCCGCGAGATCGACAATGACATGGCGACGAGGTCTCGGGCATAGAGGGAGAGCGAGAGGAAGGGGATCTGGGGGATGCTAGGGTTTCGGGGGAGAGGAAAAGGGGGCAGGGGCTGCTCTTAACCCCTCCGTGGCGCAGCAGTGCGTGTAGTCGAGCGCTCGGCGGCCATGGCGCCTCGTCCTTCTCCTGTTCCGGGAGGAGGTCAAAAGGCTGGCCGAATTGGGCCAAGCCATACTATAGGAACTAGAGCCCACTTGCACAGTAGCTTAGGTCCTTTTATTTTTATTGTTTTTGTTTTAGTTTTCTACTCTACTTGCATCCTAAATAAACAGCAATTAAATTTTGTTCAATCTAACACTTGGCACATAAATACTTTGTATATTTAGGAGCTAACACACGAAGTTTGGAGGCAGTTGGAGAAAAATAAATAATTGTTTATTTTGGTAAAGCCAAAATAATTGTTGTAGGAACACTTATATTTTACTAGGAATTTATTTTTGAGTCCAATGAAGTTGGTTTCAACACGACAATGATAAAGGGAAATTATAGAATTATTTGGACATTTTAGTTTTACTGCTTGAAAATTTTATTTGTTTCACTTGATTTTTAATTCAAATTTGAATCATTTTTAAATAGAGTGAGTTTAGCAACAGTAACAGTGGTGACGTGGCCTCACTAGTAGAGGGTTACTGTACCGTAATTATCCGGGCGTTACAATTCTCCTCCACTACAAGAAATCTCGTCCCGAGATTTAAGAGGTGGAGTAAGGGGGAAGGTTCTGGTTATGAAATTCTAACGTATCTCCTCATCCTTGGTTGCTCTTCTCGAAGAAGCTGATCCCTTTAGTTGATGCCTTCATTTCGCTGCATCAGGGCATCCTGATGAAGTCATCGTCCTGCCTTCAGTATCTTCATCGTACTCACAAAAACATAAGAGGGGAAGGTCTATAAGGATTGATTCTAACAAGTTTGAGTATCAGACGACTAACTCAGGGGAAGAAGCATAAAGTATCTCTTGAGTTGACTACATGAAACACACCGAGAGCATTATAAGAGGGTACGAAGGTTTCAAATGGTTAAGCAATCGTTCGATGCCTGAAGTAGAGTGTGAAGGGGGGTCAGAGCAACAGAATAAATATTGTGCCTGAAACCAGAGTAGATCAACTCTAGGAAGGTGGCTCGTGATTTACATACGAAGCCAAGCGTGAGGAATAACTTTTAGAAACAAGGGTGTACAGGAGAGTCAGGTTTCGATCCCGTGGAACTGTGGGTTATGGGCCCACCATGTGGGTTAAGAGTATAAAGGGGGGCCGATAGCAAGGCATGTCAGATGATAGACTATCAGTTATGTTGTCAACAACGTTGGTACCAAGGGTGAGGGACGGAGAGAACTATTTTCCTGCTCGTTGAATGAGGCGGACCAATAGGCAAAGTTCTCGTCCATCGGTGGCTACTGAAATGTTATCAACTATAGTAACAGGGTCTTACTGACACGGATTGTACACCGAGGTGTTTTCATAAGCAGGGAACTATTACTTCTTAGATCTCATAAACCACAAGAAAGGTTAAACAAAACAAAGGAAAAGAAAAGGTGATCATTAGATTAATCAGAACATTGGAAAGGAAAATGTGTTTACACACAAGAATTGGGAGTATATCCTTCCCAAGGGGAAGCGGAGCAGGATATACATGATATGACAGCAAGTTCAAAAGCATTTAGATAAAGGGGGCGAGGTAAGAATCATGATATTACCCATAGAACGGTGTTTGGATAATAGATCAAGAAACATTCGGCAATGAGCTTCCAATGTTCTTGTTGATATTCGGAATACCTTTGTGATGCTTCGAGGTAGCAATAACATAGTCCAAGTAAGTGTTGGATCTGAAGATCACAAGAGACACGAAGGAACATTTCCAAGAATATCATGGAATGTAAGATATAACTAAAACATGATCAAGTCTGTATTGGTAGGACGTCAAGGATGGCGTTGATGACAACACGAACCATCGATGGGCAAGGATGGTATTTCTCCTCAAGAATTAGATTGATATCCTGAAAGAGCTCAGAATGTTGTTGATGATCACGACACATTTGTCGAGCGATTTCACGAAGATGTAATCAATCAGCAATGACATCAAGTCAAAGGAATGATGAACCGAAAGGTTATTGGAACCACGGGTACGACACAAACTCGAAATTAAGATTGCTGTTCAAGGCTAAAAGATATGACGAGGAAGATCGACGTAGGCTTACCTCATCATCGAAAATTGTGCTCTGGGAAGAAAGACCAGGTAGCATAGTTAAAATTTAGCATGGTAATGATATAGCCGATCAGGCTAGGAATGATGTGATGGAGTATCATTCCAATCAGAATTCACAAGAGGTAGTGCAATGAAACAATATCCTTGAGATATCAAGGGACAATACTCGAGGTAGATAAAAAATAGAGGTTGGACAGATGAAATGATCTGCAGAAGACAAGTATTTTAACTTGTCCAGGAAATGGAATTAAGGAGAAACTATGGTCGGAACCACGGTTATGAATGATCAAACCACGGATACAAGTTGAACTTATAGCAAGGGGTAATCATTTTTACGAGCAGCTTCCATGATAAGTTCTACATCGGGTCCATGGGCATGAACACCAAGGTTCAAGGCCGACTCCCACTTCTTCAATGCATAACCTTTCATTCACTCCTCGTTTTCGAAGAATTTGTAGTGCGGAAGATTTATCTGGTGAAGCACCAGAAGAGTATGACTCACATCTCTTTCGAGTTCACATGGATAGGGAAGGTATAGGTTCAACCCGTAGGTGTATATTAGGAACATATACCACTAACTTCAGGATTAAAATATACCAGCTCGAAAGCAGAGCATGGTTGACAAAAGTAGATGATAGAATTTACCAACGGCATTATGTGTCAGGGCAAAACTCACAAGTTTAATGAATATGAAGGACATTGTCAGATAATAATCCAACCAAGGATATGGCGGTCCAAAAAGATCTGATGTGAGTATCGATACTCACCCAGAAGAAGAAGAATGCGAAGGCATCGAGTTATAGACATAACTGGATAACTTCAAAGCTTGAATACAAAGGAATTGTGGTTTTCAAATCAAAAGATCTGAAGCAGAGGCTCTGATCTAAAGATAATTGAGTTGAATCTATAGAGATCGACAATCAATCAAGGTTTGATTTGACAAGAACATGCTCAGGTTTGGAGTGACGCCTGAGCCGCAAGGATGAATGCTAGGATCTGATTGAGGATTACGAGCATTCGCGACATATTGGATCAAGGGACTCGAAACGATAGTGACAGAGGGTGTCAATGAAGATTACTAGAAATATGGAATTAACCATAATGCAAGCAATCAAGAATTTCAACAACAATAGGCTGCTGAGGATTTTTGGAAGATCAGATAGTATTTCCAAGTATTTAGGAAAGCATATGAACAACTGGGGATGAACGAACCCCGGTTAATTGAATTATCCGTAGTGCAAAAGAAGCTGCAAAGCAGAAGGCACAAAGGATTCTCGAAACAACAGAGAGTACTAGGGGCATCTTGTAATAATAGGATCAACTGGGGATGAAGGTACAAGCGGAAAGGATATTATTCACGGGGATTATTGGTGGTCAGGAACTGCAAAGCAGTGGGCACAGGGTCTCAGGAACATCGAGGAGTATCCGCAGAATCTTCTGACGAAGCAAGCGATCATTTGTAGTGAAGGGGCTCTCCGGAAGGAAGTGGTTACGAGATCCTAGAGTCAGAGTTAGTAAAAACTTTAACCCGAATAGACGAGATATTAGAGTCCCAGAGTATAGAGGAGGAATAAAAGATCGTAATACCACCCATATGATGATGTGGGACAGAAGGCGGGGCCGGCGGCAGCAGCGTGTAGCAGGCACGGCGGCAGTAGCAAGTACGCACCAGGGGTAGCGCGGGCGGCGGTGCGCACGCACGGAGATGCAGGGGCGCGGCGGGGATAGCGTGTAGCAGGGAGCGGCGGCCATGGCGGACGCGAGCGGAGGTGGGCGCGGGCGAGGCAAAGGCAGGTAGGGAGGCCTCGCGCGGGGGTGCAGG
>NC_041382.1:304032608-304139222 GCF_002162155.2 Triticum dicoccoides | reverse complement strand
GACGGCGATGGCCGCGGTGGCCGTGGGCGAAGAAGAAGACAGGGGCGTCATCGGTTTGGCTCCCCTGGCTTGATCCAATGATGGAGATGATGAAGCAGTCGACCGAGAACCTCATGGACATGGCGATGCGGCGATCGGTGGCCGCGAGATCGACGATGACGCGGCGACGAGGTCTAGGGCGTAGAGGGAGAGCGAGAGGAAGGGGATCTGGGGGGATGCTAGGGTTTCGGGGGAGAGGAAAAGGGGGCAGGGGCTGCTCTTAAACCCTCTGCGACGCAGAAGTGCGTGTAGTCGAGCGCTCGGCGGCCATGGCGCCTCGGCCTTCTCCTGTTCCGGGAGGAGGTCAAAAGGATGGCCGAATTGGGCAAAGCCATACTGTAGGAACTAGAGCCCACTTGCACAGTAGTTAGGTCCTTTTATTTTTATTGTTTTTTTAGTTTTCTACTCTACTTGCATCCTAAATAAATAGCAATTAAATTTTTTTCAATCTAACACTTGGCACAAATACTTTGTATATTTAGGAGCTGACACACGAAGTTTGGAGGTAGTTGGAGAAAAATAAATAATTGTTTATATTGGTAAAGCCAAAATAACTGTTGTAGGAACACTTATTATTTTACTAGGAATTTATTTTTGAGTCGAATGAAGTTGGTTTCAACATGACAATGATCAAGGGAAATTATAGAATTATTCGGACATTTTAGTTTTACTGCCTGAATTTTTTTGTTTCACTTGATTTTTAATTTGAATTTGAATCATTTTTAAATAGAGTGAGTTTAGCAACAGTAACAGTTGTGAAGTGGCCTCACTAATAGAGGGTTACTGTACCGTAATTATCCGGGCGTTACATGGTGTTGCTGTTGTTTGCGATGTTCTCCTACTATCTGGTGAATTGAAGACGAAGTTGATGCTATGTTGGCATAGAAGATCCTCTCTGCTGTTCCTTTCCATATGTGCATCGTTTTGGTGGAATCTAGTTGATTAGAATGGAAACCGCTTTCAAAAAGGGAAGAATTGATTTATGTACAATATAGCTATACTTGTATTTTTCCAAATTCATAGTCATCTGGTCGTGCTTTTCCGTCACTTTTCATGTCTGCTCTAGCTATTTTTGCTAGGTCACTCTCGTTGAGATGGTTTTCTCGTGGTAATGAGATCTTGTCCATTGTCTTTGCAATCTTCAGCATTTCTTTTGTGTCGGTTGGCAGCAGCAGTGAGTCGAGGTACATGATTACTGGCCCCTGTGACAAACCGTTGACATGCTTTTTGTTCTTTTCTTCCTGAGGCAAATTTCCGTGTTTCTGCCATATCTTGCTCCTTCCTTAATATATTCGATGATAACCTCGCAGAAGTCCATCTTTGCCATCTCTGGATAGTTCATGTCCTCTACCATTATAGCTTGTCAGGCGAAGATAGCGGCGCTTGACCCGCAGACAACGTTGTGGAAAAAAATAAGGAAAAATATTTTAACTGATTTCCTGTTTGACTGTTCGTCATCTAGTTATACCAGTTTTTTTAGCTCCATGAACAGTTCTTTTGGCTTGAAATCTGTATGTTTGAAGCCAAGGTCTGACATCGGTTCTTTCATTAAAGTTGGGCTCTTCGCTGGCCTTGGTGCTTACTTTTCCATGCCATTTGGGTATCCAAACACCTTGTGTATAGCTTCCATAGTAATCTTGATTTTCTTGTCTTCGGTACCATCACCGAAGGTTATTGTCATGCTTTTTGTGTCCAGGTTGTCGTAGATGTGTGTTGCAAGTGGTCTGCAAATGGAGCCCGTTATTTTGCAGTTCTCTATGTTGCCAAATCCTCCTGTCCTAATATCTTGCTTGTGACGCTCTTTAAGTAAATTCCATGCTTTCTTGACATGAGCAAATGCTGCCCCTGCCTTGATTTGGCATTTCTCTTCGTTTGTTTCTTGCTATTCTTCGTCAACTGTTGGTGCTGCCAATTCTTTTCCACTTGTCTTTCTCCTCTTTCTGTCCTTCTGTCCTGATTTGTTATGTTTCAAAAGACAAAAAGAAAGGGTTTCGTTAGAAAGGAACGTTAGATCCAGAGTGCTGAATAGTGGTATTCTAAATTAGTACATAAGTGTGTTTTTACATCGTCGTCATGTTCTGCGTCGCTATCATGCTCTTCGGCATCATCGTCGTCTGTAGGAATTGTAAGTGCATCTAGTGCCACCCCTAGTTGGTTTTGGAGTATTGACGACAAACCTAGTTGAGGGACTAATGTGTTTGTGAGAATTGCAGGATAACACAGGTAGAAGTCCCTCATTGATTCGGTTTTACTACCAGAGATGACCCCTAAAAATGTATGAAGACATTGAAGTCAAACGTGGTATATGAAGATATTCACATTGAAGACTATGACAAGAGAAGACACTATATGAAGCCTATGGAGCTCGAAGACTTAGATCTTTCATAGTTCTTTTTCTTTTGTGTTGAGTCATAGGAACCACTGTACTGTTAAGTGGGGTCCAAGAAAACCAGTCAGAATGACTAAAGTGATGACTAAACAAAAAACCTATGTCTTCGAGTGAAGACTATGAGAGCAAATCTTGTCCAGAGTCGGACAAGCCAGCTTTGCTTGTAGCCCAAGTAAAGTTGCCGTGTGAGTTTGAAATCTGACCGTTGGAACACGTGTCAGTTCCTTAGTGACCCAGGGTCATTTCGGACAAATCAGGTCGGGTTGCCAAGTGGCTATAAATATCCCACCCCCTACAACCATAAACGATTGGCTGCTCAGATTGGAAGTACGGCTTTTGTCGTTTGAGAAACCCACCTCGAAGCCTTTGAGAGAGAATTCCTTGCGAGGATAAAGCCCTAACCACCAGAGCCAGCGAAAATTGGGCATCACTTAAGTCTTCTTGTCTGTGTGATCTGAAGACTTATTACACTTGAGGACTGTGCATCCTCCAGCCGGTTAGGCGTCGCGTTCTGAGCATCCAAGAGACATTGTGGATTGCCGGTGAACAAAGTCTGTGAAGGTTTGGGAGTCTACCTTGAAGACTTACCAGAGTGATTGGGCGAGGTCTATGTGACCTTAGATCAAGGAGAATACGATGAGGACTGGGTGTCCTGAGCTGCGTGTTCAGGACTGGGTGTCCGGGACTGTGTGTCCTAAGGTTTAAATACCTAGCCGCTCCAACCAGACGTACAGTTGTCACAGCAACTGGAACTGGTCCAACAAATCATTGTCTTCAACGAGTCACTGGTTTCATCTTCACTTCCCTTTACTTACTGTTACTCCTTGTGAAGTCATTGTATGTTTGCACTATCATTTGTCTTCACTGAGTGACTGTGTGTTCTGTTTGGCTTCACAATATCTTCCTACCTGATCCTTACTACCTAGCTGCTATTAGTCTTTGTGCTTTCACTTCATTGAATACTTGACTATGGTTTGCCTAGTGTAGTCTACCTTCCGCTGCATGGTAATAGGTTTAATTTTATCGTTTGTCTTCAAAACTTCTATGTTCTGAAGACTTTCATAAAATTCACCTATTCACCCCCCTCTAGTTGATATAACGCACTTTCAATTGGTATCAGAGCAAGGTGCTCCCTTGTTCTGTGTGATTCGGTTTAACCACCTGGAGTTTTAGCTATGTCGACTGCAGGGATAATTAAAGTCTCCGCTGCGTGCCCCGTCTTCGATGGAACTGAATATCCCTACTGGAAGAATAAGATGCGCATGCATCTTGAAGCCATTGACGTCGACCTATGGTATGTCGTCGAGAACGGCGTTCCCAAGGCTGGAGAAGGTGTCACTGCTGCTGATGTCAAGAAATTCGTTCAACTGGACTCTACTGCCAAGAATATCATCTGTGGTCATCTGACCAAAGGACAGTATGGCCGTGTGAGTGTTTGAAGACATCTAAGCTGGTCTGGGACTGGCTCTCCAAGGTCAATAAAGGCATCTCAACCCAAAGAGATCAGAGAATCAGTGTCCTTCGCAACCTCTTCAACCGCTTCAAGCGAAATGACAATGAGAATGTCCAGCACACATTTGACCGACTCACTGACATCACAAATGAGCTTCAAGCCCTTGGCGCCACTGAGATTACCAAACACGAAGTCGTCAAGATGCTGCTGAGATCACTTGATAGTTCGTTTGACATCCTGGCCGTGATGATTCAAGAACGTCCTGATTTCAAGACACTCGATCCGTCTGACATACTTGAGAGGCTCAACACACATTAGTTTCAGCTCTCGGAGAAAAGAGATATCTACGGTCCAAACTATGGGCGAACTCGTGCCTTGAAGGCAAAAGCTGTCTCCTCATCTGAAGAAGAATCTGACAGCAGTTCTGATGATCCTGAAGACATTGGAAGGGAACTTGCTATGCTTGTCAAGAAGTTCCAAAAATTCACCAAGAAGAAAGGCTTCAGAAAGTCTTCCCGATCAAGTTCAAGGAATGATGAAGCTCCTGCTCATGACTACAAGAAGAAAACATGTCACAAGTGCAAGAAACTTGGCCACTTCATCTCTGAGTGTCCACAGTGGGACAATGATAACAAAAAGAAGAAGAAGAGCAAGGAATATGACTCTGACGACAAGAAGAAGAAGAAAAAATACTCAAAGTCTTCTTTGAAGTCTTCCTCAAAGTCTTCATCACACAAGAAGAGCTCATCTGGCAAGGCACGTGCGTTTGTTGGCAAGGAAATGGATTCAGAGGAGGAGTCTGCTTCTGAGGAGGCGGAGGTGGAGTCTGAGGAGGAATCCGACTCAGGCGTCGCAAGTCTGGCTACAACATACGTTGCCAAGTCCATCTTCAACACTAAAGACAATGACTTCATCATCGACACCGATGCAAATGACAAGGACTACTCCGCTTCTACCTACTGCTTCATGGCACGCGGTGCCAAGGTAAACACACGCACTACTCACTATCAAACATCTAGTGACGAGGACTCTGATTGTGGTTCAAAACCTAGCTACAAAACACTTGCTAAAATTGTAACTGAACAACAGAAAGCTATGGAACATATTCAAAAACTGTTAGACAGAAGCGATGATCTGTTAGGTGCTGAAATGACTCGATCTGAATCCTTAATTGAAGACATAAAAAATCTTCATGTTAAGTATCAGGAACTTGAAAGTCATCATGAAACTCTCTCAACAACTCATGAAAAGCTTTCCTATGATTATCTTCAAAGGAAGCAAGATCTTGAGAAATTGAGAGCGGTTCATGAAGATCTTCAAACGGAAAACGAGTCACTTCGCGCCAAACAGATCAGTCCCGCTCAGGAAGGATTTGAACCACCATGTCTTAAATGCATTGAGCATGATAATGCTACTTCTGTTGCTGAATGTTCTACTGCTACTGCTGTTGCAATATCTTCAACTGTTGATGTGGTAACTAACCCCTCTGCTGAGGATACCACCGCTATTGCTGATGAGAATGCTAGGTTGAAGACATTGCTTCAAACAGAGATGTACAAAAGTCTTAAAGGGCATCAGACGCTATGTGATGTCCTGAAAAAGCAGATTCTGAACCGAAACCCTAGGAAAGAGGGTGTAGGGTTCGTAAAGAAAATGAATGCAGATGGATCTTACTGGAAACCTAAGCAGTACCCCAAAACCACGTGGGTTGCTGCAAAGGAACCTTCAGCAGATCCATCCAATCTATCTGGCTTCACATGTGCTAACCCCATTATCATTGATGAATCCTTTGATGCAAACTATATACTGTTTAAGAATCAGAATGGTGAAGTGTTTGCCAGGTACATTGGTACTAACTGCAGGAAAGGACCGCCTATGAAGAAGATCTGGGTTCCGAAAATGTGTCTGGAGAGTCTTCCTGTGAATGTCATCATGACACCTCACGTGAAGAAGACAAACCTCAGACCAAAGGCTTCATACGGTCCAAAGGCTTCATACAGACAGAGGACTCACCCGAGTCGCACTAACGCAAATGTTTTGCTGGGAAACCACACTCAGGCATATGAACATGAGAGCGGTTCATCAAACCGCCATGTTCATAAGACCAAGAACTATTCTGCTTATTCTTATGAGTACTATTGTCCGCCTGCAAGACTGTTTTCTAAGGCTTCAAAGCCAAAATTCTTAGATGCTGCACTTAGACTTATTGCTTCTAAGCCGCCCTTGATGTGGGTGGCTAAGAAAGCTTAACTCTCTTTTGCAAGGAAAGGTCTCCAGCAGAAAACCAAAATCGTCTGACGCTATTGCTGGGGACCTTAAACATCTTGTAGGGCGCAAGATCAAATGCCCAAATGGTCTTACTATGTACTTCGTACCTGAATCGCTTGCTACTCTCCCTATTAGTCCTAACCTAGATCTAAGCTTTCATAACCCACTGGTTTGTCAAATGTTTTTGCTTCACAATGCTCTTGGTGAAGCCTATCCCCCTAACTGCACTGTAGGGTACGACACCAGCGTCTTCAGAATGGATTATTGACAGTGGGTGTACAAATCACATGACTGGCAAAAGAAGTCTTCTTATGGACTCAACCTTACGTCCATCCGACAAGAGCCACATCACATTTGCTGACACTGGTAAAAGTAAGGTATTGGGTCTAGGTAGAGTTGCAATCTCAAGCGATCAACACATGGATAAAGTCATGCTTGTTGAATCCCTTGGCTTCAACTTAATGTCTGTCTGAATGCTCTGCGATTTGAACATGATCGTAATGTTTGGAAAATATCGTTGCCTTGTACTAATGGAATCTGACAAGTCTCTAGTGTTTGAAGGGTATCGAAAAGATGATTTGTACGTGGTAGATTTCTCAACAGGGCCACAGCTTGAAGTATGTCTTCTAGCAAAGGCTTCAGAATGCTGGCTCTGGCATCGGAGGCTTGGACATGCTGGCATGAGGAACCTCCACACCCTTGCAAAGAAGAAGCATGTCATAGGCATCGAGGGCGTCAAGTTCAAGAAAGACCACTTATGTGGTGCATGTGAAGCAGTGAAGATGACGAGGGCCAAACATCCCTCGAAGACAATCATGACCACTACTGGACCCTTCGAACTGCTTCACATGGATCTTTTCGGTCCCACTCATTACTCAACTCTAACTACTACTGCTTGCCTCTATGGATTCGTTATTGTTGATGATTATTGTAGATATACTTGGGTGCACATAATCCTTTACAAGACTGAAGTGCAGGATGTCTTCAGACGCTTCGCCAATCGAGCTATGAACAATTTTGGCGCCAAGATAAAGCACATCAGAAGTGACAATGGCACTGAATTCCAAAACACTGGCCTTGATACATATCTTGATACCTTGGGCATCACACATGAATTCTCAGCCCCGTACACGCCACAGCAGAATGGCGTCGTCGAACGCAAGAACAGAACACTAATTGAGATGGCCAGAATGATGCTAGATGAATACAAGACCCCAAGAAAATTCTGGCCCGAAGCCATTGATACTGCATGCCATACAATCAATCGTGTTTATCTTCACAAGCTACTGAACAAGACATCTTATGAGCTCGTTACTGGCAAGAAGCCAAATGTCAGTTACTTCAGAGTATTTGGCGCAAGGTGCTGGATCAAGGACCCACATCACACCTCAAAATTTGCACCAAAAGCACATGAGGGTTTTATGCTTTGATATGGAAAGGATTCGCACTCCTACAGAGTCTTCAATCTCTTTCATTACAAAGTGGTTGAAACAGTGGATGTGCGGTTCGATGAGACCAACGGTTCACAAAGAGAGCAGCTGCCAAATGTGCTAGATGAAGTTCCATCCAGTGAATCAATCAAGCTAATGGGAACTGGAGAAATTATACCTTCTAAAGCTCATCCTGAAGAAGAACTTATCATTTCAGCACCTGATCAACATGAAGACAATGCTTAGCCTGAAGACATTCCTTCCAACAACGACAATGAACAGCAAGAGCAAAGTCTTCGCCCTGTACATCCTCGCGTTGCCAATGAATTGCAGATTGAAAAAATAATTGATAGCATCAATGCACCTGGTCCACTCACTCGTTCAAGGGCAACTCAGCTAGCAAATTTCTGTGGGCACTTCACATTCGTCTCAATAACAGAACCCAAGAAAATTGAAGAAGCCTTCATGGAACCTGAATGGATTCAAGCTATGCAAGAAGAGCTTCAACAGTTTGAGCTGAATAATGTATGGGAACTGGTTAAGCGTCCTGATCCACGGAAGCACAATATAATAAGCACCAAATGGATATACCGCAACAAGCAAGATGAGCATGGTCAAGTTGTCAGAAACAAAGCTCGTCTCGTTGCTCAAGGATATACTCAAGTGGAAGGCATTGACTTCGATGAAACATTTGCTCCTGTGGCTAGACTTGACGCCATACGCATACTGCTGGCCTATGCAAATCATCATAACATACTTCTATATCAAATGGATGTGAAGAGTGCCTTTCTCAATGGCAAGACTGAAGAAGAAGTGTATGTTGCACAACCGCCTGGCTTTGAAAATCCAAAACATCCTGACATGGTATACAAGCTCAACAAGGCATTCTATGGCCTCAAACAAGCCCCTCGGGCCTGGTATGACACACTCAAATACTTCTTGAAGAGCAAAGGCTTCATACCTGTTTCCCTAGATCCCACTCTTTTCACAAAGACATATGATGGTGAAATGTTTGTGTGCCAAATATATGTGGATGACATTATCTTTGGCTGCACCAATCGGAAGTACAGTGAAGAGTTTGGATATATGATGCAAGAGCAATATCAGATGTCCATGATGGGGGAGCTGAAGTTCTTCCTTGGTCTTCAAATATGATAACAACGCAATGGCATCTTCATATCTCAAGAGAAGTATCTCAAAGATTGCCTGAAGAAGTTCGGTGTGCAAGACTGCAAAGGCTTCACAACACCAATGCCAACCAAACATCATCGGGGTCCTGACGACAATGGTAAAGAGTTCGATCAAAAGGTATACCGCTCCATGATTGGTTCTTTACTTTATCTATGTGCATCTAGGCCAGATATTATGCTTAGTGTTTGCATGTGTGCTCAATTTCAAGCGGCACCAAAGGAGTCACATCACTTAGCTGTGAAGCGAATTCTTCGATATTTGGCTCACACCCCAACTCTAGGATTATGGTATCCAAAGGGCTCAGAGTTTGATCTGGTTGGATTCTCGGATGCTGATTATGCTGGTGAAAAAGTTGATCGCAAGTCTACATCAGGCACATGTCACTTTCTAGGACAATCACTTGTATGTTGGTCTTCAAAGAAGCATAACTGTGTATCTCTCTCCACTGCTGAATCTGAATACATTGCTGCTGGATCTTGCTGCGCTCAGCTTCTGTGGATGAAGCAAACACTCAAGGACTATGGCATTTATCTGAAGCAAGTGCCACTTTACTGCGACAATGAAAGCGCCATCAAGATTGCCAACAACCCAGTTCAGCACTCGAAGACAAAGCACATTGAAATTCGTCATCACTTTCTCAGAGATCATGTTGTGAAGGAAGACATTGATATCATACACGTCAACACTGAAGAGCAATTGGCAGATATCTTCACCAAGCCCTTGGACGAGAAGAGGTTTTGCAAGTTACGGTGTGAGCTAAATATCCTAGAATCCTCAAATGTCCTGTGATCAGGCACACATCCTAACCCTTATGCATATTGATGACTTAGATGTGCAACACACGAAGTAAAGTATATCTTCAATCAATGAAGACATACATTCTAAGTGTGAATACATTAATGTGGAATTTGACTTCGGAGCGCCACGATAATTGTGCGCCGTGTCTGGGTCTAATACTTCCTATACGGTGGGTAACGCCACCACCAAACGTTCTATTTTGAAGTGTTTCACTAATGGCGTTACCTTGCAATGTCTTCACATTTGGTTTGGCTTCGATCTCAACATATTTTCATGATTATCTTCACTATGTTGATTATAGATATATATATATATATATATACTAGTGTTCTGTCCTCTACAGCATTCACTTATAGCTATGTCTTCGTGTTGAATCTTTTGAACTAAGTGAATGTGATCGGACCCTAACCTCTCTATGCTTTCTATCTCAAACTCTATCTCCCCAAGTCATATGCATTCTATTGAAACTGTCGAATGTCTTCTCTGCGTCCTTGTCAGCAGAAGATACAGAGACAACCATTAAGTCCGTTTTCAATGCTCATTCCTCCACATGAAATCCGGAGAAGTAGGAACGACCACCAGACAATCCAGGCGTGCGTGGGACGTGGAACAAACCCCAAAATTCCGCATAATGGCCACGTGTTCCTCATATGCGAATCGCCAGGGACACCTGTGTAATAGCACAGTGCCACCCCTGTACCAATAAATACACACACACAGCGGTCATTATCTCTTCTTCCACCCTCGCACGAACCCTAGCGCCACCGCTAGCCCTCGACGACGCCGGCGACGAAGCGCTTCGCTGCCGCAACCTCTCCGACGCCGTCTTCACGCCGACCGCGGACATCGTCCTCTCCGCCGTCGCCGTAGGTGTCCTCCGTCGCCAAGTTAGGGCACGGAAGATCGAACTGCTCGGCCTCATCTTACACTCCGTCTAGCAGTTCTTAGTGTGGTAAATAAAACTTCCTCTTTTTACAGCTGCATTGATCCTATGGATTTGTCACTTTCTACCACAAGCAGTTTCTGTTCACACAAGCTAGATCTCTCTCATACTGCATCTCATAACATGCCTAGTATATTCACTTGTGCTTCACAAAGTAGTTAGATTCCTCACTTGCACTGATCTGTGGATTCGTACAAATCTGGAACCAACTTCTTATCTATGAGTGAATGTATTCGCACGATGAGGTCAATGTCTTCTAAACTGATTTATCTTCAAAATCTTCTGAGAATGCATATGACCTCTTCCCCTTCCCTCGCACCTTAATGCTGTCACAGGTACATGTCCGTGGGAGAATCCTTTGGTTCTCATAGTCTGCATTCATTTGCAGAATTCTTACAGCATCACATAAATTCTCCCGAAGCCAGTTCCTGTTGGTCCAGCAAACGAAAACCTTTGAAGCCTTTGAACGTCTTGAAGCCTTTCAAGTTAAAGATTATGGCTTCAGAGAAAGCAGCAAGGAAGGGTGGCAGAAAGCGTCATGGTGAGACCTCCAGAGATCTGCCAGATGAACTCTCAGAAATGTACAAGACAGATCATGAAGAGGATTACAGTCAGCGCAAGACCCGAATCCAATGGATTCGAAGATATTGGGCAGAACAATGGTTCAAATACAGATTTGTGACCAAGGAGTATGCTGAGAAAAACGCCATCAAGAGACCATGGGGAGACATCCTATTCAAGAATCTTCTACCCAGGTCCAGAGATGAAGCCATTGCTCAAGGCTTCTATCCATGCATGGTGCGTGGACCACAGCCTGCTGATGCACACTCGTCGTCACTGCTATGGTGTCGTGATGACAATCTGTTCAAGCGCAACTTCCAGTTTGCTCAGAACTCAGTGAAGCAGAACAAGAAGACTTTTGGGTTAGACTTCAACCCTGGTCCCTCATCTCCAAGGGCAGATGGCACACGACATGCAGAACCCAATATCATCGGTCCTTTCGCCAACCTTGAAGGCCTCATCACCTACATCTTGGTTCAAGGGACTGCGGTGAATGAGCCTGGAGCTGACACTGAGTTTGATGACGCGCCTGCAGTGCCAAAGCCAAAGCAGTTGAAGAAGCCAAAAGCTTCAAAGTCGGCCCCTTCACCAAAAATCTCAAGGGCGAAGCCATTGGCAACTGCACCTCCTGAAGACAGTGTGCAGTCTGAAGACCTATCACGCGTCTCCAAGCCCCAGAAGGCCAAGATGCCTCTGTCTCACACTGGCCAAGAGCTAACAGCTGCTGCCATTCTGCGCAATGACGACATTGATCTGTCAAGTGATGAAGATCTTGCAGATGATGCTCTTGAGCAACTCATCAAGAGCAAAGAAGAAGCAGACATCTTCAATGATCTGCCTCTCTTTGATGTCACCATCATCCACAACTTCATTGAAGAGTGGTTTGACACGCCAAACATCAGCTTTGAAGATCTACAGCTACCCATTGGCCTCAGTGTCGCCTTCCAAGGCGCCATTGCTTCAGAACTTGCTATTGCCCAGCGCATTGTTGAACTGAAGCAGAAGATTGACTATGAAAAGGCTCAGTTCAAGAAGCATATGGCCAAGCTCAGCGTGCAAGAAGTGAAGAACTTCAAGACAATGATGCATGAGCTCAAGGAAGCCTTTGTGAAGAAGCGTGCAGAAGCTCAAGGTTCGCGTGAGCGCATGAAGACTCTGGCTGACAGATGTGTGCAAGCTTATAATGAGGCTGAGAAGCGCAAGGCACTTGGGTGTCCTGGCATCGACCCCAGGATGGCCGCAAAGAAGAAGAAGAAGCCTGCTATGGTTGAACCTGATGCACCAAGGCAAGAAGCAGTTCCCATTGTCTTCCCAACTAGACTGACTGGCTCGAAGCCAAAAAGCCGGCCAACAGCTTCAGAGCTCAAGAAGACAAGGACTGCTGAGGCTGAAGCCAGGAAGAGGAAACACTCTGAAGCCTCTCCTACTGCCCCCTCCAAGAAGAAGAAGAGGACCAAGAAAGCTCGGGCTGCTTCCACAGAGCCCTTGATAGAACCCATTTCTATGGTCTATCCTGAAGCTGAACGACAACTGACAATTCATGAGCCTGCTTCCATAGAGGCTCATGAAGTTGAAGACATTCCAGCAGCTGATCCCATCGCTGCTGAAGACATTGGTCAACATGACAATGTAGAAGATGGTGCAGTCCTTCCTTAACATGAAAACAACGAACTCATCAGCATTGGTCGTCCACTGACGCCAATTGCACAGGATGCTTCATGGGCGGATCGCCCACAAGAGGGAGAAGACTATGAGGCCTAGCCCACTCCAACTCCACAGGCGTCGTCTGCGTTCCGCAGGCTTCGCAAAGGTCCAAGGCCTCAAGTCTCTGCTGAAGACATTCCGGCTGCATCAGCCGCAGAAGAAGGAGTCCCACAAGATCCCACTCCCCTGTCCCACCAAGAAGCAGTTCTCCAGGAGAATGTGCTTGTGACCGACCCTCCAGCTAGTCAAGTGGAGGATGAAAATCGTGAGTCTGCCACAACCACCAATGAAGCTAATATGGAGCCCTGCCCAGCAAAAGCTTCAGAAGACAGCGAAGCCACTGATCCCGCCACTTCTGTTCCTGAGTCTGCTGCCGGTCCCCAATTCGACTATCATGTTGAGCATAGGCCTCAGGTCCAGAAGGCAATCCCAAGACTGCCAAGGTTTCCAGGTCCTGCATCAGCACCTGGCTCCTTCAACATCAATGGCTTCAGGGCAGACAACACGTTCTTTAATAGCTCCAGGAACCCCTACTCAAGGGAAAGAATATCATCTGATCGGTTCTGTAGCCTTCCTCAGCAAAGTTATTACTCTTTCATTCTTTACAACCAAGGTCGCATCTTCCCACACAAGCGCCTTGACGTTGAAGCTATAGCTGGTCTGCCCTGTCTAGAAGAAGCTTTAGATTGCTTCAAGGAAGTTGGACTGCTGCCGTTCATTACTGACGAAGAGAATTGAAATGAAGAGCTGCTGCTTCAATTCTATGCCACACTTCACATCAGAGGGTACAACAGAGATCCGAAGACTTGGGTCCTAGAGTGGATGACTGGCAACGTTCATCACGAAGCCAATGCATTTGACATCACTGAGCTCACTGGCTTTCCCACTCCTGGCGATCTATTCGAGCAAGGCTGTCAGCTTCATGCTGAAGCTACTGAGAGCATCTTTCAGCGGCCAGAACCTGATATGAGTCAGATGCTCAGCATGATGAAGCCATTGCCCCAAGATGCTGCTTATCCCATAGAGTTCTTCGTTGAAGACCTTGAGTACCTGCCAAGAACCATCTATCACATCATCAGGCGAACTCTCTGGCCTATCAAAGGGCACTCTCCAAATGCCAAGCTTCAGGGTGCAATGAAGACTTTGGTCTTTTATATACTTCATGGCAAATGCTTCAATGCACAGGATTTCTTCATATGCCAACTTGCTGCATCAGGCATTGATCTGTTTGGTTTGAAGTTCTACGCCCCTTGGGTCATGCGGCTGATCAAGCTACAGTCCACCATCTCGTATCAGCCCTCAGCCCGCAACCATCGGATCTTCTTGCCTGACGTGGACATGTCTACTGAAGCCATTTATTCTGAGCCTGCCAAGCAACCTCTAAGTCTTCAGAATGCAGAACATCAGAGTTTTACTCAGAACGTTGAAGGTGTTGAAGCAGTTTCTTGGGTGTATCCTTTGGCTGGCACTACACATGCACCACACCCTGCTTCCACTGAAGCCACTGACAGTGCCACTGCTCCAAGACCCAAGAAGCGCACTCGTGTTCTCAATGACCGAGAGCTTCTTGTGGCTCTACATCAGAAACAGGATAGGCATCATGACTGGCTGAAGCGTCAGATGAAAAGCCTCTTGGTGGATGTTAATCGCACTCGAAATCTTGCCACCAAGAATGCTTTCGTTGCCCATGAAACTTGTCGCCGCACATGGAAAGGGCTCACGATGATGTGTTCTGAAGCTGATCTTCAAGAGGATGGCTTCACTGAGAGATTCAAGTTTGACTCCACACCTCCTCGAAGGGCTGTGCTGCTAGGAACTCCATCCCTTGAAGACTCTGAGTTCTCTTCCTCTGCTGCTACAGTCACTGCCAGAATTATTGAGGAAGAAGACGATGCTACTTCACCGCCACCTCCTTCAGCACCTCCAAGCTCTTCTGCACCGCCAAACAACACCAACAACCCTGCTACTTCACCTACTCCTCATGGGAACAAGTAGAGGCTCTATGTCTTCAAACCTTTTTGGTCATTACTGACAAAAGGGGGAGAAGCATATGAGATTGATAGTCTTCAAGCAGGTCCATATGGGCACGTGCTTTATATTTTGCTTCGTGCTTACAACTCTCGTTTTTGCTACATCTGGTTCTTATGAGTTGTAACACTTAAACTAGATGGTCGTCTGCTACTTATTTGCCACCTTGTTTTGCGAAGATAAATTCCGCATGTGCGACGATAAATTCCGCACTTAGATCATTCCGCAGACGTCCATTTTCCATTATGCATGTCATTATCTTCATATACTTTCACATGCATAGTGGATTGTCATCATAAGTTGAAGTGGATCTCCACAAGTACAACCTGCCATGTGCATTTTCATTCCAAAAACAAATTAACTTATATGCACATCTTCAGGGGCAGCCCTTGCAACTTATGAAGACAATTCCTTATCCTTTACAATTTCACAGATTATATTCCCCGTTGAAAACTTCAACTAGTTTGTCATCAATCACCAAAAAGGGGGAGATTGTAAGTGCATCCAGTGCCACCCCTAGTTGGTTTTGGAGTATTGACGACAAACCTAGTGGAGGGACTAATGTGTTTGTGAGAATTGCAGGATAACACAGGTAGAAGTCCCTCATTGATTCGGTTTTACTACCAGAGATGACCCCTAAAAATGTATGAAGACATTGAAGTCAAAGGTGGTATATGAAGATATTCACATTGAAGACTATGACAAGAGAAGACACTATGACTATGACAAGAGAAGACACTTTTGTGTTGAGTCATAGGAACCACCGTACTGTTAAGTGGGGTCCAAGAGAACAAGTCAAAATGACTGAAGTGATGCTTAAACCAAAAACCTATGTCTTCGAGCGAAGACTATGAGAGCGAATCTTGTCCAGAGTCGGACAAGTCAGCTTTGCTTGTAGCCCAAGTAAAGTTGCCGTGTGAGTTTGAAATCTGACCGTTGGAACACGTGTCAGTTCGTTAGTGACCGAGGGTCATTTCGGACAAATCAGGTCAGGTTGCCAAGTGGCTATAAATAGCCCACCCCCTACAACCATAAACGGTTGGCTGCTCAGATTGAAAGTATGGCTTTTTTCGTTTGACAGCAGCCCACCTCGAAGCCTTTGAGAGAGAATTCCTTGCGAGGATAAAGCCCTAACCACCAGAGCCAGAGAGAATTGGGCATCACTTAAGTTTTCTTGTCTGTGTGATCTGAAGACTTATTACACTTGAGGACTGTGCATCCTCCAGCCGGTTAGGCGTCGCGTTCTGAGCATCCAAGAGACATTGTGGATTGCCGGTGAACAAAGTCTGTGAAGGTTTGGGAGTCTACCTTGAAGACTTACCAGAGTGATTGGGCGAGGTCTATGTGACCTTAACTCAAGGAGAATACGGTGAGGACTGGGTGTCCTGAGCTGCGTGTTCAGGACTGGGTGTCCGGGACTGTGTGTCCTAAGGTTTAAAGACCTAGCCGCTCCAACCAGACGTACAGTTGTCACAGCAACTGGAACTGGTCCAACAAATCATTGTCTTCAATAAGTCACTTGTTTCATCTTCACTTCCCTTTACTTACTGTTACTCCTTGTGAAGTCATTGTATGTTTGCACTATCATTTGTCTTCACTGAGTGACTGCGTGTTCTGTTTGGCTTCACAATATCTTCCTACCTGATCCTTACTACCTAGCTCCTATTAGTCTTTGTGCTTTCACTTCATTGAATACTTGACTATGGTTTGCCTAGTGTAGTCTACCTTCCGCTGCATGGTAATAGGTTTAATTTTATCGTTTGTCTTCAAAACTTCTATGTTCTGAAGACTTTCATAAAAATCGCCTATTCACCCCCCTCTAGTCGATATAACGCACTTTCAGGAATGAAATCTGCATCATGTTCCCTGTCATCGTCATCATCATTGGTATCTGAACCTTTGCTGTTGGTATCATCTTGTTCTTTTTCTATCCTTTGTCGTTTGTTTTTCTTCTTGCATTCACCTTGTTTCTTCGTGGCGGTTGGTGCTGTTGGCGGGAGTACCATTAGAGGTAATGGATGATGCTTCAAGGTACTAGTGTCGATGATGTTTTCATCATTGTCCTTTTGCTTTTGCCTTTTTGCTCCAGGAGTAAAAACAATGCTCGTATCTGATTTTCTCTTTTTTTTCTTGTTGCTAGATGTTTAATCCTGTTGAGCCTGGTGTAAGTTATCATTTCTTCCGCAGGTGGTTTGTTCCTCATGTTTTGTTCTGTGTCCTTTCCTGATGAATGAGGAGACATGCTGCCTGTTTCTGTGCTTTGAATATCACCGTCTTCATGTCCTGTATAATGACCAGGTAACAAAAAAGGATGTTCTTTTTGACCGAAAATAATTGATACACATTTAAAATATATATCTTCCATGATTATGCATAAGGAATGTGAAACTCCCAAAGGGGATTTTTAGTTTTGTTTTCTTGAGTTAAGATAGGTTATTACTATTGTTACCGATTGAGATAATCAGGGGATGGAAGAAAATTTTAATTATGGTTATGAGTGCAGCTGGGGAAGTGAAGTTAGGGTGAAGCATTTTCTTAGAGAAAAATGCACTCTGCAAGTGATATTTCATAATGGGAGGAATATCATCAATGATAGTTGAAGATTTATTGGGTAAGTTAAACTGTTTTTGAATTAAAAATAAGATAGTGTGCGATTTTTTTAATGTTTTCTATAAAGAAATATATAAAAAGTGGCATGTAGTTTATTTGTAGATATAGTTAAGTTATTGTTGTCAAGGATATCAGTTAAGTCATTAATATCTCAATATAGTTTTTTGTAGATGGACAATGGAGACTTTTGCTCAAATCTTTGACAGGAGCTTGCTGGATTACAAGGTCTTCAGCAGGGTCTTCGTCAGTATTTTGCTGGGTTTAGCTTCTTCGTGAGGATTTGTCATTGCTGCATAAAAATGGGCAGGTGTTAGAAGCAGAGTCGAGTGTCACAGGAAAAAAACCTGCATGGTGTGAAAACAAATTTGCGTGGATAGAGAGGCACGGGTTGTTTTACCCTAGAAGCACAGGGTACACCTATTCTTTGTTTACGGTATTTCACACCAGAGGCAATTAATTTGAAAAATGGTTACATTGACGGGACAAGGGATGTAGAAAATCTCGTACGGTTATTAGTTTTGGCCTCTCAGGATGCTTGCGGGGTTTTGATCTATCGACATATTGTAGTTACTGATGTTTCAGGTTTTTTTACTTTTGAGCACAAATCGTATGGCGAAAATCCCAGGGCGGAGAGCAGTAGCATTTCTATTAAATCTCATCTCTGTGCTAGTTCAATTTGTTAGGCAAATTGAATTAGGTTATTCGAAAACTCCTTGGTAGCGGTGGCTAGGGTTGATGTTCCCGGAAGTGAAAAAATCACTACGATCTACCCGGTGGAATGGAGTGGGATAGAATGATAATTACCTTCAATTACTTGTGCGGTGTTCTTCGCTTCCATCTGCTTATTGTGTTGTTGCTCCTTTTTGTTGAGATTTCTGCCGCCGCTGTTGAAGTCCTCACCGTCGGTCGCCGCAGCCGGCGGGGTTATTGGTGTTGTCGCGGGCAGAGTGTGGCTGTTTGTATGTCGGATTTGAGTGTGGTTGGCGAACGCGGTGGCGGTTGTCTGGTGACGCGAACTCGATTTGGAGTTTGGCTTTGTGTGCAGAAGGAAGGAGGAGAGCGTGCGGGATTGATGAAGGTTTCGAGATTTACTTTGCGGAAGGGGAAGGAAGCTAGTAGAAGAGGGAGGGAGAGATGGAAACCATCGAACCGTCTCTAATCTTCAACCATCCGTTTGAGCATCAAGATTCGTTATGCTTGGCTTGGGTTTTTTTTTCTGTGCTACAATATTATTAGTATTTTAGTGTTGAGACTGTTAGTGCTGAAGTGGAGCCTCTCTACAGGCATGTGGATGCAGGCACATGAGGCACATAAGTGCAGGTTCTACAGGCACGTGGATGCAGGCATAGGAGGCACGGAAGTGCAGGTTCTATAGGCACGCAGAGGGAAGCACAGGAGGCACAGAAGTGTGGGTTTTACAGGCAGTTAGAGAACCACGGGACAAGCCAGTGTCGCGTGAGGCACGTGAATGTAAGCACCGGAGGCACGGACATGCAGCTATCACAGGCACGGACATGCTGCTTCTCAAGGCACGGGTATCAACCCTGTGGATGTATTACAAGAGTGCGTTGGGAGAGGCATGTGTTAGAATGCTCGGTTAAAGAGGAATGGTTGTGAAGTCTCGGGAGCGACGCGGGCGTGGCAGTGGGACCATGTAAGAGTCACGGCGCATGTTTTGTTAGGCACGGAAGGCAGAAAAGGTGAATCCACAACAGGCACGTACGTGTGTTTTCTCAAGTCACGGGTGTGCACTCTCTGGATGCACAAACGTGTGGAGGCAGAGGCATGGGTCCTACTACTTGGTTACATAACCACGTTCGTGAAGTCACGTGGGTGTGGCATTACGGGGCACGTAAAAGTCTAGTCGAGTGACACATGAGGCACGTGGGTGCAAGTACGTGTAGGCACAGAAATGAAGGCACCACGTTTGTGAAGTCACGGGGTAGTGCTGAAGTGGAGCCTCTCTACAGGCATGTGGATGCAGGCACACGAGGCACGGAAGTGCAGGTTCTACAGGCACGTTGACGCAGGCACAGGAGGCCAGTGTCGTGTGAGGCGCGTGGATGTAAGCAGCGGAGGCACGAAAATGAAGCCTACACAGGCACAGACATGCTGCATCTTGAGGCACGGGTATCAACCCTGTGGATGTAGTACAAGAGTGCTTTGGGAGAGGCATGTGTTAGAATGCTCGGTTAAAGAGGTATGGTTGTGAAGTCTCACAAACACAAAGGCACGTTGGTTCAGGTACGGAAGGCAGAATAGGTGAATCCACAACAGGCACATACGTGTGTTTTCTCAAGTCACGGGTGTGCACTCTCTGGATGCACAAAACATGTGGCGGCAGAGGCATTGGTCCGACTACTCGGTTACAGAACCATGTTCATGAAGTCACGTGAGGTGTGGCATTACGGGGCACGTAAGAGTCTGGGCGAGTGACACGTGAGGCACGTGGGTGCAGGTACGTGTAGGAACAGAAATGAAGGCACCACGTTTGTGAAGTCACATAGTAGTGCTGAAGTGGAGCCTCTGTACAGGCATGTGGATGCAGGCCCACGAGGCACGAAAGTGCAGGTTGTACAGGGACGTAGACGCAGGCACAGGAGGTCTGTGTCGCATGAGGCACGTGGATGTAAGCACCGAAGGCACGGAAATGAACCCAACACAGGCACGGACATGCCTCTTCTCGAGGCACGGGTATCAACCCTGTGGATGTAGTACAAGAGTGTGTTGGGAGAGGCATGTGTTAGAATGCTCGGTTAAAGAGGCATGATTGTGAAGTCTCGGGAGCGACGCGGGTGTGGCAGTGGGACCATGTAAGAGTCACGGCGCATGTTTTTTAGGCACGTGAGGCACATTGATTCAGGCACGGAAGGCAGAAAAGGTGAATCCACAATAGGCACGTATGTGTGCTTTCTCAAGTCACGGGTGTGCACTCCCTGGATACACAAACGTGTGGTGGCAGAGGCATGGGTCCTACTACTCAGTCATAGAACCACATTCGTGAAGTCACGTGGGTGTGGCATTACAGGGCACGTAAAAGTCTGGTCGAGTGACACGTGAGGCACGTGGGTGCAGGTACGTGTAGGCATAGAAATGAAGGCACCACGTTTGTGAAGTCACGTGGTAGTGCTGAAGTGGAGCCTCTCTATAGGCATGTGGATGCAGGCACACGAGGCATGAAAGTGCAGGTTCTACAGGCACGTTGACGCAAGCACAGCAGGCCAGTGTCGTGTGAGGCGCGTGGATGTAAGCAGCGGAGGCACGGAAATGAAGCCAACACAGCCACGGACATGCTGCTTCTCGAGGCACGGGTATCAACCCTGTGAATGTAGTACAAGAGTGCGTTGGGGGAGGCATGTGTTAGAATGCTTGGTTAAAGAGGTATGGTTGTGAAGTCTCACAAACACAAAGGCACATTGGTTCAGGCACGGAAGGCAGAAAAGGTGAATCCACAACAGGCACGTACATGTGTTTTCTCAAGTCATGTCTGTGCCCTCTCTGGATGCACAAATGTGTGGTGGCAGAGGCATGGGTCCGACTACTCGGTTACAGAACCACGTTCGTGAAGTCACGTGAGGTGTGGCATTACGGGGCACGTAAGAGCCTGGGCGAGTGACACATGAGGCACGTGGGTGCAGGTACGTGTAGGCACAAAAATGAAGGAACCACATTTGTGAAGTCACGTAGTAGTGCTGAAGTGGAGCCTCTCCACAGGCATGTGGATGCAGGCACACGAGGCACGGAAGTGCAGGTTCTACAGGCACATTGACGCAGGCAGAGGAGGCCAGCGTCGCATGAGGCACGTGGATGTAAGCATCGGAGGCACGAAAATGCAGCCAACACAGGCACAGACATGCTGCTTCTCGAGGCACGGGTATCAACCCTATGGATGTAGTACAAGAGTGCGTTGGCACAGGCATGTGTTAGAATGCTCGGTTAAAGAGGCATGGTTGTGAAGTCTCGAGAGTGACGTGGGCGTGGAAGTGGGACCATGTAAGAGTCACGAGGCATGTTTCGTTAGGCACGTGAGGCACGTTGGTTCAGTCATGGAAGGAAGAAAAGGTGAATCCACAACAAGCATGTACGTGTGTTTTCTCAAGTCACATGTGTGCACTCTGTGGATGCACAAAAGTGTGTCGGCAGAGGCATGGGTCCGACTACTCGGTTAGAGAACCACGATTGTGAAGTGACTGGGTGTGGCACGATGGGCCCCGTAGGAGTCACGACAAGTGTTATGTGAGGCACGTGGATGTACACACATGAGGTAGGGCTTTGAATGTACATGAGGCACGAATTCTGGTACAGGAGGCACTGAAGTAAAAACACTGCAGTGACGGACATGAGGCACTTAAATTGAAAATAGTTACAATCAAGGGACAACGGGCAGAGAAAATCTGGTGTAAGTACCAAGTTTGAGCTCTCAGTATGCTCGCAGTATTTGAATCGTTTGAGGTATTATAGTTAGTGATGTGGCAGGTGTAGTACTTTTAAGCACATATTGTGTGGTGAAAGTTCTGTAGCGGCGAGCAGTAGCATTTCTATTAAATGTCGTGTGTACGGTACTTCAATTTTTTAGACAAGTTGATTTTGGATAGTGCAAAACTCGGCTTTTTGTGATGCCTAGGGTTGTTGTCCCTGGAAATGGACAAATCACTACGGTCTACCTCGGGGAATGCAATGGGATAGATTGTTATTTACATTCGATTGCTTGTGTTCGGCTTGTTGCTTCCACTGGTCTATTCTGTCTGTTCGTCTTTTTTTGTTGTGATCTCCGCCGGCGGTGTTGAAGTCCTTGCTTCATCGCTGTCGGGTGGGTACTTTGTGTTGTTGGGTGCACCGTTTGACGGTGTGTATCTCGAAGTGGGAGGGTGGTTGGCGAAGCATGGTGGCGGTTGTTTTGCAAGGGGAAATCTACTTGGAATTTGGGCCCGTGTACTGAACCTAGGAGGAGACCTTGTGTGAGCGCGGAATGTTTCGAGATTTTGCTGTGGAAGAGAGGAAGGAAGAGAGTAGTGGAGGTGGGAGATATGGAAATGATGGAACCGTTTGTAATCTTCGACGGTATAATTTTAGTATCAAGATTCGTGTCGCCTGGCTTTTTTTGTTCGCTATAGCATCTTAATAGACGTGTGAGGTACGGAACACCAGGCTCCATAGGCACCAACGTTGGAATTATAGAGGCACTGGTATCAACATTGTGGATGCACAAAAGTGTGGTGCCAGGGGCATGCATCTGAAGACTTACTCAGAGAGTCACGGTTGTGAAGACTTTAGAGTTACGAGCGTGTGTCACCACGGGCACGTGAGAGTGATGCGTCAGGAATTTGTAGTAGAGGCATCGGTGCAAATAGTACTCAGAGAGTATCGGTTGTGGGTCGACATGTATGATGTCTGTGCAGCACTGGTCGTGTGGTAGTAGCAGCATGCATCGGGAAAGGTGCGAGCAATAACATTTGTTACGTGCTTAATCGGACGATTTGACGATTGCTTTTTCCCGGCAACCATGAGCACTGCCACTCGGCGGTTGCCTCGACGGACAGCAACGACGAGCGCATGTCTTCCGCCCTCACTACCACGACGAGGCCGCGTCCAACCGCCTCCTCCACGACCCAGACCTTGGCACAAAAGGGCAACTGCGTTTCCATAGCTGCTCAATTCTGAAAACACTATTGCCGTTCCATCTCAACTAGCATCTCCTCACAATCTCTGTGTCAAGGCGGCCATCACTGGAGGAGCCTAATGGCCGAGGAACCATCTGCCAAGCGTCCCCGTGGTGAGACGTCCGACCAGAGCACCAAGGTCGACGACGTTCAGGTCCCTGGTCAGAAGCACGACTACAAAGTTCACCTCAAAGAGGTTGACATCCACGGTAAGGAAAAGTTGGATGTCCTATGCAACAACAATCCTGAGGAAGCTGACAAGATGATCAGCAGGATCCTGAAGACGGTCTGCGGTTTGTACCCTCAGTACATCGGCGTTGATATCCAGTATACCAGGGAGGACGAACCTTCATAGAGGGCAGCGATTCTACAGTTATGCATGGAGGAACTCTGTTTGGTATATCACATCACCGCGGCAACAAAATGGTGAACCATCCTACAGTGTCAACCTCTCCGTGCTTCTGTTTAATTAGCTTTTCACCATGAAATTTGATTAAATTGGTTTATTGACTTGATGTATTAGTGAAGTTTCTAAAGTAGATGCAGCAGTATAGATTTTGAACTTGACTCACCAGATCAGTTTATGTAATTAATGCACTAGATTAATTTATGGATTTGATGTACGAGATTATTTTCTGAACTTGATATTCTAGTGTACTTTCTGTTCTAGTGTAGTTTCTATATTTCATGTTCTAGTGTAGTTCAGTTTCTTGAATTGATGTGTTAACGTGGCTAAGAAGTAGATAGGTAATTGATTCAAGTGTAAATACCAAAAATAAAAATAACATGATGTGCTTGTATTTTATTTCTGAACTCTGCATAGCAGTTTCTGAAATTTTTTCGTCCATGAATTATACGTACTATATAAGCATGTACTTGATCGATACTTGATGGATCCACCTTAAATGAGTCATCCCCCCTGCAGGCCCAAGAGCCTGCGCCCGTTCTTGAAGGAGGAAAGTTTCTACACCTTTGTCGGCTTCAGTTTGAAGGTGACAAAGAGATGTTGCGAAGTTCTGGTTTGGAGATCAACCCCGACAAGTACATCGACATCCACCGCAAATGGAGAGTTCCTTTCAAGAGAAGAAAAGAGGTACCACTCTTTGGCTGATGTTGCAGGGAGCGTGATCCACCCATTCTGCAAACAGATGAAGGATAAGATTGATAGGGTTGAAGACCATAAACTGTGGGGGATCAGCCCACTGCCAAATTACCTCATTAAGTATGCAGCGATAGATGCATACGCCACCTACGAGTCGTGGAAGAGAATTGAAAACATCATAGAAGGTCTCTAGAGTGCAAAAGAGGCAGAGAAGAATTATGACGATCCTTACTATGAATACTAGTGATGACGAAAACATAGAAAACTGGTCATGGAGTTGCTTGTGTTTATGCTTGTCCTTTCTATTGTATCAAGTTCGTATTTTACTTCTGTTAGAACAAAGCAGTTTCTAATGTCATCTGTATCAGGTTAAACAAGTTTGCTTATGTCAAGTTGTAGTTTGTTTATGTGATTGAGCAAGTTATGTAGCTTGCTAAGTACTATGTTTATTCAGCAATCGTGTGATTTTGAAGTAGTAATGTTGCTTTTTACTCAAAAAACAACAAAATACAAAGCAATATTTTTACGCTTAGCACAGTTTAGTTGTGCACACAAGCGCGGCTTCTTGAGGAGTGACAGGAGTGGCATGGGTCGGAATACGCAGTTAGAGAGGCACATGTTTGCAGTCTCTAGAGCCACCGACATGTGTTACTACAGGGGCCGGAGGCACGGAATGGAAGTCTCTACAAAAATGAAGGCATCACAAGCATCCAGAGGCACGTGGACGGAGTAGCAGAGCTGAGCTCCGAATACATAGTTATTGGGTCATGGTTTGGAAGTGTGCAGAGTCAAGGTAGTGCGACACCATGGGGCATCTAAGAGTCTTGGCAAGTGTCATGTGAGAGAGGCACCTGGATCCAGGTACACAAGGCACGGGATTGCGACTTCTTGATGCACGGGTATCAACGTTGTGGGTGCACAATAGTGTGGTCTCAGAGGCATGTGTTGGAATAGTCGGTTAGAGATGCATTGTTGTGACGTTTGTGTAGAGACATGGGCGTGGTACCGCGAACATGTAAGAGTCGCGGGGGGTGACATGTTAGGCACGTGGATGCAGTTACGGAAGGCACGGAGGTGAAGACCCAAGAGGCACGGAAGTGGGGTTTTTGTTGTTGCGAACATCTATCAATCCTGTGGATGTTCAAAAGTGTGATACCAGAGGAATGCTTCCGAACACGCAGTTAGGGAGTCACGGTTGTGAAGCCTCTAGAGATTCACGCATGTCTGGCATCACGGGCATGGAGTGGTGTGGGGCTTTGAGAGGCATCACTGGTCCTTAACCCTCTGGATGCATGGTGGTGTGGTAGGAGAGGCTTGCTTGCTAATACTGAGGTAGGAAGGCGCCATTGTGGATGCACATGTGTGAGGTCTCTAACGGCGCGAGTGGGTGGCACCACATGCATTTGTTTGAATACTCATTTAGAGAGTCACGTTTGTACTCATGCTAGATTCATGCTACTGTGGAAGGTCAAGGGCTATTGGCACATAAGTGCAGCTGGGGATGAGATTTACTTGTGCGGTCTTTAGAGTTGCGAGCGTGTGTCACCACAGGCACGTGAGAGTGATGCGTCGGGAAGTTTGGTAGTAGAGGCATCGGTGCGAATAGTACTCAGAGAGTATCGGTTGTGGGTCCACATGTGTGAAGTCTGTGTAGCATTGGTCGTGTGGTAGTAGCGGCGTGTGTCGGGAAAGGTGCGAGCAATAACATTTGTTACGTGCTTAATCGGACGACTTGATGGTTGCTTTTTCTCGGCAACCGCGAGCACTGCCACTCGGCTGTTGCCTCGATGCATAGCAGCGACGAGCGCATGTCTTCCACCCTCACTACCACAACGAGGCCGCGTCCAACCGCCTCCTCCACGACCCAGACCTTGGCACAAAAGGGCAACTAAGCTTCCATAGCCGCTCAATTCTGAAAACACTATTGCTGTTCCATCTCAACTAGCATCTCCTCACAATCTTTGTGTCAAGGCGGCCATCACTTCAGGAGCGTAATGGCGGAGGAACCATCTGCCAAGCATCCCCATGGTGAGACGTCCGACCAGAGCACCGAGGTCGACGATGTTCAGGTCCCCGGTCAGGAGCACGACTACAAAGTGCACCTCAAGGAGGTTGACATCCACGGCAAGGAAAGTTGGATGTCGTATGCACCAGCAATCCTGAGGAAGCCGACAAGATGATCAGCAAGATCCTGAAGAGGGTCTATGGCTTGTACCCTCAGTACATCAGCGTTGATGTCGAGTATACCAGGAAGGACGAACCTCCGTAGAGGGCAACAGTTCTACAGTTATGCGTGGAGGAACTCTGTTTGGTATATCACATCATGCGGC
Organism: Triticum dicoccoides; assembly: GCF_002162155.2. NCBI lineage: Eukaryota > Viridiplantae > Streptophyta > Magnoliopsida > Poales > Poaceae > Triticum > Triticum dicoccoides. The sequence goes on along the minus strand of NC_041382.1, from coordinate 304,112,716 downwards.
AACAAAATGGTGAACCATACTACAGTTTCAACCTCTCCATGCTTCTGTTTAATTAGCCTTTCACCCTAAAATTTGATTAAATTAGTTTATTGACTTGATGTATCAGTGAAGTTTCTGAAGTAGATGCAACAGAATAGATTTTGAACTTGACTCACCAGATCAGTTTATGTATTTGATGCGCTAGATTAATTTATGGATTTGATGTACGAGATTATTTTCTGAACATGATTTTCTAGTGTACTTTCTGTTCTAGTGTACTTTCTATATTTCATGTTCTAGTGTAGTTCAGTTTCTTGAATTGATGTGTTAACGTGGATAAGAAGTAGATAGGTAATTGATTCAAGTGTAAATACCAAAAATAAAAATAACATGTTGTGTTTGTATTTTTTCTGAGCTCTGCATAGCAGTTTCTGAATTTTTTTCGTCCATGAATTATACATACTATATAAGCATGCACTTGATCAATACTTGATGGATCCACCTTAAATGTGTCATCCCCCTGCAGGCCCAAGAGCCTGCGCCCGTTCCTGAAGGAGGACATGTTCTACACCTTTGGCGGCTTCAGTATGGAAGGTGACAAAGAGATGTTGTGAAGTTCTGGTTTGGAGATCAACCCTGACAAGTACATCGACATCCAACGCAAATGGAGAGTTCCTTTCAAGGGAAGAAAGAGGTACCACTCTTTGGCTGATGTTGCAGGGAGCGTGATCCACCCATTCTACAAACAGATTTAGGATAAGATTGATAGGGTTGAAGACCATAAACTGTGGGGGATCAGCCCACTGCCAAATTACCTCATTGAGTATGCAGCGATAGATGCATACGCCACCTACGAGTCGTGGAAGAGAATTGAAAACTTCAGAGAAGGTATGGAGAGTGCAAAAGAGGCAGAGAAGAATTATGACAATCCTTACTACAGATACTAGTGATGACGAAAACATAGAAAACTGGTCGTGGAGTTGCTTGTGTTTATGCTTGTCCTTTCTATTGTATCAGGTTCATAGTTTACTTCTATTAGAACGAAGCAGTTTCTAATGTCATATGTATCAGGTTGAACAAGTTTCCTTATGTCGAGTTGTAGCTTGTTTCTGTGATTGAGCAAGTTATTTAGCTTGCTAAGTACTATGTTTATTCAGCAATCATGTGATTTTGAAGTATTAAGGTTTCTTTTTACTCTAAAAACAACAAAATACAAAGCAGTCTTTTTACGCTTACTACAGTTTAGTTGTGCACACAAGCGCGGCTTCTCTAGGAGGGGCAGGAGTGGCATGGGTCGGAATACGCAGTTAGAGAGGCACATGTTTGCAGTCTCTAGAGCCACCGGCGTGTGTTACTACAGGGGCCGGAGGCACGGAATGGAAGTCTCTACAGAAATGAAGGCATCACAAGCATCCAGCGGCACGTGGACGGAGTAGCAGAGCTGAGCTCCGAATACATAGTTACATGGTCACGGTTTGGAAGTGTGCAGAGTCAAGGTTGTGCGACACCATGGGGCATGTAAGAGTCATGGCAAGTGTCATGTGAGAGAGGCACCTGGATCCAGGTATGCAAGGCACGGTATTGCAACTTCTCGATGCACGGGTATCAGCATTGTGGGTGCACAATAGTGTGGTCTCAGAGGCATGTGTTGGAATGCTCGGTTAGAGATGCACTGTTGTGACATTTGTGAAGAGACATGGGCGTGGTACCACGACCATGTAAGAGTCGCGGGGCGTGACACGTTAGGCACGTGGATGCAGTTATGGAAGGCACGGAGGTGAAGACCGAAGAGGCACGGAAGTGGGGTTTTTGTTGTTGCGAACATCTATCAATCCTGTGGATGTTCAAAAGTGTGATACCATAGGTATGCTTCCGAATATGCAGTTAGGGAGTCACGGTTGTGAAGCCTCTAGAGAGTCACGCGTGTCTGGCATCATGGGCATGGAGTGGTGTGGGGCTTTGAGAGGCATCACTAGCCCTTAACCCTCTGGATGCATGATGGTGTGGTAGGAGAGGCTTGCTTGCTAATACTGAGGTAGGAAGGCACCATTGTGGATGCACAGGTGTGATGTCTCTAACGACGCGAGTGGGTGGCACCACATGCATTTGTTTGAATACTCATTTAGAGAGTCACGTTTCTACTCACGCCAGATTCATGTTGTAGGTTGGTGGCATTCGGCAGCACACAGTTGCAGAGAGGGTGAATGTTTGTGGAACATCAAAGTCACCAGTGGTCACGCGTGAGTAATATGTAGTGTCACGACGTGTCGACGTGACGCACATATCTCTAGGGACGGACTTGGGGCTTTATGGGCATGGTCATCAACCATCTGGATTGATAGTTGTGAAGTGTCTAGGGGCACCGGCTTGTGTTCGAATGCTTGGTTACTGAAGAATCAAGGAACTACATCAATAAAAATAGTCTGTTGCTTCATTATTACAGTATGATGTGCGGTCAAACCATCTTATGATGTTTCGATGGAGCTAGGCTCGTTCGCTTATCAACAACTTTTTATTCCGTGATGTCGTCGTAGATCTTTCTAATCTCATCGCCCATTTCTCTGGGTTCGATTGTATTCTGATCACTAAATAGTGTCCTGCATAGTTGTTGTGCTTTCCATTGTTCCGTCCCATCCTATAAAAAGTTCAGTGAAAAAAAGGAGAAAGAACATCAATATTAGGTCATGCAGTTGTATGATATCTAGCAGATTTATTGCGAGTTTTAAGCGAAAACTTACGTCGAAAATATCTATCTCTTCGACGAAGTGGTTGCCATCAAAGAGATGTGCGAACCTTAGAACAGCAAACGGGGTTTCACCTTTGTTCACCTTTGGAACGCCCTGTGAAAATTGAACATCCCATTTAGTCTTTTTCTTTTCGAATTTTTCACCCAGTAATATTTCGTATACTTCTTTAAACCTGGGAACCTGGGAATTGCATTTTGTTTTTGCTTTAGAGAGACATGTAGTGTAATTTGTAAAACTGAAAGATGGCGTTATTTACAATTCATACCAGTTTGTCTTTATGGTTGTGGTATTTGTTATTCTCCTTTTCATTGATGGCTTCGTTGTTTTCCATGTTAGCAATATGCTTAATTAGTTTGCCATCATGCACGTGTCGATCACGTTGATATTTCAGGTATTCTTGCCTCTTCAATTCTTCAAGAGAGGTTTCTTCAGGTTCGATGATTTGAAGCTGCCTTCTATATCTGTCGAGCACGAATAGTGTGTATCGGTCTTCCTTTTCAAATGGCATGAATACCTGTGGTACAAAAGTTTTATTGTTAGAGGAGAGTTTAGAATATAGTATTCTGTTTGAAATGCTGATTTTTTTGTTGTATGGAAAATGCTATTACCATTTTTGCTGTTTTGAGCTTCTCTGATTGACATTTCTGAAGGAACAAAGGAACCAAGACATCCTTTTCTCGTGTGAAATCATCTCTGAAGTTCTTCATAGATTTTCTTTTATCCTTTAAACCCAGAATATGTTGCAGGCAACAAATAAAAAATGATAAAAACAAGTTAGAAAAAATAGATCGGTACCAGGAGACTAAACAATAGTTCAAAAAAGATGAGTTTATATGATCACTGTGATTTTTTTTGAAATTTACCTCTGCAAAGCTTGGGCCTAATAATAGTCTATGTATTTTGTGTATAGTTTGGTTGCTGCTTTCCCATGCTTCTGCTAACTCATCGAGCACCTTCTTTTCCATTCCTTGACATTTTTTCTTGTTTGCAGGCCCAAATATTTGCTTTAGCTTTGATCCAGTAAGAGTTGTGCTTTTGCTCTGTGGTTGATCTCTCGAGAATACTACTTTTCTGCTTACATACAGGGCAGTAGAAGAATTTTTTATTGAGAAAGCCATTAACTAAGTAAGCTGATAAACAGGAATTTAAGGTTCTTTCTAGTTTCCTTTCTTATTTGTGTGATTGCTGCCTAACTTTAACTAATTTGAGGTGTAAAAGGAACCAAGTTACCTTTTGAATTCATCCTGCCATGTGTCACTCATGACTATGTTGTAGAGCTCGTTTGCCTTATCCACGTGTAGAAACGAATGCCGGTGTTGCGGTTATTTCTTGCTGCTCTCTGATTGATGCTGGTTTTTTTTGTCTCGCTCTGTCAAAGCAGATAAAAAATTATGGTTGTTGTTTCTAAAAGAAATATTTGAAGCTCTAGTAATGTTGACTGATGGTAAAAATGAAAATAGTTATATTACCTTTCATGGGTGAAAAAAGGTTTGTAGTCTCTGGTTTGTAATCTTTGAGTTTTCCAGGAAGTTGATGGTCCTTTATTTGGTTGGTTTTACCGAATGTGAGTGTGTATACGTACTCCGGTTTACATTCAGTATCGACCTTGCTGGGCTGCAGGCATGTGAAAATATATGGTTTGTAGTTACGTACTGTTCACAATTGTTAATAAACTAATTACGGTAATAAAGAAATCAAGTTATTTGATGTGTATGTAGTGGTAACTTACATGAAAATCCTCTCTGTCCTTGACCAGTTCTTTCCCATTCTAGTATTTCGCAAATTGGGCCGTGAAGTGACCGCATTGTGTTCCTTCTTGCTTTGGTGTGCAGACCCTGTGAGGCCTTTCTGCTATCCTTTCCCAGTCTGGTTCGTTCTTGTGTTTTAGTTTGTGGTGCTTGTTCATCAGCACAGACATCCTTCTCATCTGTTATTGCATTATGGTTTTGTTGTCTAGGTGCAGCATTGAGAAAAGTAAGAGTATCATACTATCATGAGGAAAAGAGCAAATCAATGTATGAAAAGTACGTACCAGTTCTTCTTGATGCATGTGGTGTTGACTCCAAGACAAATCGGCTTAGTTTACGTAGTTTAGTGAGTCAAGGATGTCGATGCTATCTCTGTACTTGTTTAGTACATAGAGAGTTAGTGGTTTTTTGTGTGATGAGGTATCATGATCTATGTTGAGAGAGGAGATCATTGTTGATTTAAAATTGAATTTCATTTTATCGTTGAAGCTCAAAGAGAATAGGTCATGTGCTAAGTAATAATACTGAACTTACCATCTTCGAATGGAGGATGTCTTTACCTCCCACGAGGAGTTCAAATCCTTTTAGTGCATCGTCCTCGTTGAATTTTGATAGCTCTCCGTTATCATAATTGAGACCGAGCACCAGCTTCAAGAAAGAGAGTGTGGTTTTAGTTAAATATTCTATCGTAGTAATGGTGGTGGTGTTTTTGTGGGTGAGGTATGCATACATTTGCGAAACCTGCAGGGAGTACAGTGGTGTCGTCTGGGTTGAATTGTTCTTGTTCTATCCATTCCTCCAGTGACGCGTTCAGCATGGAGCCCTCCATCTGTGTTTCTTCTTTTCCTGCTTGTTCCATGAAGGATTTTGCTGAAATGCAGTCTTCTCAGTTTGAGATTTTATATTTATATAGCACTTGTCTGCAAGGAGGGTTTGGAAGTAGGTGAGTGAATTGTTAGTTGGATGTTAGAGAATCCTAGCTCTCTGTAATTGTTTCCATGGAACTAGGCAAATCTTCATACCCTGCACATTCTCTCTGTCCTTGTCGGCTCATTAGATATGTATAGAGTTGTATGGCCTTTTTCATACAAGTGAATTCTCCTGGAACAAGTGATGCAACCTTGACTTACCCAGGTTCCTTACTTGGTCGTTTGAATGGCCTCTTAATTGAGATTATGTTTGCTGAGCTGATCTCTGATGATTGAATCGTTGAGGGTTTTTGGGAACTTGTCTATACTCTTGCAAGATGCCTTGCCTTTTTCATGTCGTGACCTAACTGCGCCTGCTCATTAGGCTGCCTAGGTGTTGGTGTTTCCTTTTGTGTGTTGTTGTTTTTGATGCTCGGTTCTACTGAGACTGCAACATCATGTGTCCTCTGTTCAAGTATATTTTTTGTTAAATCCTTCTCTTTCTGTTTTTTTTCTTCTTGTGCATGTTTCACCTCGGGTGATGTTCCTGTTTTGCGATCTTCGTCAACAGGGTTCTTGTTCTGTTTGGAAAGCTCTTGTTGGCGAGTTGGTACGCACTTTGTCCTATTATCACCTTCTAAAGGAGAGCCTGCTATGTCTTCTGCTTTTTTATCTGGGGGTGGTCTGTCTGGTTCTATCGGTGGATCTTTCCGTTCATCTTCCTTTTGTAAATCAATGTCCGGCTGCACGTGTTGTTCCCTCTGTAAACCAGCATCTCTCTGGGCTTGTTCTTACGTGAGTGCTTCTTCAGACGCCTTGGTGGTATCCTTGCTGCTCACATGATAATCTTCTTTCTCCTCATCGCTGCTTTTGTCTTTAATGTCAATAACTTGTATCTCTTGAGCGCTCGTCCCAATGTGCTCGGGACTTGGAGGAATCTCTTCTTGAATTATGTCACAATGTATTCGTTGCATTTCACTGTCTTCCATATCGACCTCAGAGTTCAGCATATCTGTTAAAATAAAAAATAAAAACTTATTGGTGTGTCTCTGAAAATTATATAAGTAGAATTTTACTTTGTTGTCTTCAGAAAGAGAAACCTTTGGTGTAGTTGATTAATGACAGTGCGGCCGTATCTCTGTATTGGTTGATTATTTGATAGAGAATTTTCTTCCTCAACTCCGGGACTTGTTCTTCTGTTAGGTACACTGTTTCTCCACTGTCGGTGTATTGCTTTGCGTTCATGAACATATAGAACGCACAGTCGAGTCTGCAGGTAGAAGGATGATTGGTTATTGTCGTTGTCCAAAGATGGTTGGGCAGTTTAGGTGAAGTTGTCCTAACGTCCTATGTTTTTTATGGATCGCATTAATAATTTAATTGTTACAGTGAGTAAGGAAAAGGAGAAAGGTTTGTAGTGCTTACATTCCTCCCTAAAGTGGCACATGCATTTTGACCTTTTCGAAATGGTCAATACTACTTGGAGACAGCTAGAGCAATTTGCTTATTTGCTTCCATATCCTCTTTACTCTTCTTGTTACTATGTTAAAGTAATCCATTGTGCCTTGATATTCAACTTGTAAAGAGTCAAGGAGTTCAAAGTTCTCTTTTTTCATGTTTATTGTAACAACGAAGTAGTGGCCCACAACTCCTTCTCGAACAGGTCCGCCTATGCAAACTGGTAGAAAGAACTACAAAAATGAAAAATAAATAAATAAGGGATCCTTCTTGGATTTAGTCATGATTCGTTGATCGTTAGACGGAATTGTAGTGCCGAGATTGTATTTCTTATCTGTAACATGAGATGTGCTTACTATGTTGAAATCTTGTAGTTGCTCTCCTTCTTCCAGATCAAGGAATCTTTTAAGCCTTTTAGGCATTGTCTTGTCTCTGACGTGTGCTTCGTCTTTATTTTTGAACTCAAATGTATCTTCGTGGTTGGCCATGCGTATTGATGCATGTTTTTTTTTCACATGTGCGTAAAAGAGATTTGTAAATTCATTTGTACAGAAAGGTTGATTGATCGATAGAGTGATATTCATTGTTGAAACTTGAGGTTTACTTACGGTGTTATATGTTGATAGAATCTTTCTCTTTGTGCCCCTGAATTGATTTTTCAACATCTGTAGCATGACTGCCATGGTTACGCTGCGCACTGCCTTTCTAGTCTCGAAGCTTTCTGCCATGAGGCTGACCTTTACTGTTGACGTCTCTGTATTTATAAAAATCTCATGCCTGCAACACACACACACACACACATATATATATAAATATATATATATATATATACAGGTATACATGTAAAATGTTTAAGGGAGGAAATCATTGGAAGAATATAAGTCTTTGGTGGTAACATGAACTTACCCTTTGTCCTTATTCACTGTCATGACGTTGTTGTACAGGCGTTCGATCCCTTCATCTTTTGTGCCTTCTTCGATGGCCAGGATTTGTATGATCAATGGTTCACGTTCTGTTTGAGTGCTTTCCTGGCTTACTGTCGTGTTTGTGGCGGCAACATCTTTTACAGGACAATCTTTCTTGTCTGATGGTGCGGCCTTTTTCTTGTTGTTGTGTGACTCTCTCTGGAATGTTTGGTGCATGGTTTTCCAATGCACCGTGGCCCTTTGCTTCTTTGCTTGTGTCTGCGTGCGTGTCTTGTTGAGGTTTCTACGTTATCATGCAAAATCGTGGTTAAAAAATAATTAAATATGCTCGTTATTTTCATTGTAGTTTAGTGTCCATTCCCTAAGAAAAATACTCAAATGTTTAGTGTGTCTTTGAACGTTTTTTTGTAACTTCACCTTTTCAGTCGTTTCCGCCGGTGCTACCTATTCGAGCTTTTCTTCGGTGAGTGGAGATTTTTGGAGTTCCTCTAGATGTTTTTCGTTTTGTTGATCCGTGGTGTCGTCGTTTTTGTCTTGTGGCTGTTGAGACATAGAGGTAGGTAAATGAGATTGCGTTTGTGTCTTTGTTCACTCAAATATCTAATTTCCTTAAAAGCAGGTTATCTCACTTCACCTTTTCAATCTTTTGTGTCGACATTGCCATCCCTGTTATTTCTTGCTCGGACAGCGAAGGTTTTCTGGCTTGGTCTACGGCGGTTACGCTGTCCGTTGTTGGAAGAACATCTTCTGCTTGTTCCATTCCCTTCTGTTGTTGTGTTTGTTGGTATTGAATATTGGTGCTCTCCTCTGTTTCTTGCATCTGTCGGAACGCAAAAAAGTAATTAAAATGTGTCTGTGTTTCTTTCTGGTCGGTGCATTTTTTATATGCTATAGAAAGAGGTTTTTTAGCTTGACCTCTACATTCAATCTCTCTTTTGCCGTTCCTGTCACTTCTTCTCTATCTTCTGGAGTTTTTGTACATTGTCAAGCGATAGCAGCACTTTCTCTCGCTTCTTGAGGCACATCTTCTGCTTCATTTGTTTCTTTCTTCTGTTCAATCAAAAAATGTAAATAAATTTTGGACTTCATATGTGCATGCATAACTTTTTTGTTTTAACGTTGTAGGAGAAGGTGTGTGTAGCTTTACCTCGTTGGTCTTCGATGCTTTTGGCATGTCTTCTCAGTTGTGTTTGTCACGTGAAGACTGCTCTTTGGTCGGCGTACTGGGTACCGTTTTAGTCGCCATTTGCCCTTGTTTTTTGGTTTGTTCTGTTTGTACTCCTTGATATTCTTCGACATGACCATCCTTGTATGTTTCCTGCATTTCATGAAAAAGGAAAAGCATGATTCATTGCTTGTAATTCTTGTATTACTGTGACAGCTTGTGCTGGGCAGTACATTTCTTATAAATTTTGGAAAAATGGTTCTTGTTGAATTTTACCTTTGCGCCGGTGGTTGCGACATCCGTTTGTGCGTCCACTTTTTCTTTGCTTTGTATACCAGCCTTGGGTGTGTCACCAAGTGCAGTGTCTGAGGCTTTCTCCCCAGTATCAGTCATCTGAAATGCTCTTGTGCTGAAAAGCTCTTCTATATCAACTTTCTGTTTTGCATGGGCATCCTCTTCTCTTTGTTGTGCTTGTAATACCTGATAGATGAAACAATATGAGTTGACGGTATTTGGGCAAAGTGGGTTTGGAAGTTTTACCTCTTCTTTGTTGTTTTCTTCTTGTTTTTGTGTAGTGCTGTTAACGGTCGATGCTAGATAAACCCGTGCCTCATTTGCGGGAGCGTTGATATGATACTTGTCCGACTGAGTGTATATTTTGTTGCAGATTTGTCAGTTAATTCAAGACTGTTTCTAGTTTAGAGAGAAGAGACTTTTTAGAAAGAAGAGACTGATTTTTTATACTCACGTCTTTGCTGCCTTTGATCATGTTCATCTCTTGTACTGCTCCTGTTGACACTCTTGAGGGAGAAACATCTGTTGTCGGGTTGCTTGTTATATTGCTTCCATCCTCTTGCTCGGTGTTCTTGACGACATGCTGCTGTTGGCCTTTATGTTTCGGTGGCGTTCTCTTGCCGTGTTCCTGACAGAATCGAAGACAGAATTTTTAAGTTCAAGTTTAAAAGCATCGCTTTCGAGTCACATGGATGATGTATTTGTTCTCATTTACCTGTTTCTCATCTTGATTCTCTACTTCTGCAGCTCCTTTTCTACCTTGTTCTTGCTATCCTTCGGCACTTGCTGTATTGGTTGATACGTACTCCTTGCTTTGCTCTTTTTGCACCTTGTTATGTTCTTTTGTCTCCCTCTGGCTAATTCTCGAGGTCTGTGTTCTTGATTTTGTTATTCTTTTCTTACTTTCATGTTTGTTTGGTTGGTCTTGTTCTTCCTTCTTCCTTTTTCTCCTCCCTCCTGTTTCTACTGTGGCTACGGCTTCTTTCGTGTGGTTGCCATGTACAAGTGCAGTTGCGGCTCCTACGTCTGCTCCATCCTGCAACTTTAGCGTCGCCTCCTCTGGTAAGCTCACTCTGCAAACAATGTCCTAAAATTTCCTAAGTTGTTCGAGAGAATCAATCAGGGTCGTTGTTTGTTGCACCACTGAGTTCTTCATGTTTTCATCTAATTCCTCCTCTTGTCCGCTGCATTGGTGTCCAGCCCTGGTCTTCATTCCCGGTATCTGTTTTGTTTCGTCGAGTACTTGTTTCAACATTTCTTCTATGCTTCCAAATATTTCATATGATCCTGTGCTAGTGCCTGTGACTGGTTCCTTGCTTCCACTTGTGCTGACATGTGCTTCATCCTGGCGCTTGGTTGGAGGCGGTAGTAGCTTGGTCGTCTGCTGGTGCTCCTGTTGTTGTGCTGGTATCATCTATATTGAATACAAAGGTGTTGCTATGCTGGCATAGAAGATCCTCTCTGTTGTTCCTTTCCATGTCTATATTGTTTCGGCGGAATGGAATTGGTTAGACTGGAAACCGTTTTTATAAGGGATAATGCATATATATTCAATAGGGCTATACCTTTATCTTGCCAAATTCATAGTCATCTGGTCGTGCTTTTTCGTCCCTTTTCATGTCTGCTCTAGCTATTTTCTTTGGTCACTCCCTTTTAGGTGGTTTGCTCGCGGTAATGATGTCTTGTCCATTGTCTTTGCAATCTTGCGCATTTCTATTGTGTCGGTCGGCAGCAGCAGGGAGTCGAGGTACACTATTACTGGTCCTTGTGCCAAACCATTGAGATGCTTTTTGTTCTTTTCTTCCTGAGGCAACAACCTGTGCTTCTTCCATATCTTGGCTCCTTCCTTAATACTTTTGACGATTACCTCGCAGAAATCCATCTTTGCCATTTCTGGATAGTCCAAGTCCTTGACCATAATGGCTTGTTTGTTGAAGGTAGGGGAGGTTGTTCCACAAAAAACGTTGTGGAAAAAATAAGGAAAAATATTTTAACTGATTTCCTGTTTGATTGTTCCTCATCTACTTTCATCAATTTTTGTAGTTCTTTAAACAGATCGTCGTGATGGAAATCTATTTTATTGAGGCCAAGTTCTGTGATCAGTTGTTTCATTAAAGTTGGGCTCTTCGCTGGCCTTGATGCTGACCTTTCTGTGCCGTTTGGGTATCCAAACACCTTGTGTATAGCTTCCTTGGTAATATTGATTTCTTTCTGCTGATCAGCATCACGGAATGTTATTGTCATGCTTTCTGTGTCCAGGTTGTCGTAGATGTGTGCTGCAAGCGGTTTGCAGATGGAGTGCTTTATTTGGCATTCCTCCATGCTTCCAAACCCGGCCGTCCTAACATCTTGCCGGTGACGTTCTTCTAGTAAGTTCCATGCTCTATTGACCTGATCAAATGTTGCTCCTGCCTTGATTTCGCATTTGTCCTTATTTGTTGTTGCCTCATGTTCATCATCCATTGGTGCTACCAATTATTTTCCACTTGTCTTTATCCTCTTTGTCCGCTTCTGTCTTGGTTTTACCTGTGTAGAAAAAGATTGTTTTGTTATTGTGGATGGTTTGGTTTTCATGGGTGAAAAGCGGTAGGAAAAATCTGTAGAGAAAATGTGTTTTACATCATTGTTGCTATCCTCTGCGGCGCCACCGTTGTTCCCTACGGCGTCATCTCCCTCTATACGAATGAGATCATCATCATGTTTTGTGCCATCGTCGTCTTCGGCAGCATCACACTTTGACTCTTTGCTGGCATCATCCTCGTCTTCTTCCAACCGTTGTATTTTGTTTTTCTTCTTGGTTTTAGTTAGTTCATTCTTGACCCCTGTAACTGCTGGCGGGAGCACCATTAGAGGTCTTGGCTCCTGCTGCTGCAAGGTAGCACTGTCGCTGGTGAGTTGAGTTTTGTCCTTTATCTTTTGTATTTTTGTTCTAGGAGGAAAGGCAGTCCTGGTTTCTCATGGCCTCTCTTTTTGTAGCTCCCTGCTTGAAGTTGGTGCTATCACTTGCTCGGGTGCTTCATTCTCCATGTTCCGCTTCGTTCTTTTTTCTGACGAGTCAGGAGAGATGAGTGTTTTTTTGGATATGCACTATTAAGTTCAGACAAAATCGTTTCAATATCTCCTCCTGCACCTCCGTCACCTGCACAATGATTATGTAACAAAAGGATTACGTAGCAAAATCGAAATAAATGGGATATAGTTTCAAAACCATGTCTTCTACGACTGCACAAAAAGAATCTGAAACCTAATCTACATAGATTCATAAGATAGCCCTTTTCTTTCATTTCCTGAGCTAAAAGGCGATCAATCCATTATTTTCTTGTTATATCAAGTCTTCCTCCTAACTCTTGGTTTGGCTAATCAGTGATAGAAATTAGGGTCAGGTGTGAGCAGTATGGCTGCTGTCAAGTCCATATCAGTGAAGGGAAATCTTTTTTATAGGGAAAATACTACAAATGATATTCTGTAAATATAATTGTAAGGTTTAGAGGGTAAGATAAAATGTTCTCGAATGAATAATAATACACATAGTGTGTGAAAAATTTCATCGAAGTGTAATTTCCCAGGATTGTATGGACGTAAGTGGTTAACTTACTGCTGCTGCTACATAGTTTTTGTTATATGGATTGTGTGAGCCTTTTATAGTACCTTGCTGCACAGCAGGCTGTTCTGCAAGTACCTTGTTTTCCTTATTACCATTCCTTGCTGCTTAAAAATGACCTGGCGTTAGCAGCAGTAGAAGCAAAATTTAATTTCATAGCAAAACGAGGACATGCATCCCATGGACAAAAAAAATGACACTGTCGGAGAGGCACAGATTGTTTCACGCTATAAGCACACAGCTAGATCTATTATTGGAGCACGGATGTTGATATGAGAGAGGCACATAATTTGAAACAGATACAATTAACGGATATATAGAATTTCCTATAAATACCAGGTTTTGAATTTAAGGATGCTTTCATGGTTTGAATCTAGAGCAGTGTCCTAGATAGTTCTGGCATGCACAATACGTTTTAGGAAAATATCTTGTGAGCAGATTTCTGTGGCGGATAGGGGTAGTATCTTATTGCACGCGTGTCTACCTTATTTCAATTTTGCTAGAAAAGTCTAAACAAACTTTTTGTAAATGCGGTTTTGTGTGGCGGTTAGGGTTCATGTCCGTCAAAAAGGGGGAAAATCGCTTTGATCGAACTGTGGTAGTGGAATTTAATGGATTAATATTTTTTACCTTCGATTGCTTGTGAGGGATTTGTCGCATCCATAGGCTGCTTTTTCTCCTTGCTCTCTGTTGGTACCTCCGCCGCGAGCAGGGGTCCTCGCCGTCAGTCGCCGCCGCCGCCGGGAGAGGTTTTTGATGCTTTCGCGGGCACTCACCGACTGTCTGTATCTCGAAGTGGATGGTGGCTGGTAGGCAAGGCAAACGCGATTTGGAATTTTGGTTGGTCTGGTGGATTGGACAATGCGGGCAGAAGGAGAGAGGAGGGTGTTCGAGAGAGGAGAACTGGTGAGGTGTTCTAGATTTTCGGTGCGAAAGCAAAAGGAAGAAAGTAGTGGAGGGAGAGAGGGACATAGTCGAACCGTCGCGAATCTTTGACCGTCCGGTTTCACATCAAGATTGGTGTAACTTTCTGTAGGCTTCGATGGGCTTGTTTTTTTCCTTGCTTGCTCAACTGCGGGAGCGTTTTTTTATTTTAGTGTGGTGACATCCACGTGGGCATGGTTTGGTGTTACCCAGAGTCACGTTCGTGTCTGCACGTGTTACGGACGTTTTCTATAACGTTCCATGGTGAAGCGCATGGAAGTGAGGCCACCAGCGCTCACCCTCCTATGGAAATGGCGAAGCGTCTCGAATCTTTGACCGTCCATTTGGACACCAAGATTGGTGAAATTTTCCGTGTACTTCCATGAGCTTGTTTTTGCTTGCCATCTCAACTGTTAGTCGGTGGGATGTTAGCATTTTTTATATTTTAGTGTTGTTGTGTGATCCACAGGGGCATGGCTTGGCGTTACTCAGAGTTACGTTCATGGTTCTTTGTGTGCCAAACGATTCCGCTCGCCAGTTCATTTGGAGAGGCATGGACATGAACTCATGGGAAGCATGTCAACGGATTGGTCAGAGTCTAGTTACAACGGTTGTATGCTTTTGGTATTTCCAAATGATTCCGCTCGCTCGTTCTCTTGGAGAGGAATGGATGTGAAAACGGTGGGGGAAAGTATTGTTATTAGATAGAGTCGCGTTTGTCCACGCATGCGTTACATGCATTTTCTCTGGCGAGTCACTGTGAGGTGCGTGGAAGTGAAGCCGAGTTGGCACTGTGTTGCTAATGCAATAGGCACACTCCTGACACTGTGTATGGAAATATTTTCCTTGTCACCTCATTCCTTTTTTGTGGAGAGTCGCGGTGGTGCATTCCAGGGAGGCACTATTTGTTATTAGAGAGAGTAATGTTTCATGGTTCTTTGTGTTCCAAACGATTCCGCTCGCCAGTTCATTTGGAGAGGCTTGGACATGAACTCATGGGAAGCATGTTAACGCATTGGTGAGAGTCAAGTTACCACAGTTGTATGCTTTTGGTATTTCCAAATGATTCCGCTCGCTCGTTCTCTTGGAGAGGAATGGACGTGAAAATGGCGGGGGCAAGTATTGTTATTAGCCAGAGTCACGTTTGTCCACACGTGTGTTACATGCATTTTCTCTCACGAGTAACTGTGAGGTGCGTGGAAGTGAAGCCGAGTTGGCACTGTGTTGCTAATGCAACAGGCACAGTCCTGACGCTGTGTATGGAAATGTTTTCCTTGTCAACTCGTTCCTTTTTTGTGGAGAGTCGCGGTGGTGCGTTCTAGGGAGGCACAGTTTGTTATTAGAGAGAGTCATGATTCATGGTTCTTTGTGTTCCAAACGATTTTGCTCGCTAGTTCATTTGGAGAGGCATGGACATGAACTCATGGGAAGCATGTTAACGCTTTGGTCAAAGTCAAGTTACCACGGTTGTAAGCTTTGGGTATTTCCAAATGATTACGCACACTCGTTCTCTTCGAGAGGAATGGACGTGAAAATGGCGGAGGCAAGTATTGTTATTAGCCAGAGTCACGTTTGTCTATGCGTGTGTTACATGCATTTTCTTTGGCGAGTCACTGTGAGGTGCATGGAAGTGAAGCCGAGTTGGCACTGTGTTGCTAATGCAACAGGCACACTCCTGACGCTGTGTATGGAAATGTATTCGTTGTCAACTCGTTCTTTTTTTGTGGAGAGTCGCAGTGGTGTGTTCCAGGGAGGCACTGTTTGTTATTAGAGAGAGTCACGTTTCATGGTTCTTTGTGTTCCAAACGAGTGCGCTCGCCAGTTCATTTGGAGAGGCATGGGCATGAACTCATCGGAAGCATGTTAAAGCATTGGTCAGAGTCAAGATACCACTGTTGTATGCTTTTGGTATTTCCAAATGATTCCGCTCCCTCATTCTCATGGAGAGGAAGGGACGTGAAAACGGCAGAGTCAAGTATTGTTATTAGCCAGAGTCACGTTTGTCCACGCGTGTATTACATGCATTTTGTGTGGCCAGTCACTGTGAGGTGCGTGGAAGTGAAGCCAAGTTGGCACTGTGTTGCTAATGCAACAGGCACACTCCTGACGCTGTGTATGGAAATGTTTTCCTTGTCAACTCGTTCCTTTTTTGTGAAGAGTCGTGGTGGTGCGTTCCAGGGAGGCACTGTTTGTTATTTGAGAGAGTCATGATTCATGGTTCTTTGTGTTCCAAACGATTCCTCTCGCTAGTTCATTTGGAGAGGCATGGACATGAACTCATGGGAAGCATGTTAACGCCTTGGTCAGAGTCAAGTTACCACGGTGTTATGCTTGTGGTATTTCCAAATGATTCCGCTCACTCGTTCTCTTGGAGAGGAATGGACGTGAAAACAGCGGAGGCAAGTATTGTTATTACCCAGAGTCACATTTGTCCACGCGTGTGTTACATGCATTTTTTGTGGCCAGTCACTGTGAGGTGCGTGGAAGTGAAGCCGAGTTGGCACTGTGTTTCTAATGCAACATGCACACTCCTGACGCTGTGTATGGAAATGTTTTCCTTGTCAACTCGTTCCTTTTTTGTGGAGAGTCGCGGTGGTGCGTTCCAGGGAGGCATTGCTTGTTATTAGAGAGAGTCATGATTCATGGTTCTTTGTGTTCCAAATGATTCCGCTCGCTAGTTCATTTGGAGAGGCATGGACATGAACTCATGGGAAGCATGTTAACGCATTGGTCAGAGTCAAGTTACCACGGTTGTATGCTTTTGGTATTTCCAAATGATTCCGCTCACTCGTTCTCTTGGAGAGGAATGGACGTGAAAACAGCGGATGCAAGTATTGTTATTAGCCAGAGTGACGTTTGTCCACGCGTGTGTTACATGCATTTTCTCTGGTGAGTCACTGTGAGGTGCGTGGAAGTGAAGCCGAGTTTCCACTGTGTTGCTAATGCAACAGGCACACTCTTGACGCTGTGTATGGAAATGTTTTCCTTGTCAACTCGTTCCTTTTTTGTGGAGAGTCGCAGTTTGTTATTAGAGAAAGTCACATTTCATGGTTCTTTGTGTTCCAAACGATTCCGCTCGCCACTTCATTTGGAGAGGCATGGACATGAACTCGTGGGAAGCATGTTAACGCATTGGTCAGAGTCAAGTTACCATGGTTGTATGCTTTTGGTATTTCCAAATGATTCCGCTCGCTCGTTCTCTTGGAGAGGAATGGACGTGAAAACGGCGGGGACAAGTATTGTTATTAGCCAGAGTCACGTTTGTCCACGCGTGTGTTACATGCATTTTCTCTGGCGAGTCACTCTGAGGTGTGTGGAAATGAAGCCGAGTTGGCACTGTGTTGCCAATGCAACATGCACACTCCTGACGCTGTGTATTGACATGTTTTCCTTGTCAACGCATTCCTTTTTTGTGGTGAGTCGCGGTGGTGCGTTCTAGGGAGGCACTATTTGTTATTAGAGAAAGTCACGTTTCATGGTTCTTTGTGTTCCAAACGATTCCACTCGCCAGTTCATTTGGAGAGGCATGGACATGAACTCATGGGAAGCATGTTAACACATTGGTCAGAGTCAAGTTACCACGGTTGTATGCTTTTCGTATTTCCAAATGATTCCGCTCGCTCGTTCTCTTGGAGAGGAATGGACGTCAAAACGGCGAGGGCAAGTATTGGTATTAGCCAGAGTCAGGTTTTTCCACGCGTGTGTTACATGCATTTTCTGTGGCCAGTCACTGTGAGGTGCGTGGAAGTGAAGCCGAGTTGGCACTATGTTGCTAATGCAACAGGCACACTCCTGACGCTGTGTATGGAAATGTTTTCCTTGTCAACTCGTTCCTTTTTTGTGGAGAGTCGCGGTGGTGCGTTCCAGGGAGGCACTGTTTGTTATTAGAGAGAGTCATGATTCATGGTTCTTTGTGTTCCAAACGATTCCGCTCGCTAGTTCGCTTGGAGAGGCATGGACATGAACTCATGGGAAGCATGTTAACGCCTTGGTCAGAGTCAAGTTACCACGGTTGTATGCTTTTGGTATTTCCAAATAATTCCGCTCACTCGTTCTCTTCGAGAGGAATGGACGTGAAAACGGAGGAGGCAAGTATTGTTATTAGCCAGAGTCACGTTTGTCCACGCGTGTGTTACATGCATTTTCTCTGGCGAGTCACTGTGAGGTGCGTGGAAGTGAAGCGGAGTTGGCACTGTGTTGCAATGCAACAGGCACACTCCTGACGCTGTGTATGGAAATGTTTTCCTTGTCAACTCGTTCCTTTTTTGTGGAGAGTCGCAGTGGTGCATTTCAGGGAGGCATTGTTTGTTATTAGGGAGAGTCACATTTCATGGTTATTTGTGTTCCAAACGAGTCCGCTCGCCAGTTCATTTGGAGAGGCATGGACATGAACTCATGGGAAGCATGTTAATGCATTGGTTAGAGTCAAGATACCACTGTTGTATGCTTTTGGTATTTCCAAATGATTACGCTCCCTCGTTCTCTTGGAGAGGAAGGGACGTGAAAACAGCGGAGGCAAGTATTGTTATTAGCCAGAGTCATGTTTGTCCACGCGTGTATTACATGCATTTTGTGTGGCCAGTCACTGTGAGGTGCGAGGAAGTGAAGCCGAGTTGGCATTGTGTTGCTAATGCAACAGGCACACTCCTGACGCTGTGTATTGACATGTTTTCCTTGTCAACTCGTTCCTTTTTTGTGGAGAGTCGCGGTGGTGCGTTCCGGGGAGGCACTGTTTGTTATTAGAGAGAGTCATGATTCATGGTTCTTTGTGTTCCAAATGATTCCGCTTGGTAGTTCATTTGGAGAGGCATGGACATGAACTCATGGGAAGCATGTTAACGCCTTGGTCAGAGTCAAGTTACCACGGTTGTATGCTTTTGGTATTTCCAAATGATTCCTCTCACTCGTTCTCTTGGAGAGGAATGGACGTGAAAACGGCGGAGGCAAGTATTGTTATTTGCCAGAGTCAAGTTTGTCCACGCGTGTGTTACATGCATTTTCTCTGGCGAGTCACTGTGAGGTGCATGGAAGTGAAGCCGAGTTGGCACTGTGTTGCTAATGCAACATGCACACTCCTGACACTGTGTATGGAAATGTTTTCCTTGTCAACTTGTTCCTTTTTTGTGGAGAGTCGCGGTGGTGCGTTCCAGGGAGGCATTGTTTGTTATTAGAGAGAGACAAGTTTCATGGTTCTTTGTGATCCAAATGAGTCCGCTCGCCAGTTCATTTGGAGAGGCATGGACATGAACTCATGGGAAGCATGTTAACGCACTAGTTAGAGTAAAGATACCACGGTTGTATGCTTTTGGTATTTCCAAATGATTCCGCTCCGTCGTTCTCATGGAGAGGAATGGACGTGAAAACGACGGAGGCAAGTATAGTTATTAGCCAGAGTCACGTTTGTCCACGCGTGTGTTACATGCATTTTCTGTGGCCACTCACTGTGAGGTGCGTGGAAGTGAAGCCGAGTTGGTACTGTGTTGCTAATGCAACAGGCACACTCCTGACGCCATGTATGGAAATGTTTTCCTTGTCAACTCGTTCCTTTTTTGTGGAGAGTCGTGGTGGTGCGTTCCAGGGGGGCACTGTTTGTTATTAGAGAGAGTCATGATTCATGGTTATTTGTGTTCCAAACGATTCCGCTCGCCAGTTCATTTGGAGAGGCATGGACATGAACTCATGGGAAGCATGTTAACGCCTTGGTCAGAGTCAAGTTACCAGGGTTGTATGCTTTTGGTATTTCCAAATGATTCCGCTGACTCGTTCTCTTGGAGAGGAATGGACGTGAAAACGGAGGAGGCAAGTATTGTTATTAGCCAGAGTCACGTTTGTCCACGCGTGTGTTAGATGCATTTTCTGTGGCCAGTCACTGTGAGGTGCGTGGAAGTGAAGTCGAGTTGGCACTGTGTTTCTAATGCAACATGCACACTCCTGACGCTGTGTATGGAAATGTTTTCCTTGTCAACTCGTTCCTTTTTTGTGGAGAGTCGCGGTGGTGCGTTCCAGGGAGGCACTGTTTGTTATTAGAGAGAGTCATGATTCATGGTTCTTTGTGTTCCAAACGATTACGCGCGCCAGTTCATTTGGGGAGGCATGGACATGAACTCGCGGGAAGCATGTTAATGCATTGGTCAGAGTCAAGTTACCACGGTTGTATGCTTTTGGTATTTCCAAATGATTCCGCTGCCTTGTTCTCTTGGAGAGGAATGGATGTGAAAACGGCGGGGGCCTGTATTGTTATTAGCCAGAGTCACGTTTGTCCACGCGTGTTATACATGCATTTTCTTTGGCGAGTCACTCTGAGGTGCGTGGAAATGAAGCCGAGTAGCACTATGTTGCTAATGCAACAGGCACACTCCTGACGCTGTGTATGGACATGTTTTCCTTGTCAACTCGTTCCTTTTTTGTGGTGAGTCGCCGTGGTCCGTTACAGGGAGGCACTGTTTGTTATTAGAGAGTGTCACGTTTCGTGGTTCTTTGTGTTCCAAATGATTCCGGTCGCCAGTTCATTTGGAGAGGCATGGACATGAACTCATGGGAAGCACGTTAACACATTGGTCAGAGTCAAGTTACCACAGTTGTATGCTTCTGGTATTTCCAAATGATTTCGCTCCTTCGTTCTCTTGGACAGGAATGGACGTCAAAACGGCAGGGGCAAGTATTGTTATTAGCCAGAGTCACGTTTATCCACGCGTGTGTTACATGCATTTTCTCTGGCGATTCACTGTGAGGTGCATGGAAGTGAAGCCGAGTTGGCACTGTGTTGCTAATGCAATAGGCACACTCCTGACGCTCTGTATGGAAATGTTTTCCTTATCAACTCGTTCCTTTTTTGTGGTGAGTTGCGGTGGTGCGTTCCAGGGAGGCACTGTTTGTTATCAGAAAGAGTCACATTTCATGGTTCTTTGTGTTCCAAACGAGTCCGCTCGCCAGTTCATATGGACAGGCATGGACATGAACTCATGGGAAGCATGTTAATGCATTGGTCAGAGTCAAGATACCACGGTTGTATGCTTTTGGTATTTCCAAATGATTCTGCTCCTTCATTCTCTTAGAGAGGAATGGACGTGAAAACGGCGGAGGCACGTATTGTTATTAGCCAGAGTCACGTTTGTCCACACGTGTGTTACACTCATTTTCTCTGGCGAGTCACTGTGAGGTGTGTGGAAGTGAAGCCGAGTTGGCACTCTGTTGCTAATGCAACATGCACACTCCTGACGATATGTATGGAAATGTTTTCCTTGTCAACTCGTTCCTTTTTTGTGGAGAGTCGCGGTGGTGCGTTCCAAACAAGTCCACTCGCCAGTTCATATGGACAGGCATGGACATGAACTCATGGGAAGCATGTTAACGCATTGGTCAGAGTCAAGATACCACGGTTGTATGCTTTTGGTATTTCCAAATGATTACGCTCCCTCGTTCTCTTGGAGAGGAATGGACGTGAAAACAGCGGAGGCAAGTATTATTATTAGCCAGAGTCATGTTTGTCCACGCGTGTGTTACATGCATTTTGTGTGTCCAGTCACTGTGACGTGCGTGGAAGTGAAGCCGAGTTGGCACTGTGTTGCTAATGCAATAGGCACACTCCTGACGCTGTGTATGGAAATGTTTTCCTTGTCAACTTGTTCCTTTTTTGTGGTGAGTCGCGGTGGTGCGTTCCAGGGAGGCTCTGTTTGTTATTAGAGAGAGTCATGATTCATGGTTCTTTGTGTTCCAAACGATTCCGCTCGCTAGTTCATTTGGAGAGGCATGGACATGAACTCATGGGAAGCATGTTAACGCATTGGTCAGAGTCAAGTTACCACGGTTGTATGCTTTTGGTATTTCCAAATGATTCCGCTCACTCATTCTCTTGGAGAAGAATGGACGTGAAAACGGCGGAGGCAAGTATTGTTATTAGCCAGAGTCACGTTTGTCCACGCGTGTGTTACATGCATTTTCTCTGGCAAGTCTCTGTGAGGTGCGTGGAAGTGATGCCGAGTTGGCACTGTGTTGCTAATGCAACAGGCACACTCCTGACGCTGTGTATGGAAATGTTTTCCTTGTCAACTCGTTCCTTTTTTCTGGAGAGTCGCGGTGGTGCGTTCCAGGGAGGCACTATTTGTTATTAGAGAGAGTCATGATTCATGGTTCTTTGTGTTCCAAACAATTCTGCTCGCTAGTTCATTTGGAGAGGCATGGACATGAACTCATGGGAAGCATGTTAACGCCTTGGTCAGAGTCAAGTTACAACGGTTGTATGCTTTTGGTATTTCCAAATGATTCCGCTCACTCGTTCTCTTGGAGAGGAATGGACGTGAAAACGGTGGAGGCAAGTATTGTTATTTGCCAGAGTCACGTTTGTCCACGCGTGTGTTACACACATTTTCTCTGGCGAGTCACTGTGAGGTGTGTGGAAGTGAAGCCGAGTTGGCACTCTGTTGCTAATGCAACATGCACACTCCTGACGATATGTATGGAAATGTTTTCCTTGTCAACTCGTTCCTTTTTTGTGGAGAGTCGCGGTGGTGCGTTCCAGGGAGGCACTGTTTGTTATTAGAGAGAGTCATGATTCATGGTTCTTTGTGTTCCAAACGATTCCGCTCCCTAGTTCATTTGGAGAGGCATGGACATGAACTCATGGGAAGCATGTTAACGCATTGGTCAGACTCAAGTTAACATGGTTGTATGCTTTTGGTATTTCCAAATGATTCCGCTCACTCGTTCTCTTGGAAAGGAATGGACGTGAAAACGGCGGAGGCAAGTATTGTTATTAGCCAGAGTCACGTTTGTCCACGTGTGTGTTACATGCATTTTCTCTGGCGAGTCACTGTTAGGTGCGTGGAAGTGAAGCCGAGTTGCTACTGTGTTGCTCATGCAACAGGCACACTCCTGACGCTGTGTATGGAAATGTTTTCCTTGTCAACTCGTTCCTTTTTTGTGGAGAGTCGCAGTGGTGCGTTCCAGGGAGGCACTGTTTGTTATTAGAGAGAGTCACTTTTCATGGTTCTTTGTGTTCCAAACGATTCCGCTCGCCAGTTCATTTGGAGAGGCATGGACATGAGCTCATGGGAAGCATGTTAACACATTTGTCAGAGTCAAGTTACCATGGTTGTATGCTTCTGGTATTTCCAAATGATTTCGCTCGTTATTTCTCTTGGACAGGAATGGACGTCAAAACGGCGGGGGCAAGTATTAGCCAGAGTCACATTTATCCACGCGTGTGTTACATGCATTTTCTCTGGCGAGTCACTGTGAGGTGCTTGGAAGTGAAGCCGAGTTGGCACTGTGTTGCTAATGCAATAGGCACACTCCTGACGCCCTGTATGGAAATCTTTTCCTTGTCAACTCGTTCATTTTTTGTGGTGAGTTGCGGTGGTGCGTTCCACGGAGGCACTGTTTGTTATTAGAGAGAGTCACATTTCATGGTTCTTTGTGTTCCAAACAAGTCCACTCGCCAGTTCATATGGACAAGCATGGACATGAACTCATGGGAAGCATGTTAACGCATTGGTCAGAGTCAAGATACCACGGTTGTATGCTTTTGGTATTTCCAAATGATTACGCTCCCTCGTTCTCTTGGAGAGGAATGGACGTGAAAACAGCGGAGGCAAGTATTATTATTAGCCAGAGTCATGTTTGTCCACGCGTGTGTTACATGCATTTTGTGTGTCCAGTCACTGTGAGGTGCGTGGAAGTGAAGCCGAGTTGGCACCGTGTTGCTAATGCAATAGGCACACTCCTGACGCTGTGTATGGAAATGTTTTCCTTGTCAACTTGTTCCTTTTTTGTGGTGAGTCGCGGTGGTGCGTTCCAGGCAGGCTCTGTTTGTTATTAGAGAGAGTCATGATTCATGGTTCTTTGTGTTCCAAACGATTCCGCTCGCTAGTTCATTTGGAGAGGCACGGACATGAACTCATGGGAAGCATGTTAACGCATTGGTCAGAGTCAAGTTACCACGGTTGTATGCTTTTGGTATTTCCAAATGATTCCGCTCACTCGTTCTCTTGGAGAAGAATGGACGTGAAAACGGCGGAGGCAAGTATTGTTATTAGCCAGAGTCACGTTTGTCCACACATGTGTTACATGCATTTTCTCTGGCGAATCACTCTGAGGTGCGTGGAAGTGAAGCCGAGTTGGCACTGTGTTGCTAATGCAACAGGCACACTCCTGACGCTGTGTATGGAAATGTTTTCCTTGTCAACTCGTTCCTTTTTTGTGGAGAGTCACGGTGGTGCGTTCCAGGGAGGCACAGTTTGTTATTAGAGAGAGTCATGATTCATGGTTCTTTGTGTTCCAAACGATTCCGCTCGCTACTTCATTTGGAGAGGCATGGACATGAACTCATGGGAAGCATGTTAACGCCTTGGTCAGAGTCAATTTACAACAGTTGTATGCTTTTGGTATTTCCAAATGATTCCGCTCACTCGTTCTCTTGGAGAGGAATGGACGTGAAAATGGTGCGGGCAAGTATTGTTATTTGCCAGAGTCACGTTTGTCCACGCGTGTGTTACACGCATTTTCTCTGGCGAGTCACTGTGAGGTGTGTGGAAGTGAAGCCGAGTTGGCACTGTGTTGCTAATGCAACATGCACACTCCTGACGATATGTATGGAAATGTTTTCCTTGTCAACTCGTTCCTTTTTTATGGAGAGTCGCGGTGGTGCGTTCCAGGGAGGCACTGTTTGTTATTAGAGAGAGTCATGATTCATGGTTCTTTGTGTTCCAAACGATTCCGCTCCCTAGTTCATTTGGAGAGGCATGGACATGAACTCAGGGGAAGCATGTTAACGCATTGGTCAGACTCAAGTTACCACGGTTGTATGCTTTTGGTATTTCCAAATGATTCCGCTCAATCGTTCTCTTGGAGAGGAATGGACGTGAAAACGGCGGAGGCAAGTATTGTTATTAGCCAGAGTCACGTTTGTCCACGCGTGTGTTACATGCATTTTCTCTGGCGAGTCACTGTGAGGTGCGTGGAAGTGAAGCCGAGTTGCCACTGTATTGCTCATGCAACAGGCACACTCCTGACGCTGTGTATGGAAATGTTTTCCTTGTCAACTCGTTCCTTTTTTGTGGAGAGTCGCAGTGGTGCGTTCCAGGGAGGCACTGTTTGTTATTAGAGAGAGTCACGTTTCATGGTTCTCTGTGTTCCAAACGATTCCGCTCGCCAATTCATTTGGAGAGGCATGGACATGAACTCGTGGGAAGCATGTTAACGAAATGGTCAGAGTCAAGTTACCAGGGTTGTATGCTTTTGGTATTTCCAAATGATTCCACTCGCTCATTCTCTTTGAGAGGAATGGACGTGAAAACAGCGGGGACAAGTATTGTTATTAGCCAGAGTTACGTTTGTCCACGCGTGTGTTACATGCATTTTCTCTGGCGAGTCACTGTGAGGTGCGTGGAAATGAAGCCGAGTTGGCACTGTGTTTCTAATGCAACAGGCACACTCCTGACGCTGTGTATTGACATGTTTTCCTTGTCAACTCGTTCCTTTTCTGGGGTGAGTCGTGGTGCTGCGTTCTAGGGAGGCACTGTTTGTTATTAGAGAAAGTCATGTTTCATGGTTCTTTGTGTTCCAAATGATTTCACTCGCCAGTTCATTTGGAGAGGCATGGACATGAACTCATGGGAAGCATGTTAACACATTGGTCAGAGTCAAGTTACCACGGTTGTATGCTCTTGGTATTTCCAAATGATTCCGCTCGCTCGTTCTCTTGGAGAGGAATGGACGACAAAACGGCGGGGGCAAGTATTGTTATTAGTAGAGTCATGTTTTTCCACACGTGTGTTACATGCATTTTCTGTGGCGAGTCACTGTGAGGTGCATGGAAGTGAAGCCGAGTTGGCACTGTGTTGCTAATGCAACGGGCACACTCCTGACGCTTTTTATGGAAATGTCTTCCCTGTCAAGTCGTTCCTTTTTTGTGGTGAGTCGCGGTGGTGCGTTCCAGGGAGGCACTGTTTGTTATTAGAGAGAGTCACATTTCATGGTTCTTTGTGTTCCAAACGATTCCGCTCGCCAGTTCATATGGAGAGGCATGGACATGAACTCATGGGAAGCATGTTAACGCATTGGTCAGACTCAAGTTAACACGGTTGTATGCTTTTGGTATTTCCCAATGATTCCGCTCACTCGTTCTCTTGGAGAGGAATGGACGTGAAAACGGCGGAGGCAAGTATTGTTATTAGCCAGAGTCACGTTTGTCCACGCGTGTGTTACATGCATTTTCTCTGGCGAGTCACCGTGAGGTGCGTGGAAGTGAAGCCGAGTTGCCACTGTGTTGCTCATGCAACAGGCACACTCCTGACGCTGTGTATGGAAATGTTTTCCTTGTCAACTCGTTCCTTTTTTGTGGAGAGTCGCAGTTGTGCGTTCCAGGGAGGCACTGTTGGTTATTAGAGAGAGTCACTTTTCATGGTTCTTTGTGTTCCAAACGATTCTGCTCACCAGTTCATTTGGAGAGGCATGGACATGAGCTCATGGGAAGCATGTTAACACATTGGTCAGAGTCAAGTTACCATGGTTGTATGCTTCTGGTATTTCCAAATGATTTCGCTCCTTCGTTCTCTTGGACAGGAATGGACGTCAAAACGGTGGGGGCAAGTATTGTTATTAGCCAGAGTCACATTTATCCACGCGTGTGTTACATGCATTTTCTCTGGCGAGTAACTGTGAGGTGCTTGGAAGTGAAGCCGAGTTGGCACTGTGTTGCTAATGCAATAGGCACACTCCTGACGCCCTGTATGGAAATGTTTTCCTTGTCAACTTGTTCCTTTTTTGTGGTGAGTTGCGGTGGTGCGTTCCAGGGAGGCACTGTTTGTTATTAGAGAGAGTCACATTTCATGGTTCTTTGTGTTCCAAACGAGTCCACTTGCCAGTTCATATGGACAGGCATGGACATGAACTCATGGGAAGCATGTTAACGCATTGGTCAGAGTCAAGATACCACGGTTGTATGCTTTTGGTATTTCCAAATGATTACGCTCCCTCGTTCTCTTGGAGAGGAATGGACGTGAAAACAGCGGAGGCAAGTATTATTATTAGCCAGAGTCATGTTTGTCCACGCGTGTGTTACATGCATTTTGTGTGTCCAGTCACTGTGAGGTGCGTGGAAGTGAAGCCGAGTTGGCACTGTGTTGCTAATGCAATAGGCACACTCCTGACGCTGTGTATGGAAATGTTTTCCTTGTCAACTTGTTCCTTTTTTGTGGTGAGTCGCGGTGGTGCGTTCCAGGGAGGCTCTGTTTGTTATTAGAGAGAGTCATGATTCATGGTTCTTTGTGTTCCAAACGATTCCGCTCGCTAGTTCATTTGGAGAGGCATGGACATGAACTCATGGGAAGCATGTTAACGCATTGGTCAGAGTCAAGTTACCACGGTTGTATGCTTTTGGTATTTCCAAATGATTCCGCTCACTCGTTCTCTTGGAGAAGAATGGACGTGAAAACGGCGGAGGCAAGTATTGTTATTAGCCAGAGTCACGTTTGTCCACGCGTGTGTTACATGCATTTTCTCTGGCAAGTCTCTATGAGGTGCGTGGAAGTGATGCCGAGGTTGCACTGTGTTGCTAATGCAACAGGCACACTCCTGACGCTGTGTATGGAAATGTTTTCCTTGTCAACTCGTTCCTTTTTTCTGGAGAGTCGCGGTGGTGCGTTCCAGGGAGGCACTGTTTGTTATTATAGAGAGTCATGATTCATGGTTCTTTCTGTTCCAAACAATTCTGCTCGCTAGTTCATTTGGAGAGGCATGGACATGAACTCATGGGAAGCATGTTAACGCCTTGGTCAGAGTCAAGTTACAACGGTTGTATGCTTTTGGTATTTCCAAATGATTCCGCTCACTCGTTCTCTTGGAGAGGAATGGACGTGAAAACGGTGGAGGCAAGTATTGTTATTTGCCAGAGTCACGTTTGTCCACGCGTGTGTTACACGCATTTTCTCTGGCGAGTCACTGTGAGGTGTGTGGAAGTGAAGCCGAGTTGGCACTCTGTTGCTAATGCAACATGCACACTCCTGACGATATGTATGGAAATGTTTTCCTTGTCAACTCGTTCCTTTTTTGTGGAGAGTCGCGGTGGTGCGTTCCAGGGAGGCACTGTTTGTTATTAGAGTGAGTCATGATTCATGGTTCTTTGTGTTCCAAAGATTCCACTCGCCAGTTCATTTGGAGAGGCATGGACATGAACTCATGGGAAGCATGTTAACACATTGGTCAGAGTCAAGTTACCACGGTTGTATGCTCTTGGTATTTCCAAATGATTCCGCTCGCTCGTTCTCTTGGAGAGGAATGGACGTCAAAACGGCGGGGGCAAGTATTGTTATTAGTAGAGTCATGTTTTTCCACACGTGTGTTACATGCATTTTCTGTGGCGAGTCACTGTGAGGTGCATGGAAGTGAAGCCGAGTTGGCACTGTGTTGCTAATGCAACGGGCACACTCCTGACGCTTTTTATGGAAATGTTTTCCCTGTCAACTCGTTCCTTTTTTGTGGTGAGTCGCGGTGGTGCGTTCCAGGGAGGCACTGTTTGTTATTAGAGAGAGTCACATTTCATGGTTCTTTGTGTTCCAAACGATTCCGCTCGCCAGTTCATATGGAGAGGCATGGACATGAACTCATGGGAAGCATGTTAACGCATTGGTCAGAGTAAAGATACCACGGTTGTATGCTTTTGGTATTTCCAAATGATTTCGCTCCCTCGTTCTCTTGGAGAGGAATGGACGTGAAAACGGCGGAGGCAAGTATTATTATTAGCTAGAGTCATGTTTGTCCACGCGTTTGTTACATGCATTTTGTGTGGCCAGTCACTGTGAGGTCCGTGGAAGTGAAGCCGAGTTAGCACTGTGTTGCTAATGCAACAGGCACACTCCTGACGCTGTGTATGGAAATGTTTTCCTTGTCAACTTGTTCCTTTTTTGTGGTGAGTCGCGGTGGTGCGTTCCAGGGAGGCTCTGTTTGTTATTAGAGAGAGTCATGATTCATGGTTCTTTGTGTTCCAAACGATTCTGCTCGCTAGTTCATTTGGAGAGGCATGGACATGAACTCATGGGAAGCATGTTAACATATTGGTCAGAGTCAAGTTACCACGGTTGTATGCTTTTGGTATTTCCAAATGATTCCGCTCACTCGTTCTCTTGGAGAGGAATGGACGTGAAAACGGCGGAGGCAAGTATTGTTATTAGCCAGAGTCACGTTTGTCCACGCGTGTGTTACATGTATTTTCTCTGGCGAGTCACTGTGAGGTGCGTGGAAGTGAAGCCGAGTTGCCACTGTGTTGCTCATGCAACAGGCACACTCCTGACGCTGTGTATGGAAATGTTTTCCTTGTCAACTCGTTCCTTTTTTGTGGAGAGTCGCAGTGGTGCGTTCCAGGGAGGCACTGTTTGTTATTAGAGAGAGTCACGTTTCATGGTTCTTTTTGTTCCAAACGATTCCGCTCGCCAGTTCATTTGGAGAGCCATGGACATGAACTCATGGGAAGCATGTTAACGCATTGGTCAAAGTGAAGATACCACTGTTGTATGCTTTTGGTATTTCCAAGTGATTCTGCTCCTTCATTCTCTTGGAGAGGAATGGACGTGAAAACGGTGGATGCACGTATTGTTATTAGCTAGAGTCACGTTTGTCCACACGTGTATTACATGCATTTTCTCTAGCGAATCACTCTAAGGTGCGTGGAAGTGAAGCCGAGTTGGCACTGTGTTGCTAATGCAACAAGCACACTCTTGACGCAGTGTATGGAAATGTTTTCCTTGTCAACTCGTTCCTTTTTTGTGGAGAGTCGCGGTGGTGCGTTCCAGGGAGACAAGTTTCATGGTTCTTTGTGTTCCGAATGAGTCCGCTCGCCAGTTCATTTGGAGAGGCATGGACATGAACTCATGGGAAGCATGTTAACGCATTGGTTAGAGTCAAGATACCACGGTTGTATGCTTTTGGTATTTCCACATGATTCCGCTCCGTCGTTCTCATGGAGAGGAATGGACGTGAAAACGACGGAGGCAAGTATTGTTATTAGCCAGAGTCACGTTTGTCCACGCATGTGTTACATGCATTTTCTGTGGCCAGTCACTGTGAGGTGCGTGGAAGTGAAGCCGAGTTGGCACTGTGTTGCTAATGCAACAGGCACACTCCTGACGCTGTGTATGGAAATGTTTTCCTTGTCAACTCGTTCCTTTTTTGTGGAGAGTCACGGTGGTGCGTTCCAGGGGGGGCACTGTTTGTTATTAGAGAGAGTCACGTTTCATGGTTCTTTGTGTTCCAAATGATTCTGCTCGCCAGTTAGTTTGGAGAGGCATTGACATGAACTCATGGGAAGCATGTTAACGCATTGGTCAGAGTCAATTTACCATGGTTGTATGCTTTTGGTATTTCCAAATGATTCCGCTCACTCGTTCTCTTGGAGAGGAATGGACGTGAAAACGGCGGAGGCAAGTATTGTTATTAGCGAGAGTCACGTTTCTCCACGCGTGTGTTACATGCATTTTCTCTGGCGAGTCACTGTGAGGTGCGTGAAAGTGAAGCCGAGTTGCCACTGTGTTTCTAATGCAACATGCACACTCCTGACGCTGTGTATGGAAATGTATTCCTTGTCAACTCGTTCAATTTTTGTGGAGAGTCGCAGTGGTGCGTTCCAGGGAGGCACTGTTTGTTATTAGAGAGAGTCACGTTTCATGGTTCTTTGTGTTCCAAACGATTCCGCTCGCCAGTTCATTTGGGGAGGCATGGACATGAACTCGCGGGAAGCATGTTAACGTATTGGTCAGAGTCAAGTTACCACGGTTGTACGCTTTTGGTATTTCCAAATGATTCCGCTCGTTCGTTCTCTTGGAGAGGAATGGACGTGAAAACGGCGGGGGACAGTATTGTTATTAGCCAGAGTCACGTTTGTCCACGCGTGTGTTATGAACATGCACACTCCTGACGTTGTGTATGGACATGTTTTCCTTGTTAACTCGTTCCTTTTTTGTGGCGAGTTGCGGTGGTGCGTTCCAGGGTGGCACTGTTTGTTATTAGAGAAAGTCGTGTTTCATGGTTCTTTGTGTCCCAACCGATTCCGCCTGCGAGTTCATGTGGAGAGCCATGGACATGAACTCATGGGAAGCATGTTAACGCATTGGTCAGAGTCAAGATACCACGGTTGTATGCTTTTGGTATTTCCAAATGATTCTGCTCCTTCATTCTCTTGGAGAGGAATGGACGTGAAAACAGCGGAGGCACGTATTGTTATTAGCCAGAGTCACGTTTGTCCACACATGTGTTACATGCATTTTCTCTGGCGAATCACTCTGAGGTGCGTGGAAGTGAAGCTGAGTTGGCACTGTGTTGCTAATGCAACAGGCACACTCCTGACGCTGTGTATGGAAATGTTTTCCTTGTCAACTCGTTCCTTTTTTGTGGAGAGTCGCGTTGGTGCGTTCCAGGGAGGCACTGAGAGTCACGTTTCATGGTTCTTTGTGTTCCAAACTATTCCGCTCGCCAGTTCATTGGGAGAGGCATGGACATGAACTCACGGGAAGCATGTTAACGCATTGGTCAGAGTCAAGTTACCACGGTTGTATTCTTTTGGTATTTCCAAATGATTCCACTCACTCGTTCTCTTGGAGAGGAATGGACGTGAAAACGGTGAAGGAAAGTATTGTTATTAGCCGAAGTCACGTTTGTCCACGCCTGTGTTACATGCATTTTCTCTGGAGAGTCACTGTGAGGTGCGTGGAAGTGAAGCCGAGTTGGCACTGTGTTGCTAATGCAACAGGCACACTCCTGACGCTGTGTATGGAAATGTTTTCCCTGTCAACTCGTTCCTTTATTGCGGAGAGTCGCGGTGGTGTGTTCCAGGGAGGAACTGTTTGTTAATAGTGAGAGTCATGTTTCATGGTTCTTTGTGTTCCAAACGATTCCGCTCGCCAGTTCATTTGGAGAGGCATGGACATGAACTCATGGGAAGCATGTTAACGCATTGGTCAGAGTCAAGGTATCACGGTTGTATGCTTTTGTTATTTCCAAATGATTCCAGTCACTCGTTCTCTTGGAGAGGAATGGACGTGAAAACGGCGGAGGCAAGTATTGTTATTAGCCAGAGTCACGTTTGTCCACGCGTGTGTTACACGCATTTTCTCTCGCGAGTCACTGTGAGGTGCGTGGAAGTGAAGCCGAGTGGGCACTATGTTGCTAATGCAACACGCTCACTACTGACGATGTGTACGGAAATGTTTTCCTTGTCAACTCGTTCCTTTTTTGTGGAGAGTCGCGGTGGTGCGTTCCAAGGAGGCATTGTTTGTTATTACAGAGAGTCACGTTTCATGGTTCTTTGTGTTCCAAACGATTCTGCTCGCCAGCTAGTTTGGAGAGGCATGGACATGAACTCATGGGAAGCATGTTAACGCATTGGTTAGAGTCAAGATACCATGGTTGTATGCTTTTGGTATTTCCAAATGATTCCGCTCACTCGTTCTCCTGGAGAGGAATGGACGTGAAAACGGCGGAGGCAAGTATTGTTATTAGCCAGAGTCACGTTTGTCCACGCGTGTGTTACACGCATTTTCTCTTGCGAGGCACTATGAGGTGCGTGGAAGTGAAGCCGAGTTAGCACTGTGTTGCTAATGCAACAGGCACACTCCTGACGCTGTGTATGGAAATGTTTTCGTTGTCAACTCATTCCTTTTTTGTGGAGAGTCACGTTGGTGCGTTCTAGGGGGGCACTGTTTGTTATTAGAGAGAGTCATGTTTCATGGTTCTTTTTCTTCCAAACGATTCCGCTCGCCAGTTCCTTTGGAGAGGCATGGACATGAACTCATGGGAAGCATGTTACCGTATTGGTCAGAGTCAAGTTACCTTGATTGTATGCTTTTGGTATTTCCAGATGATTCCGCTCACTCATTCTCTCGGAGAGGAATGGACGTGAAAACGGCGGAGGCAAGTATTGTTATTAGCCAGAGTCACGTTTGTCCACG
This sequence comes from Triticum dicoccoides, assembly GCF_002162155.2. Classification (NCBI taxonomy): domain Eukaryota; kingdom Viridiplantae; phylum Streptophyta; class Magnoliopsida; order Poales; family Poaceae; genus Triticum; species Triticum dicoccoides. The sequence continues at coordinate 304,080,031 of NC_041382.1, read as the reverse complement.
CGTGTGTTACATGCATTTTCTCTGGCGAGTCACTGTGAGGTGCGTGGAAGTGAAGCCAAGTTGCCACTGTGTTTCTAATGCAACATGCACACTCCTGACGCTGTGTATGGAAATGTATTCCTTGTCAACTCGTTCAATTTTTGTGGAGAGTCGCAGTGGTGCGTTCCAGGGAGGCACTGTTTGTTATTAGAGAGAGTCAAGTTTCATGGTTCTTTGTGTTCCAAACGATTCCGCTCGCCAGTTCATTTGGGGAGGCATGGACATGAACTCGCGGGAAGCATGTTAACGTATTGGTCAGAGTCAAGTTACCACGGTGGTATGCTTTTGGTATTTCCAAATGATTCCGCTCGCTCGTTCTCTTGGAGAGGAATGGACGTGAAAACGGCGGGGGCCAGTATTGTTATTAGCCAGAGTCACGTTTGTCCACGTGTGTGTTATAAACAGGCACACTCCTGACGCTGTGTATGGACATGTTTTCCTTGTCAACTCGTTCCTTTTTTGTGGCGAGTCGCGGTGGTGCATTCCAGGGTGGCACTGTTTGTTATTAGAGAAAGTCACGTTTCATGGTTCTTTCTGTCCCAACCGATTCCACCTGCCAGTTCATGTGGAGAGCCATGGACATGAACTCATGGGAAGCATGTTAACGCATTGGTCAGAGTCAAGATACCACGGTTGTATGCTTTTGGTATTTCCAAATGATTCTGCTCCTTCATTCTCTTGGAGAGGAATGGACGTGAAAACGGTGGAGGCACGTATTGTTATTAGCCAGAGTCATGTTTGTCCACACATGTGTTACATGCATTTTCTCTGGCGAATCACTCTGAGGTGCGTGGAAGTGAAGCTGAGTTGGCACTGTGTTGCTAATGCAACAGGCACACTCCTGACGCTGTGTATGGAAATGTTTTCCTTGTCAACTCGTTCCTTTTTTGTGGAGAGTCGCGTTGGTGCGTTCCAGGGAGGCACTGAGAGTCACGTTTCATGGTTCTTTGTGTTCCAAACTATTTCGCTCGCCAGTTCATTGGGAGAGGCATGGACATGAACTCATGGGAAGCATGTTAATGCATTGGTCAGAGTCAAGTTACCACGGTTGTATTCTGTTGGTATTTCCAAATGATTCCACTCACTCGTTCTCTTGGAGAGGAATGGACATGAAAATGGTGAAGGAAAGTATTGTTATTAGCCAAAGTCATGTTTGTCCACGCCTGTGTTACATGCATTTTCTCTGGCGAGTCACTGTGAGGTGCGTGGAAGTGAAGCCGAGTTGGCACTGTGTTGCTAATGCAACAGGCACACTCCTGACGCTGTGTATGGAAATGTTTTCCCTGTCAACTCGTTCCTTTATTGCGGAGAGTCGCGGTGGTGTGTTCCAGGGAGGCACTGTTTGTTAATAGCGAGAGTCATGTTTCATGGTTCTTTGTGTTCCAAACGATTCCGCTCGCCAGTTCATTTGGAGAGGCATGGACATGAACTCATGGGAAGCATGTTAACGCATTGGTTAGAGTCAAGGTATCACGGTTGTATGCTTTTGTTATTTCCAAATGATTCCAGTCACTCGTTCTCTTGGAGAGGAATGGACGTGAAAACGGCGGAGGCAAGTATTGTTATTAGCCAGAGTCACGTTTGTCCACGCGTGTGTTACACGCATTTTCTCTCGCAAGTCACTGTGAGGTGCGTGGAAGTGAAGCCGAGTGGGCACTATGTTGCTAATGCAACACGCTCACTACTGACGATGTGTACGGAAATGTTTTCCTTGTCAACTCGTTCCTTTTTTGTGGAGAGTCGCGGTGGTGCGTTCCAGGGAGGCATTGTTTGTTATTACAGAGAGTCACGTTTCATGGTTCTTTGTGTTCCAAACGATTCTGCTCGCCAGTTAGTTTGGAGAGGCATGGACATGAACTCATGGGAAGCATGTTAACGCATTGGTCAGAGTCAAGTTACCATGGTTGTATGCTTTTGGTATTTCCAAATGATTCCGCTCACTCGTTCTCTTGGAGAGGAATGGACGTGAAAACGGCGGAGGCAAGTATTGTTATTAGCCAGAGTAACGTTTGTCCACGCGTGTGTTACACACATTTTCTCTTGCGAGTCACTGTGAGGTGCGTGGAAGTGAAGCCGAGTTGGCACTGTGTTGCTAATGCAACAGGCACACTCCTGACGCTGTGTATGGAAATGTTTTCCTTGTCAACTCATTCCTTTTTTTGTGGAGAGTCACGTTGGTGCGGTCCAGTGGGGCACTGTTTGTTATTAGAGAGAGTCATGTTTCATGGTTCTTTTTCTTCCAAACGATTCCGCTCGCCAGTTCATTTGGAGAGGCATGGACATGAACTCATGGGAAGCATGTTACCGTATTGGTCAGAGTCAAGTTACCTTGATTGTATGCTTTTGGTATTTCCAAATGATTCCGCTCACTCGTTCTCTTGGAGAGGAATGGACGTGAAAACAGCGGAGGCAAGTATTGTTATTATCCAGAGTCACGTTTGTCCACGCGTGTGTTACATGCATTTTCTTTGGCGAGTCACTGTGAGGTGCGTGGAAGTGAAGCCGAGTTGGCACTATGTTGCTAATGCAACATGCACACTCCTGACGCCGTGTATGCAAATGTTTTCCTTGTCAACTCGTTCCTTTTTTGTGGAGATTCGCGGTGGTGCGTTCCAGGGAGGCACTGTTTGTTATTACAGAGAGTCACGTTTCATGGTTCTTTGTGTTCCAAACGATTCTGCTCGCCAGTTAGTTTGGAGAGGCATGGACATGAACTCATTGGAAGCATGTTAACGCATTGGTCAGAGTCAAGTTACCATGGTTGTATGCTTTTGGTATTTCCAAATGATTCCGCTCACTCGTTCTCTTGGTGAGGAATGGACGTGAAAACGGCGGAGGTAAGTATTATTATTAGCCAGAGTCACGTTTGTCCACGCGTGTGTTACACGCATTTTCTCTTGCGAGTCACTGTGAGGTGCGTGGAAGTGAAGCCGAGTTGGCACTGTGTTGCTAATGCAACAGGCACACTCCTGACGCTGTGTATGGAAATGTTTTCCTTGTCAACTCATTCCTTTTTTGTGGAGAGTCGCGTTGGTGCGTTCCAGGGGGGCATTGTTTGTTATTAGAGAGAGTCATGTTTCATGGTTCTTTTTCTTCCAAACGATTCCGCTCGCTAGTTCATTTGGAGAGGCATGGACATGAACTCATGGGAAGCATGTTACCGTATTGGTCAGAGTCAAGTTACCTTGATTGTATGCTTTTGGTATTTCCAAATGATTCCGCTCACTCGTTCTCTTGGAGAGGAATGGACGTGAAAACGGCGGAGGCAAGTATTGTTATTATCCAGAGTCACGTTTGTCCACGCGTGTGTTACACGCATTTTCTCTCGCGAGTCACAGTGAGGTGCGTGGAAGTGAAGCCGAGTGGGCACTATGTTGCTAATGCAACACGCTGACTACTGATGATGTGTACGGAAATGTTTTCCTTGTCAACTCGTTCCTTTTTTGTGGAGAGTCGCTGTGGTGCGTTCCAGGGAGGCATTGTTTGTTATTACAGAGAGTCACGTTTCATGGTTCTTTGTGTTCCAAACGATTCTGCTCGCCAGTTAGTTTGGAGAGGCATGGACATGAACTCATGGGAAGCATGTTAACGCATTGGTCAGAGTCAAGTTACCATGGTTGTATGCTTTTGGTATTTCCAAATGATTCCGCTCACTCGTTCTCTTGGAGAGGAATGGACGTGAAAACGGCGGAGGCAAGTATTGTTATTAGCCAGAGTCACGTTTGTCCACGCGTGTGTTACACGCATTTTCTCTTGCGAGTCACTGTGAGGTGCGTGGAAGTGAAGCCGAGTTGGCACTGTGTTGCCAATGCAACAGGCAAACTTCTGACGCTGTGTATGGAAATGTTTTCCTTGTCAACTCATTCCTTTTTTGTGGAGAGTCGCGTTGGTGCGTTCCAGGGGGGCACTGTTTGTTTTTAGAGAGAGTCATGTTTCATGGTTCTTTTTCTTCCAAACGATTCCGCTCGCCAGTTCATTTGGAGAGGCATGGACATGAACTCATGGGAAGCATGTTACCGTATTGGTCAGAGTCAAGTTACCTTGATTGTATGCTTTTGGTATTTCCAAATGATTCCGCTCACTCGTTCTCTTGGAGAGGAATGGACTTGAAAATAGCGGAGGCAAGTATTGTTATTATCCAGAGTCACGTTTGTCCACGCGTGTGTTACATGCATTTTCTTTGGCGAGTCACTGTGAGGTGCGTGGAAGTGAAGCCGAGTTGGCACTGTGTTGCTAATGCAACATGCACACTCCTGACGCTGTGTATGGAAATGTTTTCCTTGTCAACTCGTTCCTTTTTTGTGGAGAGTCGCGGTGGTGCGTTCCAGGGAGGCACTGTTTGTTATTACAGAGAGTCACGTTTCATGGTTCTTTGTGTTCCAAACGATTCTGCTCGCCAGTTAGTTTGGAGAGGCATGGACATGAACTCATGGGAAGCATGTTAACGCATTGGTCAGAGTCAAGTTACCATGGTTGTATGCTTTTGGTATTTCCAAATGATTCCGCTCACTCGTTCACTTGGAGAGGAATGGACGTGAAAACGGCGGAGGCAAGTATTATTATTAGCCAGAGTCACGTTTGTCCACGCGTGTGTTACACACATTTTCTCTTGCGAGTCACTGTGAGGTGCGTGGAAGTGAAGCCGAGTTGGCACTGTGTTGCTAATGCAACAGGCACACTCCTGACGCTGTGTATGGAAATGTTTTCCTTGTCAACTCATTCCTTTTTTGTGGAGAGTCACGTTGGTGCGTTCCAGGGGGGCACTGTTTGTTATTAGAGAGAGTCGTGTTTCATGGTTCTTTTGCTTCCAAACGATTCCGCTCGCCAGTTCATTTAGAGAGGCATGGACATGAACTCATGGGAAGCATGTTACCGTATTGGTCAGAGTCAAGTTACCTTGATTGTATGCTTTTGGTATTTCCAAATGATTCCGCTCACTCGTTCTCTTGGAGAGGAATGGACGTCAAAACGGCGGAGGCAAGTATTGTTATTATCCAGAGTCACGTTTGTCCACGCGTGTGTTACATGCATTTTCTTTGGCGAGTCACTGTGAGGTGCGTGGAAGTGTAGCCGAGTTGGCACTGTGTTGCTAATGCAACATGCACACTCCTGACGCTGTGTATGCAAATGTTTTCCTTGTCAACTCGTTCCTTTTTTGTGGAGAGTCACGGTGGTGCGTTCCAGGGAGGCACTGTTTGTTATTACAGAGAGTCACGTTTCATGGTTCTTTGTGTTCCAAACGATTCTGCTCGCCAGTTAGTTTGGAGGGGCATGGACATGAACTCATGGGAAGCATGTTAATGCATTGGTCAGAGTCAAGTTACCATGGTTGTATGCTTTTGGTATTTCGAAATGATTCCGCTCACTCGTTCTCTTGGATATTAATGGACGCGAAAACGGCGGAGGCAAGTATTGTTATTAGCTAGGGTCACGTTTGTCCACGCGTGTGTTACATGCGTTTTCTCTGGCGAGTCGCCGTGAGGTGGGTGGAAGTGAATCCGAGTTGGCACTGTGTTGCTAATGCAACAGGCACACTACTGACGCTGTGTATGGAAATGTTTTCCTTGTCAACTCATTCCTTTTTTGTGGAGAGTCGCGGTGGTGCGTTCCAGGAAGGCACTGTTTGTTATTACAGAGAGTCACGTTTCATGGTTCTTTGTGTTCCAAACGATTCTGCTCGCCAGTTAGTTTGGAGAGGCATGGACATGAACTCATGGGAAGCATGTTAACGCATTGGTCAGAGTCAATTTTCCATGGTTGTATGCTTTTGGTATTTCCAAATGATTCCGCTCACTCGTTCTCTTGGAGAGGAATGGACGTGAAAACGGCGGAGGCAAGTATTGTTATTAGCCAGAGTCACGTTTGTCCACGCATGTGTTACACGTATTTTCTCTTGCGAGTCACTGTGAGGTGCGTGGAAGTGAAGCCGAGTTGGCACTGTGTTGCTAATGCAACAGGCACACTCCTGACGCTGTGTATGGAAATGTTTTCCTTGTCAACTCATTCCTTTTTTGTGGAGAGTCGCGTTGGTGCGTTCCAGGGGGGCACTGTTTGTTATTAGAGAGAGTCATGTTTCATGGTTCTTTTTCTTCCAAACGATTCCGCTCGCCAGTTCATTTGGAGAGGCATGGACATGAACTCATGGGAAGCATGTTACCGTATTGGTCAGAGTCAAGTTACCTTGATTGTATGCTTTTGGTATTTCCAAATGATTCCGCTCACTCGTTCTCTTGGAGAGGAATGGACGTGAAAACGGCGGAGGCAAGTATTATTCTTAGCCAGAGTCACGTTTGTCCACGCGTGTGTTACACGCATTTTCTCTTGCGAGTCACTGTGAGGTGCGTGGAAGTGAAGCCGAGTTGGCACTGTGTTGCTAATGCAACAGGCACACTCCTGACGCTGTGTATGGAAATGTTTTCCTTGTCAACTCATTCCTTTTTTGTGGAGAGTCACGTTGGTGCGTTCCAGGGGGGGCACTGTTTGTTATTAGAGAGAGTCATGTTTCATGGTTCTTTTTCTTCCAAACGATTCCGCTCGCCAGTTCATTTGGAGAGGCATGGACATGAACTCATGGGAAGCATGTTACCGTATTGGTCAGAGTCAAGTTAACTTGATTGTATGCTTTTGGTATTTCCAAATGATTCCGCTCACATCGTTCTGTTGGAGAGGAATGGACGTGAAAACGGCGGAGGCAAGTATTGTTATCATCCAGAGTCACGTTTGTCCACGCGTGTGTTACATGCATTTTCTTTGGCGAGTCACTGTGAGGTGCGTGGAAGTGTAGCCGAGTTGGCACTGTGTTGCTAATGCAACATGCACACTCCTGACGCTGTGTATGCAAATGTTTTCCTTGTCAACTCGTTCCTTTTTTGTGGAGAGTCACGGTGGTGCGTTCCAGGGAGGCACTGTTTGTTATTACAGAGAGTCACGTTTCATGGTTCTTTGTGTTCCAAACGATTCTGCTCGCCAGTTAGTTTGGAGAGGCATGGACATGAACTCATGGGAAGCATGTTAACGCATTGGTCAGAGTCAAGTTACCATGGTTGTATGCTTTTGGTATTTCGAAATGATTCCGCTCACTCGTTCTCTTGGATATTAATGGACGCGAAAACGGCGGAGGCAAGTATTGTTATTAGCTAGGGTCACGTTTGTCCACGCGTGTGTTACATGCATTTTCTCTGGCGAGTCGCCGTGAGGTGGGTGGAAGTGAATCCGAGTTGGCACTGTGTTGCTAATGCAACAGGCACACTACTGACGCTGTGTATGGAAATGTTTTCCTTGTCAACTCATTCCTTTTTTTGTGGAGAGTCGCGGTGGTGCGTTCCAGGAAGGCACTGTTTGTTATTACAGAGAGTCACGTTTCATGGTTCTTTGTGTTCCAAATGATTCTGCTCGCCAGTTAGTTTGGAGAGGCATGGACATGAACTCATGGGAAGCATGTTAACGCATTGGTCAGAGTCAATTTACCATGGTTGTATGCTTTTGGTATTTCCAAATGATTCCGCTCACTCGTTCTCTTGGAGAGGAATGGACGTGAAAACGGCGGAGGCAAGTATTGTTATTAGCCAGAGTCACGTTTGTCCACGCATGTGTTACACGCATTTTCTCTTGCGAGTTACTGTGAGGTGCGTGGAAGTGAAGCCGAGTTGGCACTGTGTTGCTAATGCAACAGGCACACTCCTGACGCTGTGTATGGAAATGTTTTCCTTGTCAACTCATTCCTTTTTTGTGGAGAGTCGTGTTGGTGCGTTCCAGGGGGGCACTGTTTGTTATTAGAGAGAGTCATGTTTCATGGTTCTTTTTCTTCCAAATGATTCCGCTCGCCAGTTCATTTGGAGAGGCATGGACATGAACTCATGGGAAGCATGTTACCGTATTGGTCAGAGTCAAGTTACCTTGATTGTATGCTTTTGGTATTTCCAAATGATTCCGCTCACTCGTTCACTTGGAGAGGAATGGACGTGAAAACGGCGGAGGCAAGTATTATTATTAGCCAGAGTAACGTTTGTCCACGCGTGTGTTACACGCATTTTCTCTTGCGAGTCACTGTGACATGCGTGGAAGTGAAGCCGAGTTGGCACTGTGTTGCTAATGCAACAGGCACACTCCTGACGCTGTGTATGGAAATGTTTTCCTTGTCAACTCATTCCTTTTTTGTGGAGAGTCACGTTGGTGCGTTCCAGGGGGGCACTGTTTGTTATTAGAGAGAGTCATGTTTCATGGTTCTTTTTCTTCCAAACGATTCCGCTCGCCAGTTCATTTGGAGAGGCATGCACATGAACTCATGGGAAGCATGTTACCGTATTGGTCAGAGTCAAGTTACCTTGATTGTATGCTTTTGGTATTTCCAAATGATTCCGCTCACTCGTTCTCTTGGAGAGGAATGGGCGTGAAAACGGCGGAGGCAAGTATTGTTATTATCCAGAGTCACGTTTGTCCACGCGTGTGTTACATGCATTTTCTTTGGCGAGTCACTATGAGGTGCGTGGAAGTGTAGCCGAGTTGGCACTGTGTTGCTAATGCAACATGCACACTCCTGACGCTGTGTATGCAAATGTTTTCCTTGTCAACTCGTTCCTTTTTTGTGGAGAGTCACGGTGGTGCGTTCCAGGGAGGCACTGTTTGTTATTACAGAGAGTCACGTTTCATGGTTCTTTGTGTTCCAAACGATTCTGCTCGCCAGTTATTTTGGAGGGGCATGGACATGAACTCATGGGAAGCATGTTAACGCATTGGTCAGAGTCAAGTTACCATGGTTGTATGCTTTTGGTATTTCGAAATGATTTCGCTCACTCGTTCTCTTGGATATTAATGGACGCGAAAACGGCGGAGGCAAGTATTGTTATTAGCTAGGGTCACGTTTGTCCACGCGTGTGTTACATGCATTTTCTCTGGCGAGTCGCCGTGAGGTGGGTGGAAGTGAATCCGAGTTGGCACTGTGTTGCTAATGCAACAGGCACACTACTGACGCTGTGTATGGAAATGTTTTCCTTGTCAACTCATTCCTTTTTTGTGGAGAGTCGCGGTGGTGCGTTCCAGGAAGGCACTGTTTGTTATTACAGAGAGTCACGTTTCATGGTTCTTTGTGTTCCAAACGATTCTGCTCGCCAGTTAGTTTGGAGAGGCATGGACATGAACTCATGGGAAGCATGTTAACGCATTGGTCAGAGTCAATTTTCCATGGTTGTATGCTTTTGGTATTTCCAAATGTTTCCGCTCACTCGTTCTCTTGGAGAGGAATGGACGTGAAAACGGCGGAGGCAAGTATTGTTATTAGCCAGAGTCACGTTTGTCCACGCATGTGTTACACGTATTTTCTCTTGCGAGTCACTGTGAGGTGCGTGGAAGTGAAGCCGAGTTGGCACTGTGTTGCTAATGCAACAGGCACACTCCTGACGCTGTGTATGGAAATGTTTTCCTTGTCAACTCATTCCTTTTTTGTGGAGAGTCACGTTGGTGCGTTCCAGGGGGGCACTGTTTGTTATTAGAGAGAGTCATGTTTCATGGTTCTTTTTCTTCCAAACGATTCCGCTCGCCAGTTCATTTGGAGAGGCATGGACATGAACTCATGGGAAGCATGTTACCGTATTGGTCAGAGTCAAGTTACCTTGATTGTATGCTTTTGGTATTTCCAAATGATTCCGCTCACTCGTTCTCTTGGAGAGGAATGGACGTGAAAACGGCGGAGGCAAGTATTATTCTTAGCCAGAGTCACGTTTGTCCACGCGTGTGTTACACGCATTTTCTCTTGCGAGTCACTGTGAGGTGCGTGGAAGTGAAGCCGAGTTGGCACTGTGTTGCTAATGCAACAGGCACACTCCTGACGCTGTGTATGGAAATGTTTTCCTTGTCAACTCATTCCTTTTTTGTGGAGAGTCACGTTGGTGCGTTCCAGGGGGGGCACTGTTTGTTATTAGAGAGAGTCATGTTTCATGGTTCTTTTTCTTCCAAACGATTCCGCTCGCCAGTTCATTTGGAGAGGCATGGACATGAACTCATGGGAAGCATGTTACCGTATTGGTCAGAGTCAAGTTAACTTGATTGTATGCTTTTGGTATTTCCAAATGATTCCGCTCACTCGTTCTGTTGGAGAGGAATGGACGTGAAAACGGCGGAGGCAAGTATTGTTATCATCCAGAGTCACGTTTGTCCACGCGTGTGTTACATGCATTTTCTTTGGCGAGTCACTGTGAGGTGCGTGGAAGTGTAGCCGAGTTGGCACTGTGTTGCTAATGCAACATGCACACTCCTGACGCTGTGTATGCAAATGTTTTCCTTGTCAACTCGTTCCTTTTTTGTGGAGAGTCACGGTGGTGCGTTCCAGGGAGGCACTGTTTGTTATTACAGAGAGTCACGTTTCATGGTTCTTTGTGTTCCAAACGATTCTGCTCGCCAGTTAGTTTGGAGAGGCATGGACATGAACTCATGGGAAGCATGTTAACGCATTGGTCAGAGTCAAGTTACCATGGTTGTATGCTTTTGGTATTTCGAAATGATTCCGCTCACTCGTTCTCTTGGATATTAATGGACGCGAAAACGACGTAGGCAAGTATTGTTATTAGCTAGGGTCACGTTTGTCCACGCGTGTGTTACATGCATTTTCTCTGGCGAGTCGCCGTGAGGTGGGTGGAAGTGAATCCGAGTTGGCACTGTGTTGCTAATGCAACAGGCACACTACTGACGCTGTGTATGGAAATGTTTTCCTTGTCAACTCATTCCTTTTTTGTGGAGAGTCGCGGTGGTGCGTTCCAGGAAGGCACTGTTTGTTATTACAGAGAGTCACGTTTCATGGTTCTTTGTGTTCCAAATGATTCTGCTCGCCAGTTAGTTTGGAGAGGCATGGACATGAACTCATGGGAAGCATGTTAACGCATTGGTCAGAGTCAATTTACCATGGTTGTATGCTTTTGGTATTTCCAAATGATTCCGCTCACTCGTTCTCTTGGAGAGGAATGGACGTGAAAACGGCGGAGGCAAGTATTGTTATTAGCCAGAGTCACGTTTGTCCACGCATGTGTTACACGCATTTTCTCTTGCGAGTTACTGTGAGGTGCGTGGAAGTGAAGCCGAGTTGGCACTGTGTTGCTAATGCAACAGGCACACTCCTGACGCTGTGTATGGAAATGTTTTCCTTGTCAACTCATTCCTTTTTTGTGGAGAGTCGTGTTGGTGCGTTCCAGGGGGGCACTGTTTGTTATTAGAGAGAGTCATGTTTCATGGTTCTTTTTCTTCCAAATGATTCCGCTCGCCAGTTCATTTGGAGAGGCATGGACATGAACTCATGGGAAGCATGTTACCGTATTGGTCAGAGTCAAGTTACCTTGATTGTATGCTTTTGGTATTTCCAAATGATTCCGCTCACTCGTTCTCTTGGAGAGGAATGGACGTGAAAACGGCGGAGGCAAGTATTATTATTAGCCAGAGTAACGTTTGTCCACGCGTGTGTTACACGCATTTTCTCTTGCGAGTCACTGTGACATGCGTGGAAGTGAAGCCGAGTTGGCACTGTGTTGCTAATGCAACAGGCACACTCCTGACGCTGTGTATGGAAATGTTTTCCTTGTCAACTCATTCCTTTTTTGTGGAGAGTCACGTTGGTGCGTTCCAGGGGGGCACTGTTTGTTATTAGAGAGAGTCATGTTTCATGGTTCTTTTTCTTCCAAACGATTCCGCTCGCCAGTTCATTTGGAGAGGCATGGACATGAACTCATGGGAAGCATGTTACCGTATTGGTCAGAGTCAAGTTACCTTGATTGTATGCTTTTGGTATTTCCAAATGATTCCGCTCACTCGTTCTCTTGGAGAGGAATGGGCGTGAAAACGGCGGAGGCAAGTATTGTTATTATCCAGGGTCACGTTTGTCCACGCGTGTGTTACATGCATTTTCTTTGGCGAGTCACTGTGAGGTGCGTGGAAGTGTAGCCGAGTTGGCACTGTGTTGCTAATGCAACATGCACACTCCTGACGCTGTGTATGCAAATGTTTTCCTTGTCAACTCGTTCCTTTTTTGTGGAGAGTCACGGTGGTGCGTTCCAGGGAGGCACTGTTTGTTATTACAGAGAGTCACGTTTCATGGTTCTTTGTGTTCCAAACGATTCTGCTCGCCAGTTAGTTTGGAGAGGCATGGACATGAACTCATGGGAAGCATGTTAACGCATTGGTCAGAGTCAAGTTACCATGGTTGTATGCTTTTGGTATTTCGAAATGATTCCGCTCACTCGTTCTCTTGGATATTAATGGACGCGAAAACGGCGGAGGCAAGTATTGTTATTAGCTAGGGTCACGTTTGTCCACGCGTGTGTTACATGCATTTTCTCTGGCGAGTCGCCGTGAGGTGGGTGGAAGTGAATCCGAGTTGGCACTGTGTTGCTAATGCAACAGGCACACTACTGACGCTGTGTATGGAAATGTTTTCCTTGTCAACTCATTCCTTTTTTGCGGAGAGTCGCGGTGGTGCGTTCCAGGAAGGCACTGTTTGTTATTACAGAGAGTCACGTTTCATGGTTCTTTGTGTTCCAAACGATTCTGCTCGCCAGTTAGTTGGAGAGGCATGGACATGAACTCATGGGAAGCATGTTAACGCATTGGTCAGAGTCAATTTACCATGGTTGTATGCTTTTGGTATTTCCAAATGATTCCGCTCACTCGTTCTCTTGGAGAGGAATGGACGTGAAAACGGCGGAGGCAAGTATTGTTATTAGCCAGAGTCACGTTTGTCCACGCATGTGTTACACGCATTTTCTCTTGCGAGTCACTGTGAGGTGCGTGGAAGTGAAGCCGAGTTGGCACTGTGTTGCTAATGCAACAGGCACACTCCTGACGCTGTGTATGGAAATGTTTTCCTTGTCAACTCATTCCTTTTTTGTGGAGAGTCGCGTTGGTGCGTTCCAGGGGGCACTGTTTGTTAATAGAGAGAGTCATGTTTCATGGTTCTTTTTCTTCCAAACGATTCCGCTCGCCAGTTCATTTGGAGAGGCATGGACAAGAACTCATGGGAAGCATGTTACCGTATTGGTCAGAGTCAAGTTACCTTGATTGTATGCTTTTGGTATTTCCAAATGATTCCGCTCACTCGTTCTCTTGGAGAGGAATGGACGTGAAAACGGCGGAGGCAAGTATTATTATTAGCCAGAGTCACGTTTGTCCACGCGTGTGTTACACGCATTTTCTCTTGCGAGTCACTGTGAGGTGCGTGGAAGTGAAGCCGAGTTGGCACTGTGTTGCTAATGCAACAGGCACACTCCTGACGCTGTGTATGGAAATGTTTTCCTTGTCAACTCATTCCTTTTTTGTGGAGAGTCGCGGTGGTGCGTTCCAGGAAGGCACTGTTTGTTATTACAGAGAGTCACGTTTCATGGTTCTTTGTGTTCCAAACGATTCTGCTCGCCAGTTAGTTTGGAGAGGCATGGACATGAACTCATGGGAAGCATGTTAACGCATTGGTCAGAGACAAGTTACCATGGTCGTATGCTTTTGGTATGTCGAAATGATTCCGCTCACTCATTCTCTTGGATATTAATGGACGCGAAAACGGCGGAGGCAAGTATTGTTATTAGCTAGGGTCACTTTTGTCCACGCGTGTGTTACATGCATTTTCTCTGGCGAGTCGCCGTGAGGTGGGTGGAAGTGAATCCGAGTTGGCACTGTGTTGCTAATGCAACAGGCACACTACTGACGCTGTGTATGGAAATGTTTTCCTTGTCAACTCATTCCTTTTTTGTGGAGAGTCGCGGTGGTGCGTTCCAGGAAGGCACTGTTTGTTATTACAGAGAGTCACGTTTCATGGTTCTTTGTGTTCCAAACGATTCTGCTCGCCAGTTAGTTTGGAGAGGCATGGACATGAACTCATGGGAAGCATGTTAACGCATTGGTCAGAGTCAATTTACCATGGTTGTATGCTTTTGGTATTTCCAAATGATTCCGCTCACTCGTTCTCTTGGAGAGGAATGGACGTGAAAATGGCGGAGGCAAGTATTGTTATTAGCCAGAGTCACGTTTGTCCACGCATGTGTTACACGCATTTTCTCTTGCGAGTCACTGTGAGGTGCGTGGAAGTGAAGCCGAGTTGGCACTGTGTTGCTAATGCAACAGGCACACTCCTGACGTTGTGTATGGAAATGTTTTCCTTGTCAACTCATTCCTTTTTTGTGGAGAGTCGCGTTGGTGCGTTCCAGGGGGGCACTGTTTGTTATTAGAGAGAGTCATGTTTCATGGTTCTTTTTCTTTCAAACGATTCCGCTCGCCAGTTCATTTGGAGAGGCATGGACATGAACTCATGGGAAGCATGTTACCGTATTGGTCAGAGTCAAGTTACCTTGATTGTATGCTTTTGGTATTTCCAAATGATTCCGCTCACTCGTTCTCTTGGAGAGGAATGGACGTGAAAACGGCGGAGGCAAGTATGGTTATTATCCAGAGTCACGTTTGTCCACGCGTGTGTTACATGCATTTTCTTTGGCGAGTCACTGTGAGGTGCGTGGAAGTGAAGCCGAGTTGGCACTGTGTTGCTAATGCAACATACACACTCCTGACGCTGTGTATGCAAATGTTTTCCTTGTCAACTCGTTCTTTTTTTTGTGGAGAGTCGCGGAGGTGCGTTCCAGGGAGGCACTGTTTGTTATTAGAGAGAGTCACGTTTCATGGTTCTTTGTGTTCCAAACGATTCCACTCGCCAGTTCATTTGGAGAGGCATGGACATGAACTCATGGGAAGCATGTTAACGCATTGGTCAAGGTCAAGTTACCACGGTTGTATGCTTTTGGTATTTCCAAATGATTCCGCTCACTCGTTCTCTTGGAGATTAATGGACGCGAAAACGACGGAGGCAAGTATTGTTATTAGCTAGGGTCACGTTTGTCCACGCGTGTGTTACATGCATTTTCTCTGGCGAGTCGCCGTGAGGTGGGTGGAAGTGAATCCGAGTTGGCACTGTGTTGCTAATGCAACAGGCACACTACTGACACTGTGTATGGAAATGTTTTCCTTGTCAACTCGTTCCTTTTTTGTGGAGAGTCGCGGTGGTGCGTTCCAGGGAGGCACTGTTTGTTATTACAGAGAGTCACGTTTCATGGTTCTTTGTGTTCCAAACGATTCTGCTCGCCAGTTAGTTGGAGAGGCATGGACATGAACTCATGGGAAGCATGTTAACGCATTGGTCAGAGTCAAGTTACCATGGTTGTATGCTTTTGGTATTTCCAAATGATTCCGCTCACTCGTTCTCTTGGAGAGGAATGGACGTGAAAACGGCGGAGGCAAGTATTGTTATGAGCCAGAGTCACGTTTGTCCACGCGTGTGTTACACGCATTTTCTCTTGCGAGTCACTGTGAGGTGCGTGGAAGTGAAGCCGAGTTGGCACTGTGTTGCTAATGCAACAGGCACACTCCTGACGCTGTGTATGGAAATGTTTTCCTTGTCAACTCATTCCTTTTTTGTGGAGAGTCGCGTTGGTGTGTTCCAGGGGGGCACTGTTTGTTATTAGAGAGAGTCATGTTTCATGGTTCTTTTTCTTCCAAACGATTCCGCTCGCCAGTTCATTTGGAGAGGCATGGACATGAACTCATGGGAAGCATGTTACCGTATTGGTCAGAGTCAAGTTACCTTGATTGTATGCTTTTGGTATTTCCAAATGATTCCGCTCACTCGTTCTCTTGGAGAGGAATGGACGTGAAAACGGCGGAGGCAAGTATTGTTATTATCCAGAGTCACGTTTGTCCATGCATGTGTTACATGCATTTTCTTTGGCGAGTCACTGTGAGGTGCGTGGAAGTGAAGCCGAGTTGGCACTGTGTTGCTAATGCAATATGCACACTCCTGACGCTGTGTATGCAAATGTTTTCCTTGTCAACTCATTCCTTTTTTTGTGGAGAGTCGCGGTGGTGCGTTCCAGGGAGGCACTGTTTGTTATTAGAGAGAGTCACGTTTCATGGTTCTTTGTGTTCCAAACGATTCCGCTCGCCAGTTCATTTGGAGAGGCATGGACATGAACTCATGGGAAGCATGTTAACGCATTGGTCAAGGTCAAGTTACCACGGTTGTATGCCTTTGGTATTTCCAAATGATTCCGCTCACTCATTCTCTTGGAGGCTAATGGACGCGAAAACGGAGGAGGCAAGTATTGTTATTAGCTAGGGTCACGTTTGTCCACGCGTGTGATACATGCATTTTCTCTGGCGAGTCGCCGTGAGGTGGGTGGAAGTGAATCCGAGTTGGCACTGTGTTGCTAATGCAACAGGCACACTACTGATGCTGTGTATGGAAATGTTTTCCTTGTCAACTCGTTCCTTTTTTGTGGAGAGTCGCGGTGGTGCGTTCGAGGGAGGCACTGTTTGTTATTACAGAGAGTCACGTTTCATGGTTCTTTGTGTTCCAAACGATTCTGCTCGCCAGTTAGTTGGAGAGGCATGGACATGAACTCATGGGAAGCATGTTAACGCATTGGTCAGAGTCAAGTTACCATGGTTGTATGCTTTTGGTATTTCCAAATGATTCCGCTCACTCGTTCTCTTGGAGAGGAATGGACGTGAAAACGGCGGAGGCAAGTATTGTTATTAGCCAGAGTCACGTTTGTCCACATGTGTGTTACACGCATTTTCTCTTGCGAGTCATTGTGAGGTGCGTGGAAGTGAAGCCGAGTTGGCACTGTGTTGCTAATGCAACAGGCACACTCCTGACGCTGTGTATGGAAATGTTTTCCTTGTCAACTCATTCCTTTTTTGTGGAGAGTCGCGTTGGTGCGTTCCAGGGGGGCACTGTTTGTTATTAGAGAGAGTCATGTTTCATGGTTCTTTTTCTTCCAAACGATTCCGCTCGCCAGTTCATTTGGAGAGGCATGGACATGAACTCATGGGAAGCATGTTACCGTATTGGTCAGAGTCAAGTTACCTTGATTGTATGCTTTTGGTATTTCCAAATGATTCCGCTCACTCGTTCTCTTGGAGAGGAATGGACGTGAAAATGGCGGAGGCAAGTATTGTTATTATCCAGAGTCACGTTTGTCCATGCATGTGTTAAATGCATTTTCTTTGGCGAGTCACTGTGAGGTGCGTGGAAGTGAAGCCGAGTTGGCACTGTGTTGCTAATGCAACATGCACACTCCTGACGCTGTGTATGCAAATGTTTTCCTTGTCAACTCGTTCTTTTTTTTTGTGGAGAGTCGCGGTGCTGCGTTCCAGGGAGGCACTGTTTGTTATTAGAGAGAGTCACGTTTCATGGTTCTTTGTGTTCCAAACGATTCCGCTCGCCAGTTCATTTGGAGAGGCATGGACATGAACTCATGGGAAGCATGTTAACGCATTGGTCAAGGTCAAGTTACCACGGTTGTATGCCTTTGGTATTTCCAAATGATTCCGCTCACTCATTCTCTTGGAGATTAATGGACGCGAAAACGGAGGAGGCAAGTATTGTTATTAGCTAGGGTCACGTTTGTCCACGCGTGTGATACATGCATTTTATCTGGCGAGTCGCCGTGAGGTGGGTGGAAGTGAATCCGAGTTGGCACTGTGTTGCTAATGCAACAGGCACACTACTGACGCTGTGTATGGAAATGTTTTTCTTGTCAACTCGTTCCTTTTTTGTGGAGAGTTGCGGTGGTGCGTTCCAGGGAGGCACTGTTTGTTATTACAGAGAGTCACGTTTCATGGTTCTTTGTGTTCCAAACGGTTCTGCTCGCCAGTTAGTTTGGAGAGGCATGGACATGAACTCATGGGAAGCATGTTAACGCATTGGTCAGAGTCAAGTTACCATGGTTGTATGCTTTTGGTATTTCCAAATGATTCCGCTCACTCGTTCTCTTGGAGAGGAATGGACGTAAAAACGGCGGAGGCAAGTATTGTTATTATCCAGAGTCACGTTTGTCCACGCGTGTGTTACACGCATTTTCTCTTGCGAGTCACTGTGAGGTGCGTGGAAGTGAAGCCGAGTTGGCACTGTGTTGCTAATGCAACAGGCACACTCCTGACGCTGTGTATGGAAATGTTTTCCTTGTCAACTCATTCCTTTTTTGTGGAGAGTCACGTTGGTGCGTTCCAAGGGGGCACTGTTTGTTATTAGAGAGAGTCATGTTTCATGGTTCTTTTTCTTCCAAACGATTCCGCTCGCCAGTTCATTTGGAGAGGCATGGAGATGATATCATGGGAAGCATGTTATTGTATTGGTCAGAGTCAAGTTACCTTGATTGTATGCTTTTGGTATTTCCTAATGATTCCGCTCACTCGTTCTCTTGGAGAGGAATGGACGTGAAAACGGCGGAGGCAAGTATGGTTATTATAGAGAGTCACGTTTGTCCACGCGTGTGTTACATGCATTTTCTTTGGCGAGTCACTGTGAGGTGCGTGGAAGTGAAGCCGAGTTGGCACTGTGTTGCTAATGCAACATGCACACTCCTGACGCTGTGTATGCAAATGTTTTCCTTGTCAACTCATTCTTTTTTTTGTGGAGAGTCGGGGTGGTGCGTTCCAGGGAGGCACTGTTTGTTATTAGAGAGAGTCACGTTTCATGGTTGTTTGTGTTCCAAACGATTCCGCTCGCCAGTTCATTTGGAGAGGCATGGACATGAACTCATGGGAAGCATGTTAACGCATTGGTCAAGGTCAAGTTACCACGGTTGTATGCTTTTGGTATTTCCAAATGATTCCGCTCACTCGTTCTCTTGGAGATTAATGGACGCGAAAACGACGGAGGCAAGTATTGTTATTAGCTAGGGTCACGTTTGTCCACGCGTGTGTTACATGAATTTTCTCTGGCGAGTCGCCATGAGGTGGGTGGAAGTGAATCCGAGTTGGCACTGTGTTGCTAATGCAACAGGCACACTACTGACGCTGTGTATGGAAATTTTTTCCTTGTCAACTCGTTCCTTTTTTGTGGAGAGTCGCGGTGGTGCGTTCCAGGGAGGCACTGTTTGTTATTATAGAGAGTCACGTTTCATGGTTCTTTGTGTTCCAAACGATTCTGCTCGCCAGTTAGTTGGAGAGGCATGGACATGAACTCATGGGAAGCATGTTAACGCATTGGTCAGAGTCAAGTTACCATGGTTGTATGCTTTTGGTATTTCCAAATGATTCCACTCACTCGTTCTCTTGGAGAGGAATGGACGTGAAAACGGCGGAGGCAAGTATTGTTATTAGCCAGAGTCACGTTTGTCCACGCGTGTGTTACACGCATTTTCTCTTGCGAGTCACTGTGAGGTGCGTGGAAGTGAAGCCGAGTTGGCACTGTGTTGCTAATGCAACAGGCACACTCCTGACGCTGTGTATGGAAATGTTTTCCTTGTCAACTCATTCCTTTTTTGTGGAGAGTCGCGTTGGTGCGTTCCAGGGGGGCACTGTTTGTTATTAGAGAGAGTCATGTTTCATGGTTCTTTTTCTTCCAAACGATTCCGCTCGCCAGTTCATTTGGAGAGGCATGGACATGAACTCATGGGTAGCATGTTACCGTATTGGTCAGAGTCAAGTTACCTAGATTGTATGCTTTTGGTATTTCCAAATGATTCCGCTCACTCGTTCTCTTGGAGAGGAATGGACGTGAAAACGGCGGAGGCAAGTATTGTTATTATCCAGAGTCACGTTTGTCCATGCATGTGTTACATGCATTTTCTTCGGCGAGTCACTGTGAGGTGCGTGGAAGTGAAGCCGAGTTGGCACTGTGTTGCTAATGCAACATGCACACTCCTGACGCTGTGTATGCAAATGTTTTCCTTGTCAACTCGTTCTTTTTTTTGTGGAGAGTCGCGGTGGTGCATTCCAGGGAGGCACTGTTTGTTATTAGAGAGAGTCACGTTTCATGGTTCTTTGTGTTCCAAACGATTCCGCTCGCCAGTTCATTTGGAGAGGCATGGACATGAACTCATGGGAAGCATGTTAACGCATTGGTCAAGGTCAAGTTACCACGGTTGTATGCTTTTGGTATTTCCAAATGATTCCGCTCACTCGTTCTCTTGGAGATTAATGGACGCGAAAACGACGGAGGCAAGTATTGTTATTAGCTAGGGTCACGTTTGTCCACGCGTGTGTTACATGAATTTTCTCTGGCGAGTCGCCATGAGGTGGGTGGAAGTGAATCCGAGTTGGCACTGTGTTGCTAATGCAACAGGCACACTACTGACGCTGTGTATGGAAATTTTTTCCTTGTCAACTCGTTCCTTTTTTGTGGAGAGTCGCGGTGGTGCGTTCCAGGGAGGCACTGTTTGTTATTACAGAGAGTCACGTTTCATGGTTCTTTGTGTTCCAAACGATTCTGCTCGCCAGTTAGTTGGAGAGGCATGGACATGAACTCATGGGAAGCATGTTAACGCATTGGTCAGAGTCAAGTTACCATGGTTGTATGCTTTTGGTATTTCCAAATGATTCCGCTCACTCGTTCTCTTGGAGAGGAATGGACGTGAAAACGGCGGAGGCAAGTATTGTTATTAGCCAGAGTCACGTTTGTCCACGCGTGTGTTACACGCATTTTCTCTTGCGAGTCACTGTGAGGTGCGTGGAAGTGAAGCCGAGTTGGCACTGTGTTGCTAATGCAACAGGCACACTCCTGACACTGTGTATGGAAATGTTTTCCTTGTCAACTCATTCCTTTTTTGGGGAGAGTCGCGTTGGTGCGTTCCAGGGGGGCACTGTTTGTTATTAGAGAGAGTCATGTTTCATGGTTCTTTTTCTTCCAAACGATTCCGCTCGCCAGTTCATTTGGAGAGGCATGGACATGAACTCATGGGTAGCATGTTACCGTATTGGTCAGAGTCAAGTTACCTTGATTGTATGCTTTTGGTATTTCCAAATGATTCCGCTCACTCGTTCTCTTGGAGAGGAATGGACGTGAAAACGGCGGAGGCAAGTATTGTTATTATCCAGAGTCACGTTTGTCCATGCATGTGTTACATGCATTTTCTTCGGCGAGTCACTGTGAGGTGCGTGGAAGTGAAGCCGAGTTGGCACTGTGTTGCTAATGCAACATGCACACTCCTGACGCTGTGTATGCAAATGTTTTCCTTGTCAACTCGTTCTTTTTTTGTGGAGAGTCGCGGTGGTGCGTTCCAGGGAGGCACTGTTTGTTATTAGAGAGAGTCACGTTTCATGGTTCTTTGTGTTCCAAACGATTCCGCTCGCCAGTTCATTTGGAGAGGCATGGACATGAACTCATGGGAAGCATGTTAACGCATTGGTCAAGGTCAAGTTACCACGGTTGTATGCCTTTGGTATTTCCAAATGATTCCGCTCACTCATTCTCTTGGAGATTAATGGACGCGAAAACGGAGGAGGCAAGTATTGTTATTAGCTAGGGTCACGTTTGTCCACGCGTGTGATACATGCATTTTCTCTGGCGAGTCGCCGTGAGGTGGGTGGAAGTGAATCCGAGTTGGCACTGTGTTGCTAATGCAACAGGCACACTACTGACGCTGTGTATGGAAATGTTTTTCTTGTCAACTCGTTCCTTTTTTGTGGAGAGTCGCGGTGGTGCGTTCCAGGGAGGCACTGTTTGTTATTACAGAGAGTCACGTTTCATGGTTCTTTGTGTTCCAAACGATTCTGCTCGCCAGTTAGTTTGGAGAGGCATGGACATGAACTCATGGGAAGCATGTTAACGCATTGGTCAGAGTCAAGTTACCATGGTTGTATGCTTTTGGTATTTCCAAATGATTCCGCTCACTCGTTCTCTTGGAGAGGAATGGACATGAAAACGGCGGAGGCAAGTATTGTTATTAGCCAGAGTCACGTTTGTCCACGCGTGTGTTACACGCATTTTCTCTTGGGAGTCACTGTGAGGTGCGTGGAAGTGAAGCCGAGTTGGCACTGTGTTGCTAATGCAACAGGCACACTCCTGACGCTGTGTATGGAAATGTTTTCCTTGTCAACTCATTCCTTTTTTGTGGAGAGTCGCGTTGGTGCGTTCCAGGGGGGCACTGTTTGTTATTAGAGAGAGTCATGTTTCATGGTTCTTTTTCTTCCAAACGATTCCGCTCGCTAGTTCATTTGGAGAGGCATGGACATGAACTCATGGGAAGCATGTTACCGTATTGGTCAGAGTCAAGTTACCTTGATTGTATGCTTTTGGTATTTCCAAATGATTCTGCTCACTCGTTCTCTTGGAGAGGAATGGACGTGAAAACGGCGGAGGCAAGTATTGTTATTATCCAGAGTCACGTTTGTCCACGCGTGTGTTACATGCATTTTCTTTGGCGAGTCACTGTGAGGTGCGTGGAAGTGAAGCCGAGTTGGCACTGTGTTGCTAATGCAACATGCACACTCCTGACGCTGTGTATGCAAATGTTTTCCTTGTCAACTCGTTCTTTTTTTGTGGAGAGTCGCGGTGGTGCGTTCCAGGGAGGCACTGTTTGTTATTAGAGAGAGTCACGTTTCATGGTTCTTTGTGTTCCAAACGATTCCGCTCGCCGGTTCATTTGGAAAGGCATGGACATGAACTCATGGGAAACATGTTAACGCATTGGTCAAGGTCAAGTTACCACGGTTGTATGCTTTTGGTATTTCCAAATGATTCCGCTCACTCGTTCTCTTGGAGATTAATGGACGCGAAAACGGAGGAGGCAAGTATTGTTATTAGCTAGGGTCATGTTTGTCCACGCGTGTGTTACATGCATTTTCTCTGGCGAGTCGCCGTGAGGTGGGTGGAAGTGAATCCGAGTTGGCACTGTGTTGCTAATGCAACAGGCACACTACTGACGCTGTGTATGGACATGTTTTCCTTGTCAACTCGTTTCTTTTTTGTGGAGATTCGCGGTGGTGCGTTCCAGGGAGGCACCGTTTGTTATTAGAGAGAGTCACGTTTCATGGTTCTTTGTGTTCCAAAGGATTCTGCTCGCTAGTTCATTTGGAGAGGCATGGACATGAACTCATGGGAAGCATGTTAACGCATTGGTCAGAGTCAAGTTATCACGGTTGTATGCTTTTGGTATTTCCAAATGATTCCACTCACTCGTTCTCTTGGACAGGAATGGACGTGAAAACGGCGGAGGCAAGTATTGTTATTAGCCAGAGTCACGTTTTTCCACGCGTGTGTTACACGCATTTTCTCTCGCGAGTCACTGTGAGGTGCGTGGAAGTGAAGCCGAGTGGGCACTGTGTTGCTAATGCAACAGGCACACTACTGACGATGTGTATGGAAATGTTTTCCTTGTCAACTCGTTCCTTTTTTGTGGAGAGTCACGGTGGTGCGTTCCAGGGAGGCACTGTTTGTTATTAGAGAGAGTCACGTTTCATGGTTCTTTATGTTCCAAACGATTCCGCTCGCCAGTTAATTTGGAGAGGCATGGACATGAACTCATAGGAAGCATGTTAACGCATTGGTCAGAGTCAAGTTACTATGGTTGTATGCTTTTGGTATTTCCAAATGATTCCGCACACTCGTTCTCTTGGAGAGGAATGGATGTGAAAACGGCGGAGGCAAGTATTGTTATTAGCCAGAGTCACGTTTTGTCCACGCGTGTGTTACACGCATTTTCTCTGGCGAGTCATTGTGAGGTGCGTGGAAGTGAAGCTGAGTTGGCACTGTGTTGCTAATGCACCAGGCACACTACTGACGCTGTGTATGGAAATGTTTTACTAGTCAACTCGTTCCTTTTTTGTGGAGAGTCACGTTGGTGCGTTCCGGGGAGGCATTGTTAGTTATTAGAGAGAGTCATGTTTCATGGTTCTTTGTGTTCCAAACGATTTTTCTCGCCAGTTCATTTGGAGAGGCATGGACATGAACTCATGGGAAGCATGTTACCGCATTGGTCAGAGTCAAGTTACCTTGATTGTATGCTTTCGGTATTTCCAAATGATTCTGCTCACTCGTTCTCTTGGAGAGGAATGGACGTCAAAACAATGGAGGCAAGTATTGTTATTATCCAGAGTCACGTTTGTCCGGCGTGTGTTACATGCATTTTCTCTGGTGAGTCACTATGAGGTGCGTGGAAGTGAAGCCGAGTTGCCACTGTGTTGCTAATGCAACAGGCACACTCCTGACGCTGTGTATGCAAATGTTTTCCTTGTCAACTCGTTCTTTTTTTGTGGAGAGTCGCGGTGGTGCGTTCCAGGGAGGCACTGTTTGTTATTAGAGAGAGTCATGTTTCATGGTTCTTTGTGTTCCAAACGATTCCTCTCGCCAGTTCATTTGGAGAGGCATGGACATGAACTCATGGGAAGCATGTTAAGGCATTGGTCAGAGTCAAGTTACCACGGTTGTATGCTTTTGGTATTTTCAAATGATTCCGCTCACTCGTTCTCTTGGAGATGAATGGACGAGAAAACGGTGGAGGCAAGTATTTTTATTAGCTAGAGTCACGTTTGTCCACGCGTGTGTTACATGCATTTTCTCTGGCGAGTCACCGTGAGGTGGGTGGAAGTGAAGCCGAGTTGCCACTGTGTTGCTAATGCAACATGCACACTACTGACGCTGTGTATGGAAATGTTTTCCTTGTCAACTCGTTCCTTTTTTGTGGAGGGTCGCGGTGGTGCGTTCCAGGGAGGCACCATTTGTTATTAGAGAGAGTCACGTTTCATGGTTCTTTCGGTTCCAAACGATTCCGCTCGCTAGTTCATTTGGAGAGGCATGGACATGAACTCATGGGAAGTATGTTAACGCATTGGTCATAGTCAAGTTACCACGGTTGTATGCTTTTGGTATTTCCAAATGATTCCACTCACTCGTTCTCTTGGAGAGGAATGGACGTGAAAACGGCGAAGGCAAGTATTGGTATTAGCCAGAGTCGCATTTGTCCATGTGTGTGTTACATGTATTTTCTCTCGCGAGTCACCGTGAGGTGGGTGGAATTGAAGCCGAGTTGGCACCGTGTTGCTAATGCAACAGGCACACTACTGACACTGTGTATGGAAATGTTTTCCCTCTCAACTCGTTCCTTTCTTCTGGAGATTCGCGGTGGTGCGTTCCAGGGAGGCACCGTTTGTTATTAGAGAGAGTCACGTTTCATGGTTCTTTGTGTTCCAAAGGATTCTGCTCGCTAGTTCATTTGGAGAGGCATGGACATGAACTCATGGGAAGCATGTTAACGCATTGGTCAGAGTCAAGTTATCACGGTTGTATGCGTTTGGTATTTCCAAATGATTCCACTCACTCGTTCTCTTGGAGAGGAATGGACGTGAAAACGGCGGAGGCAAGTATTGTTATTAGCCAGAGTCACGTTTGTCCATGCGTGTGTCACACACATTTTCTCTCGCGAGTCACTGTGAGGTGCGTGGAAGTGAAGCCGAGTGGGCACTGTGTTGCTAATGCAACAGGCACACTACTGACGATGTGTATGGAAATGTTTTCCTTGTCGACTCGTTCCTTTTTTGTGGAGAGTCGCGGTGGTGCGTTCTAGGGAGGCACTGTTTGTTATTACAGAGAGTCACGTTTCATGGTTCTTTGTGTTCCAAACGATTCCGCTCGCCAGTTCATTTGGAGAGGCATGGACATGAACTCATGGGAAGCATGTTAACGCATTGGTCAGAGTCAAGTTAGCACGGTTGTATGCTTTTGGTATTTCCACATGATTCGCTCCGTCGTTCTCATGGAGAGGAATGGACGTGAAAACGACGGAGGCAAGTATTGTTATTAGCCAGAGTCACGTTTGTCCACGCGTGTGTTACATGCATTTTCTGTGGCCAGTCACTGTGAGGTGCGAGGAAGTGAAGCCGAGTTGGCACTGTGTTGCTAATGCAACAGGCACACTCCTGACGCTGTGTATGGAAATGTTTTCCTTGTCAACTCGTTCCTTTTTTGTGGAGAGTCATGGTGGTGCGTTCCAGGGGGGCACTGTTTGTTATTAGAGAGAGTCATGTTTCATGGTTCTTTGTGTTCCAAACGATTCCGCTCGCAAGTTCATTTGGAGAGGCATGGACATGAACTCATGGGAAGCATGTTAACGCCTTGGTCAGAGTCAAGTTACCACGGTTGTATGCTTTTGGTATTTCCAAATGATTCCGATCACTCGTTCTCTTGGAGAGGAATGGACGTGAAAACGGCGGAGGCAAGTATTGTTATTAGCCAGAGTCACGTTTGTCCACGCGTGTGTTACATGCATTTTCTCTGGCGAGTCACTTTGAGGTGCGTGAAAGTGAAGCCGAGTTGCCACTATGTTTCTAATGCAACATGCACACTCCTGACGCTGTGTATGGAAATGTATTCCTTGTTAACTCGTTCAATTTTTGTGGAGAGTCGCAGTGGTGCGTTCCAGGGAGGCACTGTTTGTTATTAGAGAGAGTCACGTATCATGGTTCTTTGTGTTCCAAACGATTCCGCTCGCCAGTTCATTTGGGGAGGCATGGACATGAACTCGCGGGAAGCATGTTAACATATTGGTCAGAGTCAAGTTACCACGGTTGTATGCTTTTGGTATTTCCAAATGATTCCGCTCGCTCGTTCTCTTGGAGAGGAATGATCGAGAAAACGGCGGGGGCCAGTATTGTTATTAGCCAGAGTCACGTTTGTCCACGCGTGTGTTATGAACAGGCACACTCCTGACGCTGTGTATGGACATGTTTTCCTTGTCAACTCGTTCCTTTTTTGTGGCGAGTCGCGGTGGTGCGTTCCAGGGAGGCACTGTTTGTTATTAGAGAAAGTCACGTTTCATGGTTCTTTGTGTCCCAACCGATTCCGCCTGCCAGTTCATGTGGAGAGCCATGGACATGAACTCATGGGAAGCGTGTTAACGCATTGGTCAGAGTCAAGATACCACGGTTGTATGCTTTTGGTATTTCCAAATGATTCTGCTCCTTCATTCTCTTGGAGAGGAATGGACGTGAAAACGGCGGAGGCACGTATTGTTATTAGCCAGAGTCACGTTTGTCCACACATGTGTTACATGCATTTTCTCTGGCGAATCACTCTGAGGTGCGTGGAAGTGAAGCTGAGTTGGCACTGTGTTGCTAATGCAATAGGCACACTCCTGACGCTGTGTATGGAAATGTTTTCCTTGTCAACTCGTTCCTTTTTTGTGGAGAGTCGCGTTGGTGCGTTCCAGGGAGGCACTGAGAGTCACGTTTCATGGTTCTTTGTGTTCCAAACTATTCCGCTCGGCAGTTCATTGGGAGAGGAATGGACATGAACTCATGGGAAGCATGTTAACGCATTGGTCAGAGTCAAGTTACCACGGTTGTATTCTTTTGGTATTTCCAAATGATTCCACACACTCGTTCTCTTGGAGAGGAATGGACGTGAAAATGTGTTACATGCATTTTCTCTGGCGAGTCACTGTGAGGTGCGTGGAAGTGAAGCCGAGTTGGCACTGTGTTGCTAATGCAACAGGCACACTCCTGACGCTGTGTATGGAAATGTTTTCCCTGTCAACTCGTTCCTTTATTGTGGAGAGTCGCGGTGGTGTGTTCCAGGGAGGCACTGTTTGTTAATAGAGAGAGTCATGTTTCATGGTTCTTTGTGTTCCAAACGATTCCGCTCGCCAGTTCATTTGGAGAGGCATGGACATGAACTCATGGGAAGCATGTTAACGCATTGGTCAGAGTCAAGGTATCACGGTTGTATGCTTTTGTTATTTCCAAATGATTCCAGTCACTCGTTCTCTTGGAGAGGAATGGACGTGAAAACGGCGGAGGCAAGTATTGTTATTAGCCAGAGTCACATTTGTCCACGCGTGTGTTACACGCATTTTCTCTCGCGAGTCACTGTGAGGTGCGTGGAAGTGAAGCCGAGTGGGCACTATGTTGCTAATGCAACACGCTCACTACTGACGATGTGTACGGAAATGTTTTCCTTGTCAACTCGTTCCTTTTTTGTGGAGAGTCGCGGTGGTGCGTTCCAGGGAGGCATTCTTTGTTAGTACAGAGAGTCACGTTTCATGGTTCTTTGTGTTCCAAACGATTCTGCTCGCCAGTTAGTTTGGAGAGGCATGGACATGAACTCATGGGAAGCATGTTAACGCATTGGTTAGAGTCAAGATACCATGGTTGTATGCTTTTGGTATTTCCAAATGTTTCCGCTCACTCGTTCTCTTGGAGAGGAATGGACGTGAAAACGGCGGAGGCAAGTATTGTTATTAGCCAGAGTCACGTTTGTCCACGCGTGTGTTACACGCATTTTCTCTTGCGAGTCACTGTGAGGTGCGTGGAAGTGAAGCCGAGTTGGCACTGTGTTGCTAATGCAACAGGCACACTCCTGACGCTGTGTATGGAAATGTTTTCCTTGTCAACTCATTCCTTTTTTGTGGAGAGTCACGTTGGTGCGTTCCAGGGGGGCACTGTTTGTTATTAGAGAGAGTCATGTTTCATGGTTCTTTTTCTTCCAAACGATTCCGCTCGCCAGTTCATTTGGAGAGGCATGGACATGAACTCATGGGAAGCATGTTACCGTATTGGTCAGAGTCAAGTTACCTTGATTGTATGCTTTTGGTATTTCCAAATGATTCCGCTCACTCGTTCTCTTGGAGAGGAATGGACGTGAAAACGGCGGAGGCAAGTATTGTTATTAGCCAGAGTCACGTTTGTCCACGCGTGTGTTACATGCATTTTATCTGGCGAGTCACTGTGAGGTGCGTGGAAGTGAAGCCGAGTTGCGACTGTGTTTCTAATGCAACATGCACACTCCTGACGCTGTGTATGGAAATGTATTCCTTGTCAACTCGTTCAATTTTTGTGGAGAGTCGCAGTGGTGCGTTCCAGGGAGGCACTGTTTGTTATTAGAGAGAGTCACGTTTCATGGTTCTTTGTGTTCCAAACGATTCCGCTCGCCAGTTCATTTGGGGAGGCATGGACATGAACTCGCGGGAAGCATGTTAACGTATTGGTTAGAGTCAAGTTACCACGGTTGTATGCTTTTGGTATTTCCAAATGATTCCGATCGCTCGTTCTCTTGGAGAGGAATGGACGTGAAAACGGCGGGGGCCAGTATTGTTATTAGCCAGAGTCACGTTTGTCCACGCGGTGTTATGAACAGGCACACTCCTGACGCTGTGTATGGACATGTTTTCCTTGTCAACTCGTTCCTTTTTTGTGGCGAGTCGCGGTGGTGCGTTCCAGGGAGGCACTGTTTGTTATTAGAGAAAGTCACATTTCATGGTTCTTTGTGTCCCAACTGATTCCGCCTGCCACTTCATGTGGAGAGCCATGGACATGAACTCATGGGAAGCATGTTAACGCATTGGTCAGAGTCAAGATACCACGGTTGTATGCTTTTGGTATTTCCAAATGATTCTGCTCCTTCATTCTCTTGGAGAGGAATGGACGTGAAAACGGCGGAGGCACGTATTGTTATTAGCCAGAGTCATGTTTGTCCACACATGTGTTACATGCATTTTCTCTGGGGAATCACTCTGAGGTGCGTGGAAGTGAAGCTGAGTTGGCACTGTGTTGCTAATGCAACAGGCACACTCCTGACGCTGTGTATGGAAATGTTTTCCTTGTCAACTCGTTCCTTTTTTGTGTAGAGTCGCGTTGGTGCGTTCCAGGGAGGCACTGAGAGTCACGTTTCATGGTTCTTTGTGTTCCAAACTATTCCGCTCGCCAGTTCATTGGGAGAGGCATGGACATGAACTCATGGGAAGCATGTTAACGCATTGGTCAGAGTCAAGTTACCACGGTTGTATTCTTTTGGTATTTCCAAATGATTCCACTCACTCGTTCTCTTGGAGAGGAATGGACGTGAAAATGGTGAAGGAAAGTATTGTTATTAGCCAAAGTCACGTTTGTCCACGCCTGTGTTACATGCATTTTCTCTGGCGAGTCACTGTGAGGTGCGTGGAAGTGAAGCCGAGTTGGCTCTGTGTTGCTAATGCAACAGGCACACTCCTGACGCTGTGTATGGAAATGTTTTCCCTGTCAACTCGTTCCTTTATTGTGGAGAGTCGCGGTGGTGTGTTCCCAGGAGGCACTGTTTGTTAATAGAGAGAGTCATGTTTCATGGTTCTTTGTGTTCCAAACGATTCCGCTCGCCAGTTCATTTGGAGAGGCATGGACATGAACTCATGGGAAGCATGTTAACGCATTGGTTAGAGTCAAGGTATCACGGTAGTATGCTTTTGGTATTTCCAAATGATTCCAGTCACTCGTTCTGTTGGAGAGGAATGGACGTGAAAACGGCGGAGGCAAGTATTGTTATTAGCCAGAGTCACATTTGTCCACACATGTGTTACATGCATTTTCTCTGGCGAATCACTCTGAGGTGCGTGGAAGTGAAGCTGAGTTGGCACTGTGTTGCTAATGCAACAGGCACACTCCTGACGCTGTGTATGGAAATGTTTTCCTTGTCAACTCGTTCCTTTTTGGTGGAGAGTCGCGTTGGTGCGTTCCAGGGAGGCACTGAGAGTCACGTTTCATGGTTCTTTGTGTTACAAACTATTCCGCTCGCCAGTTCATTGGGAGAGGCATGGTCATGAACTGATGGGAAGCATGTTAACGCATTGGTCAGAGTCAAGTTACCACGGTTGTATTCTTTTGGTATTTCCAAATGATTCCACTCACTCGTTCTCTTGGAGAGGAATGGACGTGAAAATGGTGAAGGAAAGTATTGTTATTAGCCAAAGTCACGTTTGTCCACGCCTGTGTTACATGCATTTTCTCTGGCGAGTCATTGTGAGGTGCGTGGAAGTGAAGCCGAGTTGGCTCTGTGTTGCTAATGCAACAGGCACACTCCTGACGCTGTGTATGGAAATGTTTTCCCTGTCAACTTGTTCCTTTATTGTGGAGAGTCGCGGTGGTGTGTTCCAAGGAGGCACTGTTTGTTAATAGAGAGAGTCATGTTTCATGGTTCTTTGTGTTCCAAACGATTCCGCTCGCCAGTTCATTTGGAGAGGCATGGACATGAACTCATGGGAAGCATGTTAACGCATTGGTTAGAGTCAAGGTATCACGGTTGTATGCTTTTGGTATTTCCAAATGATTCCAGTCACACGTTCTCTTGGAGAGGAATGGACGTGAAAACGGCGGAGGCAAGTATTGTTATTAGCCAGAGTCACGTTTGTCCACGCGTGTGTTACACGCATTTTCTCTCGCGAGTCACTGTGAGGTGCGTGGAAGTGAAGCCGAGTGGGCACTATGTTGCTAATGCAACACGCTCACTACTGACGATGTGTACGGAAATGTTTTCCTTGTCAACTCGTTCCTTTTTTGTGGAGAGTCGCGGTGGTGCGTTCCAGGGAGGCATTGTTTGTTATTACAGAGAGTCACATTTCATGGTTCTTTGTGTTCCAAACGATTCTGCTCGCCAGTTAGTTTGGAGAGGCATGGACATGAACTCATGGGAAGCATGTTAACGCATTGGTCAGAGTCAAGTTACCATGGTTGTATGCTTTTGGTATTTCCAAATGATTCCGCTCACTCGTTCTCTTGGAGAGGAATGGACGTGAAAACGGCGGAGGCAAGTATTGTTATTAGCCAGAGTCACGTTTGTCCACGCGTGTGTTACACGCATTTTGTCTTGCGAGTCACTGTGAGGTGCGTGGAAGTGAAGCCGAGTTGGCACTGTGTTGCTAATGCAACAGGCACACTTCTGACGCTGTGTATGGAAATGTTTTCCTTGTCAACTCATTCCTTTTTTGTGGAGAGTCACGTTGGTGCGTTCCAGGGGGGCACTGTTTGTTATTAGAGAGAGTCATGTTTCATGGTTCTTTTTCTTCCAAACGATTCCGCTCGCCAGTTCATTTGGAGAGGCATGGACATGAACTCATGGGAAGCATGTTACCGTATTGGTCAGAGTCAAGTTACCTTGATTGTATGCTTTTGGTATTTCCAAATGATTCCGCTCACTCGTTCTCTTGGAGAGGAATGGACGTGAAAACGGCGGAGGCAAGTATTGTTATTATCCAGAGTCACGTTTGTCCACGCGTGTGTTACATGCATTTTCTTTGGCGAGT
This sequence comes from Triticum dicoccoides, assembly GCF_002162155.2. NCBI lineage: Eukaryota > Viridiplantae > Streptophyta > Magnoliopsida > Poales > Poaceae > Triticum > Triticum dicoccoides. The sequence continues at coordinate 304,048,208 of NC_041382.1, read as the reverse complement.
CACTGTGAGGTGCGTGGAAGTGAAGCCGAGTTGGCACTGTGTTGCTCATGCAACATGCACACTCCTGACGCTGTGTATGCAAATGTTTTCCTTGTCAACTCGTTCCTTTTTTGTGGAGATTCGCGGTGGTGCGTTCCAGGGAGGCACTGTTTGTTATTACAGAGAGTCACGTTTCATGGTTCTTTGTGTTCCAAACGATTCTGCTCGCCAGTTAGTTTGGAGAGGCATGGACATGAACTCATGGGAAGCATGTTAACACATTGGTCACAGTCAAGTTACCATGGTTGTATGCTTTTGGTATTTCCAAATGATTCCGCTCACTCGTTCTCTTGGAGAGGAATGGACGTGAAAACGGCGGAGGCAAGTATTATTATTAGCCAGAGTCACGTTTGTCCACGCGTGTGTTACACGCATTTTCTCTTGCGAGTCACTGTGAGGTGCGTGGAAGTGAAGCCGAGTTGGCACTGTGTTGCTAATGCAACAGGCACACTCCTGACGCTGTGTATGGAAATGTTTTCCTTGTCAACTCGTTCCTTTTTTGTGGAGAGTCGCGTTGGTGCGTTCCAGGGGGGCATTGTTTGTTATTAGAGAGAGTCATGTTTCATGGTTCTTTTTCTTCCAAACGATTCCGCTCGCCAGTTCATTTGGAGAGGTATGGACATGAACTCATGGGAAGCATGTTACCGTATTGGTCAGAGTCAAGTTACCTTGATTGTATGCTTTTGGTATTTCCAAATGATTCCGCTCACTCGTTCTCTTGGAGAGGAATGGACGTGAAAACGGCGGAGGCAAGTATTGTTATTATCCAGAGTCACGTTTGTCCACGCGTGTGTTACACGCATTTTCTCTCGCGAGTCACTGTGAGGTGCGTGGAAGTGAAGCCGAGTGGGCACTATGTTGCTAATGCAACACGCTCACTACTGACGATGTGTACGGAAATGTTTTCCTTGTCAACTCGTTCCTTTTTTGTGGAGAGTCGCGGTGGTGCATTCCAGGGAGGCATTGTTTGTTATTACAGAGAGTCACGTTTCATGGTTCTTTGTGTTCCAAACGATTCTGCTCGCCAGTTAGTTTGGAGAGGCATGGACATGAACTCATGGGAAGCATGTTAACGTATTGGTCAGAGTCAAGTTACCATGGTTGTATGCTTTTGGTATTTCCAAATGATTCCGCTCACTCGTTCTCTTGGAGAGGAATGGACGTGAAAACAGCGGAGGCAAGTATTGTTATTAGCCAGACTCACGTTTGTCCACGCGTGTGTTACACGCATTTTCTCTTGCGAGTCACTGTGAGGTGCGTGGAAGTGAAGCCGAGTTGGCACTGTGTTGCTAATGCAACAGGCACACTCCTGGCGTTGTGTATGGAAGTGTTTTCCTTGTCAACTCATTCCTTTTTTGTGGAGAGTCACGTTGGTGCGTTCCAGGGGGGCACTGTTTGTTATTAGAGAGAGTCATGTTTCATGGTTCTTTTTCTTCCAAACGATTCCGCTCGCCAGTTCATTTGGAGAGGCATGGACATGAACTCATGGGAAGCATGTTACCGTATTGGTCAGAGTCAAGTTACCTTGATTGTATGCTTTTGGTATTTCCAAATGATTCCGCTCACTCGTTCTCTTGGAGAGGAATGGACGTGAAAACGGCGGAGGCAAGTATTGTTATTATCCAGAGTCACGTTTGTCCACGCGTGTGTTACACGCATTTTCTCTCGCGAGTCACTGTGAGGTGCGTGGAAGTGAAGCCGAGTGGGCACTATGTTGCTAATGCAACACGCTCACTACTGACGATGTGTACGGAAATGTTTTCCTTGTCAACTCGTTCCTTTTTTGTGGAGAGTCGCGGTGGTGCGTTCCAGGGAGGCATTGTTTGTTATTACAGAGAGTCACATTTCATGGTTCTTTGTGTTCCAAACGATTCTGCTCGCCAGTTAGTTTGGAGAGGCATGGACATGAACTCATGGGAAGCATGTTAACGCATTGGTCAGAGTCAAGTTACCATGGTTGTATGCTTTTGGTATTTCCAAATGATTCCGCTCACTCGTTCTCTTGGAGAGGAATGGACGTGAAAACGGCGGAGGCAAGTATTGTTATTAGCCAGAGTCACGTTTGTCCACGCGTGTGTTACACGCATTTTGTCTTGCGAGTCACTGTGAGGTGCGTGGAAGTGAAGCCGAGTTGGCACTGTGTTGCTAATGCAACAGGCACACTTCTGACGCTGTGTATGGAAATGTTTTCCTTGTCAACTCATTCCTTTTTTGTGGAGAGTCACGTTGGTGCGTTCCAGGGGGGCACTGTTTGTTATTAGAGAGAGTCATGTTTCATGGTTCTTTTTCTTCCAAACGATTCCGCTCGCCAGTTCATTTGGAGAGGCATGGACATGAACTCATGGGAAGCATGTTACCGTATTGGTCAGAGTCAAGTTACCTTGATTGTATGCTTTTGGTATTTCCATATGATTTCGCTCACTCGTTCTCTTGGAGAGGAATGGACGTGAAAACGGCGGAGGCAAGTATTGTTATTATCCAGAGTCACGTTTGTCCACGCGTGTGTTACATGCATTTTCTTTGGCGAGTCACTGTGAGGTGCGTGGAAGTGAAGCCGAGTTGGCACTGTGTTGCTAATGCAACATGCACACTCCTGACGCTGTGTATGCAAATGTTTTCCTTGTCAAGTTGTTCCTTTTTTGTGGAGAGTCGCGGTGGTGCGTTCCAGGGAGGCACTATTTGTTATTATAGAGAGTCACGTTTCATGGTTCTTTGTGTTCCAAACGATTCTGCTCGCCAGTTAGTTTGGAGAGGCATGGACATGAACTCATGGGAAGCATGTTAACGCATTGGTCAGAGTCAAGTTACCATGGTTGTATGCTTTTGGTATTTCCAAATGATTCCGCTCACTCGTTCTCTTGGAGAGGAATGGACGTGAAAACGGCGGAGGCAAGTATTATTATTAGCCAGAGTCACGTTTGTCCACGCGTGTGTTACACGCATTTTCTCTTGCGAGTCACTGTGAGGTGCGTGGAAGTGAAGCCGAGTTGGCACTGTGTTGCTAATGCAACAGCCACACTCCTGATGCTGTGTATGGAAATGTTTTCCTTGTCAACTCATTCCTTTTTTGTGGAGAGTCACGTTGGTGCGTTCCAGGGGGGCACTGTTTGTTATTAGAGAGAGTCATGTTTCATGGTTCTTTTTCTTCCAAACGATTCCGCTCGCCAGTTCATTTGGAGAGGCATGGACATGAACTCATGGGAAGCATGTTACCGTATTGGTCAGAGTCAAGTTACCTTGATTGTATGCTTTTGGTATTTCCAAATGATTCCGCTCACTCGTTCTCTTGGAGAGGAATGGACGTGAAAACGGCGGAGGCAAGTATTGTTATTATCTAGAGTCACGTTTGTCCACGCGTGTGTTGCATGCATTTTCTTTGGCGAGTCACTGTGAGGTGCGTGGAAGTGAAGCCGAGTTGGCACTGTGTTGCTAATGCAACATGCGTACTCCTGACGCTGTGTATGCAAATGTTTTCCTTGTCAACTCGTTCCTTTTTTGTGGAGAGTCGCGGTGGTGCGTTCCAGGGAGGCACTGTTTGTTATTACAGAGAGTCACGTTTCATGGTTCTTTGTGTTCCAAACGATTCTGCTCGCCAGTTAGTTTGGAGAGGCATGGACATGAACTCATGGGAAGCATGTTAACGCATTGGTCAGAGTCAAGTTACCATGGTTGTATGCTTTTGGTATTTCCAAATGATTCCGCTCACTCATTCTCTTGGATATTAGTGGACGCGAAAATGGCGGAGGCAAGTATTGTTATTAGCTAGGGTCACGTTTGTCCACGCGTGTGTTACATGCATTTTCTCTAGCGAGTCGCCGTGAGGTGGGTGGAAGTGAATCCGAGTTGGCACTGTGTTGCTAATGTAACAGGCACACTACTGACGCTGTGTATGGAAATGTTTTCATTGTCAACTCATTCCTTTTTTGTGGAGAGTCGCGGTGGTGCGTTCCAGGAAGGCACTGTTCGTTATTACAGAGAGTCATGTTTCATGGTTCTTTGTGTTCCAAACGATTCTGCTCGCCAGTTAGTTTGGAGAGGCATGGACATGAACATATGGGAAGCATGTTAACACATTGGTCAGAGTCAATTTACCATGGTTGTATGCTTTTGGTATTTCCAAATGATTCCGCTGACTCGTTCTCTTGGAGAGGAATGGACGTGAAAACGGCGGAGGCAAGTATTGTTATTAGCCAGAGTCACGTTTGTCGACGCATGTGTTACACGCATTTTCTCTTGCGAGTCACTGTGAGGTGCGTGGAAGTGAAGCCGAGTTGGCACTGTGTTGCTAATGCAACAGGCACACTCCTGACGCTGTGTATGGAAATGTTTTCCTTGTCAACTCATTCCTTTTTTGTGGAGAGTCGCGTTGGTGCGTTCCAGGGGGGCACTGTTTGTTATTAGAGAGAGTCATGTTTCATGGTTCTTTTTCTTCCAAACGATTCCGCTCGCCAGTTCATTTGGAGAGGCATGGACATGAACTCATGGGAAGCATGTTACCGTATTGGTCAGAGTCAAGGTATCACGATTGTATGCTTTTGGTATTTCCAAATGATTCCAGTCACTCGTTCTCTTGGAGAGGAATGGACGTGAAAACGGCGGAGGCAAGTATTGTTATTATCCAGAGTCACGTTTGTCCACGCATGTGTTACATGCATTTTCTTTGGCGAGTCACTGTGAGGTGCGTGGAAGTGAAGCCGAGTTGGCACTGTGTTGCTAATGCAACATGCACACTCCTGACGCTGTGTATGCAAATGTTTTCCTTGTCAACTCGTTCTTTTTTTTGTGGAGAGTCGCGGTGGTGCGTTCCAGGGAGGCACTGTTTGTTATTAGAGAGAGTCACGTTTCATGGTTCTTTGTGTTCCAAACGATTCCGCTCGCCAGTTCATTTGGAGAGGCATGGACATGAACTCATGGGAAGCATGTTAACGCATTGGTCAAGGTCAAGTTACCACGGTTGTATGCCTTTGGTATTTCCAAATGATTCCGCTCACTCGTTCTCTTGGAGATTAATGGACGCGAAAACGGAGGAGGCAAGTATTGTTATCAGCTAGGGTCACGTTTGTCCACGCGTGTGATACATGCATTTTCTCTGGCGAGTCGCCGTGAGGTGGGTGGAAGTGAATCCGAGTTGGCACTGTGTTGCTAATGCAACAGGCACACTACTGACGCTGTGTATGGAAATGTTTTCCTTGTCAACTCGTTCCTTTTTTGTGGAGAGTCGCGGTGGTGCGTTCCAGGGAGGCACTGTTTGTTATTACAGAGAGTCACGTTTCATGGTTCTTTGTGTTCCAAACGATTCTGCTCTCCAGTTAGTTTGGAGAGGCATGGACATGAGCTCACGGGAAGCATGTTAACGCATTGGTCAGAGTCAAGTTACCATGGTTGTATGCTTTTGGTATTTCCAAATGATTCCGCTCACTCGTTCTCTTGGAGAGGAATGGACGTGAAAACGGCGGAGGCAAGTATTGTTATTAGCCAGAGTCACATTTGTCCACGCGTCTGTTACACGCATTTTCTCTTGGGAGTCACTGTGAGGTGCGTGGAAGTGCAGCCGAGTTGGCACTGTGTTGCTAATGCAACAGGCACACTCCTGACGCTGTGTATGGAAATGTTTTCCTTGTCAACTCATTCCTTTTTTGTGGAGAGTCACGTTGGTGCGTTCCAGCGGGGCACTGTTTGTTATTAGAGAGAGTCATGTTTCATGGTTCTTTTTCTTCCAAACGATTCCGCTCGCCAGTTCATTTGGAGAGGCATGGACATGAACTCATGGGAAGCATGTTACCGTATTGGTCAGAGTCAAGTTACCTTGATTGTATGCTTTTGGTATTTCCATATGATTCCGCTCACTCGTTCTCTTGGAGAGGAATGGACGTGAAAACGGCGGAGGCAAGTATTGTTATTATCCAGAGTCACGTTTGTCCATGCGTGTGTTACATGCATTTTCTTTGGCGAGTCACTGTGAGGTGCGTGGAAGTGAAGCCGAGTTAGCACTGTGTTGCTAATGCAACATGCACACTCCTGACGCTGTGTATGCAAATGTTTTCCTTGTCAACTCGTTCCTTTTTTGTGGAGAGTCGCGGTGGTGCGTTCCAGGGAGGCACTGTTTGTTATTACAGAGAGTCACGTTTCATGGTTCTTTGTGTTCCAAACAATTCTGCTCGCCAGTTAGTTTGGAGAGGCATGGACATGAACTCATGGGAAGCATGTTAACGCATTGGTCAGTGTCAAGTTACCATGGTTGTATGCTTTTGGTATTTCCAAATGATTCCGCTCACTCGTTCTCTTGGAGAGGAATGGACGTGAAAACGGCGGAGGCAAGTATTATTATTAGCCAGAGTCACGTTTGTCCACGCGTGTGTTACACGCATTTTCTCTTGTGAGTCACTGTGAGGTGCGTGGAAGTGAAGCCGAGTTGGCACTGTGTTGCTAATGCAACAGGCACACTCCTGACGCTGTGTATGGAAATGTTTTCCTTGTCAACTCATTCCTTTTTTGTGGAGAATCACGTTGGTTCGTTCCAGGGGGGGCACTGTTTGTTATTAGAGAGAGTCATGTTTCATGGTTCTTTTTCTTCCAAACGATTCCGCTCGCCAGTTCATTTGGAGAGGCATTGACATGAACTCATGGGAAGCATGTTACCGTATTGGTCAGAGTCAAGTTACCTTGATTGTATGCTTTTGGTATTTCCAAATGATTCCGCTCACTCGTTCTCTTGGAGAGGAATGGACGTGAAAACGGCGGAGGCAAGTATTGTTACATGCATTTTCTTTGGCGAGTCACTGTGAGGTGCATGGAAGTGAAGCCGAGTTGGCACTGTGTTGCTAATGCAACATGCATACTCCTGACGCTGTGTATGCAAATGTTTTCCTTGTCAACTCGTTCCTTTTTTGTGGAGAGTCGCGGTGGTGCGTTCCAGGGAGGCACTGTTTGTTATTACAGAGAGTCACGTGTCATGGTTCTTTGTGTTCCAAACGATTCTGCTCGCCAGTTAGTTTGGAGAGGCATGGACATGAACTCATGGGAAGCATGTTAACGCATTGGTCAGAGTCAAGTTACCATGGTTGTATGCTTTTGGTATTTCCAAATGATTCCGCTCACTCATTCTCTTGGATATTAATGGACGCGAAAACGGCGGAGGCAAGTATTGTTATTAGCTAGGGTCACGTTTGTCCACGCGTGTGTTACATGCATTTTCTCTGGCGAGTCGCCGTGAGGTGGGTGGAAGTGAATCCGAGTTGGCACTGTGTTGCTAATGTAACAGGCACACTACTGACGCTGTGTATGGAAATGTTTTCCTTGTCAACTCATTCCTTTTTTGTGGAGAGTCGCGCTGGTGCGTTCCAGGAAGGCACTGTTCGTTATTACAGAGAGTCATGTTTCATGGTTCTTTGTGTTCCAAACGATTCTGCTCGCCAGTTAGTTTGGAGAGGCATGGACATGAACTCATGGGAAGCATGTTAACGCATTGGTCAGAGACAATTTACCATGGTTGTATGCTTTTGGTATTTCCAAATGATTCCGCTCACTCGTTCTCTTGGAGAGGAATGGACGTGAAAACGGCGGAGGCAAGTATTGTTATTAGCCAGAGTCACGTTTGTCCATGCATGTGTTACACGCATTTTCTCTTGCGAGTCACCGTGAGGTGCGTGGAAGTGAAGCCGAGTTGGCACTGTGTTGCTAATGCAACAGGCACACTCCTGACGCTGTGTATGGAAATGTTTTCCTTGTCAACTCATTCCTTTTTTGTGGAGAGTCGCGTTGGTGCGTTCCAGGGGGGCACTGTTTGTTATTAGAGAGAGTCATGTTTCATGGTTCTTTTTCTTCCAAACGATTCCGCTCGCCAGTTCATTTGGAGAGGCATGGACATGAACTCATGGGAAGCATGTTACCGTATTGGTCAGAGTCAAGTTACCTTGATTGTATGCTTTTGGTATTTCCAAATGATTCCGCTCACTCGTTCTCTTGGAGAGGAATGGACGTGAAAATGGCGGAGGCAAGTATTGTTATTATCCAGAGTCACGTTTGTCCACGCGTGTGTTACATGCATTTTCTTTGGCGAGTCACTGTGAGGTGCGTGGAAGTGAAGCCGAGTTGGCACTGTGTTGCTAATGCAACATGCACACTCCTGACGCTGTGTATGCAAATGTTTTCCTTGTCAACTCGTTCTTTTTTTTTGGAGAGTCGCGGTGCTACGTTCCAGGGAGGCACTGTTTGTTATTAGAGAGAGTCACGTTTCATGGTTCTTTGTGTTCCAAATGATTCCGCTCGCCAGTTCATTTGGAGAGGCATGGACATGAACTCATGGGAAGCATGTTAACGCATTGGTCAAGGTCAAGTTACCACGGTTGTATGCTTTTGGTATTTCCAAATGATTCCGCTCCCTCGTTCTCTTGGAGATTAATGGACGCGAAAACGGAGGAGGCAAGTATTGTTATTAGCTAGGGTCATGTTTGTCCATGCGTGTGTTACATGCATTTTCTCTGGCGAGTCGCCGTGAGGTGGGTGGAAGTGAATCCGAGTTGGCACTGTGTTGCTAATGCAACAGGCACACTACTGACGCTGTGTATGGAAATGTTTTCCTTGTCAACTCGTTTCTTTTTTGTGGAGATTCGCGGTGGTGCGTTCCAGGGAGGCACCGTTTGTTATTAGAGAGAGTCACGTTTCATGGTTCTTTGTGTTCCAAAGGATTCTGCTCGCTAGTTCCTTTGGAGAGGCATGGACATGAACTCATGGGAAGCATGTTAACGCATTGGTCAGATTCAAGTTATCACGGTTGTATGCTTTTGGTATTTCCAAATGATTCCACTCACTCGTTCTCTTGGAGAGGAATGGACGTGAAAACGGCGGAGGCAAGTATTGTTATTAGCCAGAGTCACGTTTTTCCACGCGTGTGTTACACGCATTTTCTCTCGCGAGTCACTTTGAGGTGTGTGGAAGTGAAGCCGAGTGGGCACTGTGTTGCTAATGCAACAGGCACACTACTGACGATGTGTATGGAAATGTTTTCCTTGTCAACTCGTTCCTTTTTTGTGGAGAGTCACGGTGGTGCGTTCTAGGGAGGCACTGTTTGTTATTAGAGAGAGTCACGTTTCATGGTTCTTTATGTTCCAAACGATTCCGCTCGCCAGTTAATTTGGAGAGGCATGGACATGAACTCATAGGAAGCATGTTAACGCATTGGTCAGAGTCAAGTTACCATGGTTGTATGCTTTTGGTATTTCCAAATGATTCCGCTCACTCGTTCTCTCGGAGAGGAATGGACGTGAAAACGGCGGAGGCAAGTATTGTTATTAGCTAGAGTCACGTTTTGTCCACGCGTGTGTTACACGCATTTTCTCTAGCGAGTCATTGTGAGGTGCGTGGAAGTGAAGCCGAGTTGGCACTGTGTTGCTAATGCAACAGGCACACTACTGACGCTGTGTATGGAAATGTTTTACTAGTCAACTCGTTCCTTTTTTGTGGAGAGTCACGTTGGTGCGTTCCAGGGAGGCACTGTTAGTTATTAGAGAGAGTCATGTTTCATGGTTCTTTGTGTTCCAAACGATTTTGCTCGCCAGTTCATTTGGAGAGGCATGGACATGAACTCATGGGAAGCATGTTACCGCATTGGTCAGAGTCAAGTTACCTTGATTGTATGCTTTTGGTATTTCCAAATGATTCTGCTCACTCGTTCTCTTGGAGAGGAATGGACGTCAAAACAATGGAGGCAAGTATTGTTATTATCCAAAGTCACGTTTGTCCACGCGTGTGTTACATGCATTTTCTTTGGTGAGTCACTGTGAGATGCGTGGAAGTGAAGCCGAGTTGCCACTGTGTAGCTAATGCAACAGGCACACTCCTGACGCTGTGTATGCAAATGTTTTCCTTGTCAACTCGTTCTTTTTTTGTGGAGAGTCGCGGTGGTACGTTCCAGGGAGGCACTGTTTGTTATTAGAGAGAGTCATGTTTCATGGTTCTTTGTGTTCCAAACGATTCCTCTTGCCAGTTCATTTGGAGAGGCATGGACATGAACTCATGGGAAGCATGTTAAGGCATTGGTCAGAGTCAAGTTACCACGGTTGTATGCTTTTGGTATTTCCAAATGATTCCGCTCACTCGTTCTCTTGGAGATGAATGGATGCGAAAACGGCGGACGCAAGTATTTTTATTAGCTAGAGTCACGTTTGTCCACGCGTGTGTTACATGCATTTTCTCTGGCGAGTCACCGTGAGGTGGGTGGAAGTGAAGCCGAGTTGGCACTGTGTTGCTAATGCAACATGCACACAACTGACGTTGTGTATGGAAATGTTTTCCTTGTCAACTCGTTCCTTTTTTGTGGAGGGTCGCGGTGGTGCGTTCCAGGGAGGCACCGTTTGTTATTAGAGAGAGTCACGTTTCATGGTTCTTTCGGTTCCAAATGATTCCGCTCGCTAGTTCATTTGGAGAGGCATGGACATGAACTCATGGGAAGTATGTTAACGCATTGGTCGTAGTCAAGTTACCACGGTTGTATGCTTTTGGTATTTCCAAATGATTCCACTCACTCGTTCTCTTGGAGAGGAATGGACGTGAAAACGGCGAAGGCAAGTATTGGTATTAGCCAGAGTCGCATTTGTCCATGTGTGTGTTACATGTATTTTCTCTCGCGAGTCACCGTGAGGTGGGTGGAATTGAAGCCGAGTTGGCACTGTGTTGCTAATGCAACAGGCACACTACTGAGACTGTGTATGGAAATGTTTTCCCTCTCAACTCGTTCCTTTCTTCTGGAGATTCGTGGTGGTGCGTTCCAGGGAGGCACCGTTTGTTATTAGAGAGAGTCACGTTTCATGGTTCTTTGTGTTCCAAAGGATTCTGCTCGCTAGTTCATTTGGAGAGGCATGGACATGAACTCATGGGAAGCATGTTAACGCATTGGTCAGAGTCAAGTTATCACGGTTGTATGCGTTTGGTATTTCCAAATGATTCCACTCACTCGTTCTCTTGGAGAGGAATGGACGTGAAAACGGCGGAGGCAAGTATTGTAATTAGCCAGAGTCACGTTTGTCCATGCGTGTGTTACACACATTTTCTCTCGCGAGTCACTGTGAGGTGCGTGGAAGTGAAGCCGGGTGGGCACTGTGTTGCTAATGCAACAGGCACACTACTGACGATGTGTACGGAAATGTTTTCCTTGTCAACTCGTTCCTTTTTTGTGGAGGGTCGCGGTGGTGCGTTCTAGGGAGGCACTGTTTGTTATTACAGAGAGTCACGTTTCATGGTTCTTTGTGTTCCGAACGATTCCGCTCGCCAGTTCATTTGGAGAGGTATGGACATGAACTCATGGGAAGCATGTTAACGCATTGGTCAGAGTCAAGTTACCATGGTTGTATGGTTTTGGTATTTCCAAATGATTCCGCTCACTCGTTCTCTTGGAGAGGAATGGACGTGAAAACGGCGAAGGCAAGTATTGTTATTAGCCAGAGTCACGTTTGTCCACGCGTGTGTTACACGCATTTTCTCTGGCGAGTCACTGTGAGGTGTGTGGAAGTGAAGCCGAGTTGGCACTGTGTTGCTAATGCAACAGGCACACTACTGACGCTGTGTATGGAAATGTTTTACTAGTCAACTCGTTCCTTTTTTGTGGAGAGTCGCGTTGGTGCGTTCCAGGGAGGCACTGTTAGTTACTAGAGAGAGTCATGTTTCATGGTTCTTTGTGTTCCAAACGATTTTGCTCGCCAGTTCATTTGGAGAGGCATGGACATGAACTCATGGGAAGCATGCTACCGCATTGGTCAGAGTCAAGTTACCTTGATTGTATGCTTTTGGTATTTCCAAATGATTCCGCTCACTCGTTCTCTTGGAGAGGAATGGACGTGAAAACAGCGGAGGCAAGTATTGTTATTATCCAGAGTTACGTTTGTCCACGCGTGTGTTACATGCATTTTCTATGGCGAGTCACTATGAGGTGCGTGGAAGAGAAGCCGAGTTGGCACTGTGTTGCTAATGCAACAGGCACATTCCTGACGCTGTGTATGCAAATGTTTTCCTTGTCAACTCGTTCTTTTTTTGTGGAGAGTCGCGGTGTCGCGTTCCAGGGAGGCACTGTTTGTTATTAGAGAGAGTCATGTTTCATGGTTCTTTGTGTTCCAAACTATTCTGCTCGCCAGTTCATTTGGAGAGGCATGGACATGAACTCATGGGAAGCATGTTAACGCATTGGTCAGAGTCACGTTACCACAGTTGTATGCTTTTGGTATTTCCAAATGATTCCGCTCACTCGTTCTCTTGGAGATGAATGGACGTGAAACGACGGAGGCAAGTATTGTTATTAGCTAGAGTCACGTTTGTCCACGCGTGTGTTACATGCATTTTCTCTGGCGAGTCACCATGAGGTGGGTGGAAGTGAAGCCGAGTTGGCACTGTGTTGCTAATGCAACAGGCACACTACTAACGTTGTGTATGGAAATGTTTTCCTTGTCAACTCATTCCTTTTTTGTGGAGAGTCGCGGTGGTGCGTTCCAGGGAGGCACCGTTTGTTATTAGAGAGAGTCACATTTCATGGTTCTTTCTGTTCCAAACGATTCCGCTCGCCAGTTCATTTGGAGAGGCATGGACATGAACTCATTGGAAGTATGTTAACGCATTGGTCAGAGTCAAGTTACAACGGTTGTATGCTTTTGGTATTTCCAAATGATTCCACTCACTCGTTCTCTTGGAGAGGAATGGACGTGAAAACAGCGGAGGAAAGTATTGTTATTGGCCAAAGTCACGTTTGTCCATGTGTGTGTTACATGTATTTTCTCTCGCGAGTCACCGTGAGGTGGGTGGAATTGAAGCCGAGTTGGCACTGGGTTGCTAATGCAACAGGCACACTACTGACACTGTGTATGGAAATGTTTTCCCTGTCAACTCGTTCCTTTCTTCTGGAGAGTCACGGTGGTGCGTTCCAGGGAGGCATTGTTTGTTATTAGAGAGAGTCACGTTTCATGGTTCTTTGTGTTCCAAACGATTCCTCTCGCCAGATCATTTGGAGAGGCATGGAGATGAACTCATGGGAAGCATGTTAACGCATTGGTCAGAGTCAAGTTATCACGGTTGTATGCTTTTGGTATTTCCAAATGATTCCACTCAGTCGTTCTCTTGGAGAGGAATGGACGTGAAAACGGCGGAGGCAAGTATTGTTATTAGCCAGAGTCACGTTTGTCCATGCGTGTGTTACACACATTTTCTCTCGCGAGTCACTGTGAGGTGCGTGGAAGTGAAGCCGAGTGGGCACTGTCTTGCTAATGCAACAGGCACACTACTGACGATGTGTACGGAAATGTTTTCCTTGTCAACTCGTTCCTTTTTTGTGGAGAGTCGCGGTGGTGCGTTCTAGGGAGGCACTGTTTGTTATTACAGAGAGTCACGTTTCATGGTTCTTTGTGTTCCAAACGATTCCGCTCGCTAGTTCATTTGGAGAGGCATGGACATGAACTCATGGGAAGCATGTTAACGCATTGGTCAGAGTCAAGTTACCATGGTTGTATGCTTTTGGTATTTCCAAATGATTCCGCTCACTCGTTCTCTTGGAGAGGAATGGACGTGAAAACGGCGAAGGCAAGTATTGTTATTAGCCAGAGTCACGTTTGTCCACGCGTGTGTTACACGCATTTTCTCTGGCGAGTCACTGTGAGGTGTGTGGAAGTGAAGCCGAGTTGGCACTGTGTTGCTAATGCAACAGGCACACTACTGACGCTGTGTATGGAAGTGTTTTACTAGTCAACTCGTTCCTTTTTTGTGGAGAGTCGCATTGGTGCGTTCCAGGGAGGCACTGTTAGTTACTATAGAGAGTCATGTTTCATGGTTCTTTGTGTTCCAAACGATTTTGCTCGCCAGTTCATTTGGAGAGGCATGGACATGAACTCATGGGATTCATGTTACCGCATTGGTCAGAGTCAAGTTACCTTGATTGTATGCCTTTGGTATTTCCAAATGATTCCGCTCACTCGTTCTCTTGGAGAGGAATGGACGTGAAAACAGCGGAGGCAAGTATTGTTATTATCCAGAGTCACGTTTGTCCACGCGTGTGTTACATGCATTTTCTTTGGCGAGTCACTGTGAGGTGCGTGGAAGTGAAGCCGAGTTGGCACTGTGTTGCTAATGCAACATGCACACTCCTGACGCTGTGTATGCAAATGTTTTCCTTGTCAACTCGTTCTTTTTTTTGTGGAGAGTCGCGGTGGTGCGTTCCAGGGAGGCACTGTTTGTTATTAGAGAGAGTCACGTTTCATGGTTCTTTGTGTTCCAAATGATTCCGCTCGCCAGTTCATTTGGAGAGGCATGGACATGAACTCATGGGAAGCATGTTAACGCATTGGTCAAGGTCAAGTTACCACGGTTGTATGCTTTTGGTATTTCCAAATGATTCCGCTCACTCGTTCTCTTGGAGATTAATGGACGCAAAAACGGAGGAGGCAAGTATTGTTATTAGCTAGGGTCACGTTTGTCCACGCGTGTGTTACATGCATTTTCTCTGGCGAGTCGCCATGAGGTGGGTGGAAGTGAATCCGAGTTGGCACTCTGTTGCTAATGCAACAGGCACACTACTGACGCTGTGTATGGAAATGTTTTCCTTGTCAACTCATTTCTTTTTTGTGGAGATTCGCGGTGGTGCGTTCCAGGGAGGCACCGTTTGTTATTAGAGAGAGTCACGTTTCATGGTTCTTTGTGTTCCAAAGGATTCTGCTCGCTAGTTCCTTTGGAGAGGCATGGACATGAACTCATGGGAAGCATGTTAACGCATTGGTCAGATTCAAGTTATCACGGTTGTATGCTTTTGGTATTTCCAAATGATTCCACTCACTCGTTCTCTTGGAGAGGAATGGACGTGAAAACGGCGGAGGCAAGTATTGTTATTAGCCAGAGTCACGTTTTTCCACGCGTGTGTTACACGCATTTTCTCTCGCGAGTCACTGTGAGGTGTGTGGAAGTGAAGCCGAGTGGGCACTATGTTGCTAATGCAACAGGCACACTACTGACGATGTGTATGGAAATGTTTTCCTTGTCAACTCGTTCCTTTTTTGTGGAGAGTCACGGTGGTGCGTTCTAGGGAGGCACTGTTTGTTATTGGAGAGAGTCACGTTTCATGGTTCTTTATGTTCCAAACGATTCCGCTCGCCAGTTAATTTGGAGAGGCATGGACATGAACTCATAGGAAGCATGTTAACGCATTGGTCAGAGTCAAGTTACCATGGTTGTATGCTTTTGGTATTTCCAAATGATTCCGCTCACTCATTCTCTTGGAGAGGAATGGACGTGAAAACGGCGGAGGCAAGTATTGTTATTAGCTAGAGTCACGTCTTGTCCACGCGTGTGTTACACGCATTTTCTCTGGCGAGTCATTGTGAGGTGCGTGGAAGTGAAGCCGAGTTGGCACTGTGTTGCTAATGCAACAGGCACACTACTGACGCTGTGTATGGAAATGTTTTACTAGTCAACTCGTTCCTTTTTTGTGGAGAGTCACGTTGGTGCGTTCCAGGGAGGCACTGTTAGTTATTAGAGAGAGTCATGTTTCATGGTTCTTTGTGTTCCAAACGATTCTGCTCGCCAGTTCATTTGGAG
>NC_041382.1:304031893-304032598 GCF_002162155.2 Triticum dicoccoides | reverse complement strand
GTTACCACGGTTGTATGCTTTTGGTATTTCCAAATGATTCCGCTCACTCGTTCTCTTGGAGATGAATGGATGCGAAAACGGCGGAGGCAAGTATTTTTATTAGCTAGAGTCACGTTTGTCCACGCGTGTGTTACATGCATTTTCTCCGGCGAGTCACCGTGAGGTGGGTGGAAGTGAAGCCGAGTTGGCACTGTGTTGCTAATGCAACATGCACACTACTGACGTTGTGTATGGAAATGTTTTCCTTGTCAACTCGTTCCTTTTTTGTGGAGGGTCGCGGTGGTGCGTTCCAGGGAGGCACCGTTTGTTATTAGAGAGAGTCACGTTTCATGCTTCTTTCGGTTCCAAATGATTCCGCTCGCTAGTTCATTTGGAGAGGCATGGACATGAACTCATGGGAAGTATGTTAACGCATTGGTCGTAGTCAAGTTACCACGGTTGTATGCTTTTGGTATTTCCAAATGATTCCACTCACTCGTTCTCTTGGAGAGGAATGGATGTGAAAACGGCGAAGGCAAGTATTGGTATTAGCCAGAGTCGCATTTGTCCATGTGTGTGTTACATGTATTTTCTCTCGCGAGTCACCGTGAGGTGGGTGGAATTGAAGCCGAGTTGGCACTGTGTTGCTAATGCAACAGGCACACTACTGAGACTGTGTATGGAAATGTTTTCCCTCTCAACTCGTTCCTTTCTTCTGGAGATTCG
>NC_041382.1:304030474-304030952 GCF_002162155.2 Triticum dicoccoides | reverse complement strand
GGCATGGACATGAACTCATGGGAAGCATGTTAACGCATTGGTCAGAGTCAAGTTATCACGGTTGTATGCGTTTGGTATTTCCAAATGATTCCGCTCACTCGTTCTCTTGGAGAGGAATGGACGTGAAAACGGCGGAGGCAAGTATTGTAATTAGCAAGAGTCACGTTTGTCCATGCGTGTGTTACATGCATTTTCTCTCGCGAGTCACTGTGAGGTGCGTGGAAGTGAAGCCGAGTTGCCACTGTGTAGCTAATGCAACAGGCACACTCCTGACGCTGTGTATGCAAATGTTTTCCTTGTCAACTCGTTCTTTTTTTGTGGAGAGTCACGGTGGTGCGTTCCAGGGAGGCACTGTTTGTTATTAGAGAGAGTCATGTTTCATGGTTCTTTGTGTTCCAAATGATTCCTCTTGCCAGTTCATTTGGAGAGGCATGGACATGAACTCATGGGAAGCATGTTAAGGCATTGGTCAGAGTCA
>NC_041382.1:303990883-304027755 GCF_002162155.2 Triticum dicoccoides | reverse complement strand
TACATGTATTTTCTCTCGCGAGTCACCGTGAGGTGGGTGGAATTGAAGCCGAGTTGGCACTGTGTTGCTAATGCAACAGGCACACTACTGAGACTGTGTATGGAAATGTTTTCCCTCTCAACTCGTTCCTTTCTTCTGGAGATTCGCGGTGGTGCGTTCCAGGGAGGCACCGTTTGTTATTAGAGAGAGTCACGTTTCATGGTTCTTTGTGTTCCAAAGGATTCTGCTCGCTAGTTCATTTGGAGAGGCATGGACATGAACTCATGGGAAGCATGTTAACGCATTGGTCAGAGTCAAGTTATCACGGTTGTATGCGTTTGGTATTTCCAAATGATTCCACTCACTCGTTCTCTTGGAGAGGAATGGACGTGAAAACGGCGGAGGCAAGTATTGTAATTAGCCAGAGTCACGTTTGTCCATGCGTGTGTTACACACATTTTCTCTCGCGAGTCACTGTGAGGTGCGTGGAAGTGAAGCCGAGTGGGCACTGTGTTGCTAATGCAACAGGCACACTACTGACGATGTGTACGGAAATGTTTTCCTTGTCAACTCGTTCCTTTTTTGTGGAGAGTCGCGGTGGTGCGTTCTAGGGAGGCACTGTTTGTTATTACAGAGAGTCACGTTTCATGGTTCTTTGTGTTCCGAACGATTCCGCTCGCCAGTTCATTTGGAGAGGTATGGACATGAACTCATCGGAAGCATGTTAACGCATTGGTCAGAGTCAAGTTACCATGGTTGTATGCTTTTGGTATTTCCAAATGATTCCGCTCACTCGTTCTCTTGGAGAGGAATGGACGTGAAAACGGCGAAGGCAAGTATTGTTATTAGCAAGAGTCACGTTTGTCCACGCGTGTGTTACATGCATTTTCTCTGGCGAGTCACCGTGAGGTGGGTGGAAGTGAAGCCGAGTTGGCACTGTGTTGCTAATGCAACATGCACACTACTGACGTTGTGTATGGAAATGTTTTCCTTGTCAACTCGTTCCTTTTTTGTGGAGGGTCGCGGTGGTGCGTTCCAGGGAGGCACCGTTTGTTATTAGAGAGAGTCACGTTTTATGGTTCTTTCGGTTCCAAATGATTCTGCTCGCTAGTTCATTTGGAGAGGCATGGACATGAACTCATGGGAAGTATGTTAACGCATTGGTCGTAGTCAAGTTACCACGGTTGTATGCTTTTGGTATTTCCAAATGATTCCACTCACTCGTTCTCTTGGAGAGGAATGGACGTGAAAACGGCGAAGGCAAGTATTGGTATTAGCCAGAGTCGCATTTGTCCATGTGTGTGTTACTTGTATTTTCTCTCGCGAGTCACCATGAGGTGGGTGGAATTGAAGCCGAGTTGGCACTGTGTTGCTAATGCAACAGGCACACTACTGAGACTGTGTATGGAAATGTTTTCCCTCTCAACTCGTTCCTTTCTTCTGGAGATTCGCGGTGGTGCGTTCCAGGGAGGCACCGTTTGTTATTAGAGAGAGTCACGTTTCATGGTTCTTTGTGTTCCAAAGGATTCTGCTCGCTAGTTCATTTGGAGAGGCATGGACATGAACTCATGGGAAGCATGTTAACGCATTGGTCAGAGTCAAGTTATCACGGTTGTATGCGTTTGGTATTTCCAAATGATTCCACTCACTCGTTCTCTTGGAGAGGAATGGACGTGAAAACGGCGGAGGCAAGTATTGTAATTAGCCAGAGTCACGTTTGTCCATGCGTGTGTTACACACATTTTCTCTCGCGAGTCACTGTGAGGTGCGTGGAAGTGAAGCCGAGTGGGCACTGTGTTGCTAATGCAACAGGCACACTACTGACGATGTGTACGGAAATGTTTTCCTTGTCAACTCGTTCCTTTTTTGTGGAGAGTCGCGGTGGTGCGTTCTAGGGAGGCACTGTTTGTTATTACAGAGAGTTACGTTTCATGGTTCTTTGTGTTCCGAACGATTCCGCTCGCCAGTTCATTTGGAGAGGTATGGACATGAACTCATGGGAAGCATGTTAACGCATTGGTCAGAGTCAAGTTACCATGGTTGTATGCTTTTGGTATTTCCAAATGATTCCGCTCACTCGTTCTCTTGGAGAGGAATGGACGTGAAAACGGCGAAGGCAAGTATTGTTATTAGCCAGAGTCACATTTGTCCACGCGTGTGTTACACGCATTTTCTCTGGCGAGTCACTGTGAGGTGTGTGGAAGTGAAGCCGAGTTGGCACTGTGTTGCTAATGCAACAGGCACACTACTCACGCTGTGTATGGAAATGTTTTACTAGTCAAATCGTTCCTTTTTTGTGGAGAGTCGCGTTGGTGCGTTCCAGGGAGGCACTGTTAGTTACTAGAGAGAGTCAGGTTTCATGGTTCTTTGTGTTCCAAACGATTTTGCTCGCCAGTTCATTTGGAGAGGCATGGAAATGAACTCATGGGAAGCATGCTACCGCATTGGTCAGAGTCAAGTTACCTTGATTGTATGCTTTTGGTATTTCCAAATGATTCCGCTCACTCGTTCTCTTGGAGAGGAATGGACGTGAAAACAGCGGAGGCAAGTATTGTTATTATCCAGAGTTACGTTTGTCCACGCGTGTGTTACATGCATTTTCTATGGCGAGTCACTATGAGGTGCGTGGAAGAGAAGCCGAGTTGGCACTGTGTTGCTAATGCAACAGGCACATTCCTCACGCTGTGTATGCAAATGTTTTCCTTGTCAACTCGTTCTTTTTTTGTGGAGAGTCGCGGTGGTGCGTTCCAAGGAGGCACTGTTTGTTATTAGAGAGAGTCATGTTTCATGGTTCTTTGTGTTCCAAACGATTCTGCTCGCCAGTTCATTTGGAGAGGCATGGACATGAACTCATGGGAAGCATGTTAACGCATTGGTCAGAGTCAAGTTACCACAGTTGTATGCTTTTGGTATTTCCAAATGATTCTGCTCACTCGTTCTCTTGGAGATGAATGGATGCGAAACGACGAAGGCAAGTATTGTTATTAGCTAGAGTCACGTTTGTCCACGCGTGTGTTACATGCATTTTCTCTGGCGAGTCACCATGAGATGGGTGGAAGTGAAGCCGAGTTGGCACTGTGTTG
Organism: Triticum dicoccoides; assembly: GCF_002162155.2. Lineage (NCBI taxonomy): Eukaryota > Viridiplantae > Streptophyta > Magnoliopsida > Poales > Poaceae > Triticum > Triticum dicoccoides. The sequence goes on along the minus strand of NC_041382.1, from coordinate 304,024,693 downwards.
CTAATGCAACAGGCACACTACTGACGCTGTCTATGGAAATGTTTTCCTTGTCAACTCATTCCTTTTTTGTGGAGAGTCGTGGTGGTGCGTTCCATGGAGGCACCGTTTGTTATTAGAGAGAGTCACATTTCATGGTTCTTTCTGTTCCAAACGATTCCGCTCGCCAGTTCATTTGGAGAGGCATGGACATGAAGTCATGGGAAGTATGTTAACGCATTGGTCAGAGTCAAGTTACAATGGTTGTATGCTTTTGGTATTTCCAAATGATTCCACTCACTCGTTCTCTTGGAGAGGAATGGACGTGAAAACAGTGGAGGCAAGTATTGTTATTAGCCAGAGTCACGTTTGTCCATGTGTGTGTTACATGTATTTTCTCTAGCGAGTCACCGTGAGGTGGGTGGAATTGAAGCCGAGTTGGCACTGGGTTGCTAATGCAACAGGCACACTACTGACACTGTGTATGGAAATGTTTTCCCTGTCAACTCGTTCCTTTCTTCTGGAGAGTCGCGGTGGTGCGTTCCAGGGAGGCATTGTTTGTTATTAGAGAGAGTCACGTTTCATGGTTCTTTGTGTTCCAAGCGATTCCTCTCGCCAGATCATTTGGAGAGGCATGGAGATGAACTCATGGGAAGCATGTTAACGCATTGGTCAGACTCAAGTTATCACGGTTGTATGCTTTTGGTATTTCCAAATGATTCCACTCACTCGTTCTCTTGGAGAGGAATGGACGTGAAAACGGCGGAGGCAAGTATTGTTATTAGCCAGAGTCTCGTTTGTCCACGCGTGTGTTACACGCATTTTCTCTCGCGAGTCACTGTGAGGTGCATGGAAGTGAAGCCGAGTGGGCACTGTGTTGCTAATGCAACAGGCACACTACTGACGATGTGTACGGAAATGTTTTCCTTGTCAACTCGTTCCTTTTTTGTGGAGAGTCGCGGTGGTGCGTTCCAGGGAGGCACTGTTTGTTATTACAGAGAGTCACGTTTCATGGTTCTTTGTGTTCCAAACGGTTCCGCTCGCCAGTTCATTTGGAGAGGCATGGAGATGAACTCATGGGAAGCATGTTAACGCATTGGTCAGAGTCAAGTTACCATGGTTGTATGCTTTTGGTATTTCCAAATGATTCCGCTCACTTGTTTTCTTGGAGAGGAATGGACGAGAAAACGGCGGAGGCGAGTATTGTTATTAGCCAGAGTCACGTTTGTCCACGCGTGTGTTACACGCATTTTCTCTGGCGAGTCACTGTGAGGTGCGTGGAAGTGAAGACGAGTTGGGACTATGTTGCTAATGCAACAGGCACACTCCTGACGCTGTGTATGGAAATGTTTTCCTAGTCAAGTCGTTCCTTTTTTGTGGAGAGTCGCATTGGTGCCTTCCAGGGAGGCACTGTTTGTTATTAGAAAGAGTCATGATTCATGGTTCTTTGTGTTCCAAACGATTCCGCTGGCCAGTTCATTTGGAGAGGCATGGACATGAACTCATGGGAAGCATGTTACCGCATTGGTCAGAGTCAAGTTACCTTGATTGTATGCTTTTGGTATTTCCAAATGATTCCGCTCACTCATTCTCTTGGAGAGGAATGGACGTGAAAACAATAGTGGCAAGTATTGTTATTATCCAGAGTCATGTTTGTCCACGCGTGTGTTACATGCATTTTCTCTGGTGAGTCACTGTGAGGTGCGTGGAAGTGAAGCCGAGTTGGCACTGTGTCGCTAATGCAACAGGCACACTCCTGACGCTGTGTATGCAAATGTTTTCCTTGTCAACTCTTTCTTTTTTTGTGGAGAGTCGCGGTGGTGCGTTCCAAGGAGGCACTGTTTGTTATTAGAGAGAGTCGCGTTTCATGGTTCTTTGTGTTCCAAACGATTCCGCTCGCCAGTTCATTTGGAGAAGCATGGACATGAACTCATGGGAAGCATGTTAACGCATTGTTCAGAGTCAAGTTACCATGTTTGTATGCTTTTGGTATTTCCAGATGATTCCGCTCACTCATTCTCTTTGAGATGAATGGACGCGAAATCGGCGGTGGCAAGTATTCTTATTAGCTAGAATCACGTTTGTCCACGCGTGTGTTACATACATTTTCTCTGGCAAGTCACCGTGAGGTGGGTGGAAGTGAAGCCGAGTTTGCACTGTGTTGCTAATGCAACAGACACACTATTGACGCTATGTATGGAAATGTTTTCCTTGTCAACTCATTCCTTTTTTGTGGAGAGTCGCGGTGGTGCGTTCCAGGGAGGCACCGTTTGTTATTATAGATAGTCACGTTTCATGGTTCTTTCTGTTCCAAACGATTCCGCTCGCCAGTTCACTTGGAGAGGCATGGACATGAACTCATGGGAAGTATGTTAACGCATTGGTCAGAGTCAAGTTACAACGGTTGTATTCTTTTGGTATTTCCAAATGATTCCACTCACTCATTCTCTTGGAGAGGAATGGACGTGAAAACGGCGGAGGCAAGTATTGTTATTAGCCAAAGTCGCGTTTGTCCATGTGTGTGTTACATGTATTTTCTCTCGCGAGTCACCGTGAGGTGGGTGGAATTGAAGCCGAGTTGGCACTGGGTTGCTAATGCAACAGGCACACTACTGACACTGTGTATGGAAATGTTTTCCTTGTCAACTCGTTCCTTTCTTCTGGAGAGTCGCGGTGGTGCATTCCAGGGAGGCATTGTTTGTTATTAGAGAGAGTCACGTTTCATGGTTCTTTGTGTTCCAAACGATTCCGCTCGCCAGTTCATTTGGAGAGGCATGGACATGAACTCATGGGAAGCATGTTAACGCATTGGTCAGAGTCAAGTTATCACGGTTGTATGCTTTTGGTATTTCCAAATGATTCCACTCACTCGTTCTCTTGGAGAGGAATGGACGTGAAAACGGCGGAGGCAAGTATTGTTATTAGCCAGAGTCACGTTTGTCCACGCGTGTGTTACACGCATTTTCTCTCGCGAGTCACTGTGAGGTGCGTGGAATTGAAGCCGAGTGGGCACTGTGTTGCTAATGCAACAGGCACACTACTGATGATGTGTATGGAAATGTTTTCCTTGTCAACTCGTTACTTTTTTGTGGAGAGTCGCGGTGGTGCGTTCCAGGGAGGCACTGTTTGTTATTACAGAGAGTCACGTTTCATGGTTCTTTGTGTTCCAAACGATTCCTCTCGCCAGTTAGTTTGGAGAGGCATGGACATGAACTCATGGGAAGCATGTTAACGCATTGGTCAGAGTCAAGTTACCATGGTTGTATGCTTTTGGTATTTCCACATGATTCCGCTCACTCGTTCTCTTGGAGAGGAATGGACGTGAAAACGGCGGAGGCAAGTATTGTTATTAGCCAGAGTCACGTTTGTCCACGCGTGTGTTACATGCATTTTCTCTGACGAGTCACTGTGAGGTGCGTGGAAGTGAAGCCGAGTTGGCACTGTGTTTCTAATGCAACATGCACACTCCTGACGCTGTGTATGGAAATGCTTTCCTTGTCAACTCGTTCCTTTTTTGTGGAGAGTCGCAGTGGTGCGTTCCAGGGAGGCACTGTTTGTTATTACAGAGAGTCACTTTGCATGGTTCTTTGTGTTCCAAACGATTCCGCTCGCCAGTTCATTTGGAGAGGCATGGACATGAACTCATGGGAAGCATGTTAACGCATTGGTCAGAGTCAAGGTATCACGATTGTATGCTTTTGGTATTTCCAAATGATTCCAGTCACTCGTTCTCTTGGAGAGGAATGGACGTGAAAACGGCGGAGGCAAGTATTGTTATTAGCCAGAGTCACGTTTGTCCACGCATGTGTTACACGCATTTTCGCTGGCGAGTCACTGTGACGTGCGTGGAAGTGAAGCCGAGTTGGCACTGTGTTGCTAATGCAACAGGCACACTCCTGACGCTGTGTATGGAAATGTTTTCCTAGTCAACTCATTCCTTTTTTGCGGAGAGTCGCGTTGGTGCGTTCCAGGGAGGCACTGTTGGTTATTAGAGAGAGTCCCGCTTCATGGTTCTTTGTGTTCCAAACGATTCCGCTCGCCAATTCATTTGGAGAGGCATGGACATGAACTCATGGGAAGCATGTTAACGCATTGTTCGGAGTCAAGTTACCACGGTTGTATGCTTTTGGTATTTCCAAATGATTCCGCTCACTCGTTCTCTTGGAGATGAATGGACGCGAAAACGGCGGAGGCAGGTATTCTTATTAGCTAGAATCACGTTTGTCCACGCGTGTGTTACATACATTTTCTCTGGCGAGTCACCGTGAGGTGGGTGGAAGTGAAGCCAAGTTGGCACTGTGTTGCTAATGCAACAGGCACACTACTGACGCTGTGTATGGAAATGTTTTCCATGTCAACTCGTTCCTTTTTTGCTGCGAGTCGCGGTGGTGCGTTCCAGGCAGGCACCGTTTGTTATTAGAGAGAGTCATGTTTCATGGTTCTTTGTGTTCCAAACGATTCCGCTCGCCAGTTCATTTGGAGAGGCAAGGACATGAACTCATGGGAAGCATGTTAACGCATTGGTCAGAGTCAAGTTATCACGGTTGTATGCTTTTGGTATTTCAAAATGATTCCACTCACTCGTTCTCTTGGAGAGGAATGGACGTGAAAACGGCGGAGGCAAGTATTGTTATTAGCAAGAGTCACGTTTGTCCACGCGTGTGTTACACGCATTTTCTCTCCCGAGTCACTGTGAGGTGAGTGGAATTGAAGCCGAGTGGGCACTGTGTTGCTAATGCAACAGGCACACTACTGATGATGTGTATGGAAATGTTTTCCTTGTCAACTCGTTCCTTTTTTGTGGAGAGTCGCGGTGGTGCGTTCCAGGGAGGCACTGCTTGTTATTACAGAGAGTCACGTTTCATGGTTCTTTGTGTTCCAAACGATTCCTCTCGCCAGTTAGTTTGGAGAGGCATGGACATGAACTCATGGGAAGCATGTTAACGCATTGGCCAGAGTCAAGTTACCATGGTTGTATGCTTTTGGTATTTCCACATGATTCCGCTCACTCGTTCTCTTGGAGAGGAATGGACGTGAAAACGGCGGAGGCAAGTATTGTTATTAGCCAGAGTCACGTTTGTCCACGCGTGTGTTACACGCATTTTCTCTTGCAAGTCACTGTGAGGTGCGTGGAAGTGAAGCCGAGTTGGCACTGTGTTGCTAATGCAACAGGCACACTCCTGACGCTGTGTATGGAAATGTTTTCCTTGTCAACTCATTCCTTTTTTGTGGAGAGTCACGTTGGTGCGTTCCAAGGGGGCACTGTTTGTTATTAGAGAGAGTCATGTTTCATGGTTCTTTTTCTTCCAAACGATTCCGCTCGCCAGTTCATTTGGAGAGGCATGGACATGAACTCATGGGAAGCATGTTACCGTATTGGTCAGAGTCAAGTTACCTTGATTGTATGCTTTTGGTATTTCCAAATGATTCCGCTCACTCGTTCTCTTGGAGAGGAATGGACGTGAAAATGGCGGAGGCAAGTATTGTTATTATCCAGAGTCACGTTTGTCCACGCGTGTGTTACATGCATTTTCTTTGGCGAGTCACTGTGAGGTGCGTGGAAGTGAAGCCGAGTTGGCACTGTGTTTCTAATGCAACATGCACACTCCTGACGCTGTGTATGGAAATGCTTTCCTAGTCAACTCGTTCCTTTTTTGTGGAGAGTCGTAGTGGTGCGTTCCAGGGAGGCACTGTTTGTTATTAGAGAGAGTCACTTTGCATGGTTCTTTGTGTTCCAAACGATTCCGCTCGCCAGTTCATTTGGAGAGGCATGGACATGAACTCATGGGAAGCATGTTAACGCATTGGTCAGAGTCAAGGTATCACGGTTGTATGCTTTTGGTATTTCCAAATGATTCCAGTCACTCGTTCTCTTGGAGAGGAATGGACGTGAAAACGGCGGAGGCAAGTATTGTTATTAGCCAGAGTCACGTTTGTCCACGCATGTGTTACACGCATTTTCGCTGACGAGTCACTATGAGGTGCGTGGAAGTGAAGCCGAGTTGGCACTGTGTTGCTAATGCAACAGGCACACTCCTGACGCTGTGTATGGAAATGTTTTCCTAGTCAACTCATTCCTTTTTTGCGGAGAGTCGCATTGGTGCGTTCCAGGGAGGCACTGTTTGTTATTAGAGAGAGTCCCGCTTCATGGTTCTTTGTGTTCCAAACGATTCCGCTCGCCAATTCATTTGGAGAGGCATGGACATGAACTCATGGGAAGCATGTTAACGCATTGTTCGGAGTCAAGTTACCACGGTTGTATGCTTTTGGTATTTCCAAATGATTCCGCTCACTCGTTCTCTTGGAGATGAATGGACGCGAAAACGGCGGAGGCAAGTATTCTTATTAGCTAGAATCACGTTTGTCCACGCGTGTGTTACATACGTTTGCTCTGGCGAGTCACCGTGAGGTGGGTGGAAGTGAAGCCAAGTTGGCACTATGTTGCTAATGCAACAGGCACACTACTGACGCTGTGTATGGAAATGTTTTCCTTGTCAACTCGTTCCTTTTTTGCTGCGAGTCGCGGTGGTGCGTTCCAGGCAGGCACCGTTTGTTATTAGAGAGAGTCATGTTTCATGGTTCTTTCTGTTCCAAACGATTCCGCTTGCCAGTTCATTTGGAGAGGCATGGACATAAACTCATGGGAAGTATGTTAACGCATTGGTCAGAGTCAAGTTACCACGGTTGTATGCTTTTGGTATTTCCAAATGATTCCACTCACTCGTTTTCTTGGAGAGGAATGGACGTGAAAAAGGCGGAGGCAAGTATTGTTATTAGCCAGAGTCGCGTTTTTCCATGTGTGTGTTACATGTATTTTCTCTCGCGAGTCACCGTGAGGTGGGTGGAAGTGATGCCGAGTTGGCACTGTGTTGCCAATGCAACAGGCACACTACTGACACTGTGTATGGAAATGTTTTCCCTGTCAACTCATTCCTTTCTTATGGAGAGTCGCGGTGGTGCGTTCTAGGGAGGCACTGTTTGTTATTAGAGGGAGTCACGTTTCATGGTTCTTTGTGTTCCAAACGATTCCGCTCGCCAGTTCATTTGGAGAGGCATGGACATGAACTCATGGGAAGCATGTTAACGCATTGGTCAGAGTCAAGTTATCATGGTTGTATGCTTTTGGTATTTCCAAATGTTTCCGCTCACTCGTTCTCTTGGAGAGGAATGGACGTGAAAACGACGGAGGCAAGTATTGTCATTGGCCAGAGTCATTTTTGTCCACGCGTGTGTTACATGCATTTTCTCTGGCGAGTCACTGTGAGGTACGTGGAAGTGAAGCCGAGTTTGCACTGTGTTGCTAATGTAACAACCACACTACTGACGCTGTGCATGGAAATATTTTCTTTGTCAACTCGTTCCTTTTTTGTGGAGGGTCGAGGTGGTGCGTTCCAGGGAGGCACTGTTCGTTATTAGAGAGAGAGAGAGAGTCACGTTTCATGGTTCTTTGTGTTCCAAACGATTCCGCTCGCCAGTTCATTTGGAGAGGCATGAACATGAACTCATGGGAAGCATGTTAATGCATTGGTCAGAGTCAAGTTACCATGGTTGTATGCTTTTGGTATTTCCAAATGATTCCGCTCACTCATTGTCTTGGAGATGAATGGACGTGAAAACGGCAGAGGCAAGTATTGTTATTACCCAGAGTTACGTTTGTCCACGCGTGTGTTACATGCATTTTCTCTGGCGAGTCAATGTGAAGTGCGTGGAAGTGAAGCCGAGTTGGCACTGTGTTGCTAATGCAACAGGCACACTACTCACGATCTGTATGGAAATGTTTTCCTTGTCAACTCGTTCTTTTTTTGTGGAGAGTCGCGTTGGTGCATTCCAGGGAGGCACTGTTTGTTATTAGAGAGAGTCACGTTTCATGGATCTTTGTGTTCCAAACGATTCCGCTCGCCAGATCAGTTGGAGAGGCATGGAAATGAACTCATGGGATGCATGTTAACGCATTGGTCAGAGTCAAGTTACCACGATTGTATGCTTTTGGTATTTCCAAATGATTCCGCTCACTCGTTCTCTTGGAGAGGAATGGACGCGAAAACGGCGGAGGCAAGTATTGTTATTAGCCAGAGTCACATTTGTCCACGCGTGTGTTGCATGCCTTTTCTCTGGCGAGTCACCGTGAGGTGGGTGGAAGTAAAGCCGAGTTGGCACTATGTTGCTAATGCAACAGGCACACTACTGATGTTGTGTATGGAAATGTTTTCCCTGTCATCTCATTCCTTTCTTGTGGAGAGTCTCGGTGGTGCGTTCCAGGGAGGCACTGTTTGTTATTTGAGAGAGTCATGTTTCATGGTTCTTTGTGTTCCAAACAATTCCGCTCGCCAGTTCAGTTGGAGAGGCATGGACATGAACTCATGGGAAGTATGTTAACGCATTGGTCAGAGTCAAGTTACCACGATTGTATGCTTTTGGTATTTCCAAATGATTCCGCTCACTCGTTCTCTTGGAGAGGAATGGACGCGAAAACGTCGGAGGCAAGTATTGTTTTTAGCCAGAGTCACATTTGTCCACGCGTGTGTTGCATGCATTTTCTCTGGCGAGTCACCGTGAGGTGGGTAGAAGTAAAGCCGAGTTGGCACTATGTTGCTAATGCAACAGGCACACTACTGATGTTCTGTATGGAAATGTTTTCCCTGTCAACTCATTCCTTTCTTGTGGAGAGTCTCGGTGGTGCGTTCCAGGGAGGCACTGTTTGTTATTTGAGAGAGTCCTGTTTCATGGTTCTTTGTGTTCCAAACAATTTCGCTCGCCAGTTCATTTGGAGAGGCATGGACATGAACTCATGGGAAGCATGTTAACGCATTGGTCAGAGTCAAGTTATCACGGTTGTATGCTTTTAGTTTTCCAAATGATTCCGCTCACTCATTCTCTTGGAGAGGAATGGATGTGAAAACGGCGGAGGCAAGTATTGTTATTAGCCAGAGTCACGTTTGTCCACTCGTGTGTTACATGCATTTTCTCTGGCGAGTCACTGTGAGGTGCGTGGAAGTGAAGTCGAGTTGGCACTGTGTTGCTAATGCAACAGGGACACTACTATCGCTGTGTATGGAAATGTTTTCCTTGTCAACTCATTCCTTTTTTGTGGAGAATTGCGTTGGTGCATTCCAGGGAGGCACTGTTTGTTATTAGAGAGAGTCACGTTTTATGGTTCTTTCTGTTCCAAACGATTCCGCTCGCAGTTCATCTGGAGAGGCATGGACATGAACTCATGGGAAGCATGTTAACGCATTGGTCAGAGTCAAGTTACCATGGTTGTATGCTTTTGGTATTTCCAAGTGATTCCGCTGACTCATTCTCTTGGAGAGGAATGGACGTGAAAATGGCGGAGGCAAGTATTGTTATTAGCTAGAGTCACGTTTGTCCACGCGTGTGTTACATGCATTTTCTCTGGCGATTCTTTGTGAGGTGTGTGGAAGTGAAGCTGAGTTGGCAATGTGTTGCTAATGCAACAGGCACACTACTGACGCTGTGCATGGAAATATTTTCCTTGTCAACTCGTTCCTTTTTTGTGGAGGTTTGAGGTGGTGCGTTCCAGGGAGGCAGTGTTCATTTTTAGAGAAAGAGTCACGTTTCATGGTTCTTTGTGTTCCAAACGATTCCGTTCGCCAGTTCATTTGTAGAGGCATGAACATGAACTCATGGGAAGCATGTTAACGCATTGGTCAGAGTCAAGTTACCACAGTCGTATGCTTTTGGTATTTCCAAATGATTCCGCTCACTCGTTGTCATGGAGAGGAATGGACGTGAAAACGGCGGAGGCAAGTATTGCTATTAGCCAGAGTCACGTTTGTCCACGCGTGTGTTACATGCATTTTCTCTGGCGAGTCACTGTGAGGTGCGTGGAAGTGAAGCCGAGTTGGCACTGGATTGCTAATGCAACAGGCACACTACTGACACTGTGTATGGAAATGTTTTCCCTGTCAACTCATTCCTTTCTTCTGGAGAGTCGCGGTGGTGCGTTCCAGGGAGGCACCGTTTTTTATTAGAGAGAGTCACGTTTGATGGTTCTTTGTGTTCCAAACGATTCCGCTCGCCAGATCATTTGGAGAGGCATGGACATGAACTCATGGGAAGCATGTTACCGCATTGGTCAGAGTCAAGTTATCTTGATTGTATGCTTTTGGTATTTCCAAATGATTCCGCTCACTCGTTCTCTTGGAGAGGAATGGACGTGAAAACAACGGAGGCAAGTATTGTTATTATCCAGAGTCACGTTTGTCCACACGTGTGTTACATGCATTTTCTCTGGTGAGTCACTGTGAGGTGCGTGGAAGTGAAGCCGAGTTGGCACTGTGTTGCTAATGCAACAGGCACACACCTGACGCTGTGTATGCAAATGTTTTCCTTGTCAACTCGTTCTTTTTTTGTGGAGAGTCGCGGTGGTGCGTTCCAGGGAGGCACTGTTTGTTATTAGAGAGAGTCACGTTTCATGGTTCTTTGTGTTCCGAACGATTCCGCTCGCTAGTTCATTTGGAGAGGCATGGACATGAACTCATGGGAAGCATGTTAACGCATTGTTCGGAGTCAAGTTACCACGGTTGTATGCTTTTGGTATTTCCAAATGATTCCGCTCACTCGTTCTCTTGGAGATGAATGGACGCGAAAACGGCAGAGGCAAGTATTCTTATTAGCTAGAATCACGTTTATCCACGCGTGTGTTATATACATTTTCTCTGGCGAGTCACCGTGAGGTGGGTGGAAGTGAAGCCGAGTTGGCACTGTGTTGCTAATGCAACAGGCACACTACTGACGCTGTGTATGGAAATGTTTTCCTTGTCAACTCGTTCCTTTTTTGCTGCGAGTCGCGGTGGTGCGTTCCAGGCAGGCACCGTTTGTTATTAGAGAGAGTCATGTTTCATGGTTCTTTCTGTTCCAAACGATTCCGCTCGCCAGTTCATTTGGAGAGGCATGGACATGAACTCATGGGAAGTATGTTAACGCATTGGTCAGAGTCAAGTTACCATGGTTGTATGCTTTTGGTATTTCCAAATGATTCCACTCACTCGTTTTCTTGGAGAGGAATGGACGTGAAAAAGGCGGAGGCAAGTATTGCTATTAGCCAGAGTCACGTTTTTTCATGTGTTGTTACATGTATTTTCTCTCGCGAGTCACCGTGAGGTGGGTGGAAGTGATGCCGAGTTCGCACTGTGTTGCCAATGCAACAGGCACACTACTGACATTGTGCATGGAAATGTTTTCCCTGTCAACTCGTTCCTTTCTTATGGAGAGTCGCGGTGGTGCATTCTAGGGAGGCACTGTTTGTTATTACAGGGAGTCACGTTTCATGGTTCTTTGTGTTCCAAACGATTCCGCTCGCCAGTTCATTTGGAGAGGCATGGACATGAACTCATGGGAAGCATGTTAACGCATTGGTCAGAGTCAAGTTATCACGTTTGTATGCTTTTGGTATTTCCAAATGATTCCGGTCACTCGTTCTCTTGGAGAGGAATGGACGTGAAAACGACGGAGGCAAGTATTGTCATTAGCCAGAATCATTTTTGTCCACGCGTGTGTTACATGCATTTTCTCTGGCGAGTCACTGTGAGGTACGTGGAAGTGAAGCCGAGTTGGCACTGTGTTGCTAATGCAACAGCCACACTACTGACGCTGTGCATGGAAATATTTTCTTTGTCAACTCGTTCCTTTTTTGTGGAGGGTCAAGGTGGTGCGTTCCAGGAACGCACTGTTCGTTATTAGAGAGAGAGTCACGCTTCATGGTTCTTTGTGTTCCAAACGATTCCGCTCTCCAGATCATTTGGAGAGGCATGAACATGAACTCATGGGAAGCATGTTAATGCATTGGTCAGAGTCAAGTTACCACGGTTGTATGCTTTTGGTATTTCCAAATGATTCCGCTCACTCATAGTCTTGGAGAGGAATGGACGTGAAAACAGCAGAGGCAAGTATTGTTATTACCCAGAGTCACGTTTGTCCACGCGTGTGTTACATGCATTTTCTCTGGCGAGTCAATGTGAAGTGCGTGGAAGTGAAGCCGAGTTGGCACTATGTTGCTAATGCAACAGGCACACTACTCATGATCTGTATGGAAATGTTTTCCTTGTCAACTCGTTCTTTTTTTGTGGAGAGTCGCGTTGGTGCATTCCAGGGAGGCACTGTTTGTTATTAGAGAGAGTCACGTTTCATGGATCTTTGTGTTCCAAACGATTCCGCTCGCCAGTTCAGTTGGAGAGGCATGGACATGAACTCATGGGATGCATGTTAACGCATTGGTTAGAGTCAAGTTACCACGGTTGTATGCTTTTGGTATTTCCAAATGATTCCGCTCACTCGTTCTCTTGGAGAGGAATGGACGCGAAAACGGCGGAGGCAAGTATTGTTATTAGCCAGAGTCACATTTGTCCACGCGTGTGTTGCATGCATTTTCTCTAGCGAGTCACCGTGAGGTGCGTGGAAGTGAAGCCGAGTTGGCACTGGGTTGCTAATGCAACATGCACACTACTGACACTGTGTATGGAAATGTTTTCCCTGTCAACTCCTTCCTTTCTTCTGGAGAGTCGCGGTGGTGCGTTCCAGGGAGGCACCGTTTGTTATTAGAGAGAGTCACGTTTCATGGTTCTTTGTGTTCCAAACGATTCCGCTCACCGGTTCATTTGGAGAGGCATGGACATGAACTCATGGGAAGAATGTTAACGCATTTGTCAGAGTCAAGTTATCACGGTTGTATGCTTTTGGTATTTTCAAATGATTCCGCTCACTCGTTCTCTTGGAGAGGAATGGACGTGAAAAAGACGGAGGCAAGTATTTTTATTAGCCAGAGTCACGTTCGTCCACGCATGTATTACATGCATTTTCTCTGGCGAGTCACTGTGAGGTGCGTGGAAGTGAAGCCGAGTTGGCACTGTGTTGCTAATGCAAGAGGCACACTACTGACGCTGTGTATGGAAATGTTTTCCTTGTCAACTCGTTCCTTTTTTGTGGAGAGTCGCGGTGGTGCGTTCCAGGGAGGCACTATTTGTTATTAGAGAGAGTCACGTTTTATGGTTCTTTGTGTTCCAAACGATTCCGCTCGCCAGTTCATTTGGAGAGGCATGGACATCAACTCATGGGAAGCATGTTAACGCATTGGTCAGAGTCAAGTTACCACGGTTGTATGCTTTTGGTATTTCCAAATGATTCCGCTCACTCATTCTCTTGGAGAGGAATGGACGTGAAAATGTCAGAGGCAACTATTATTATTAGCTAGAGTCACGTTTGTCCACGTGTGTGTTACATGCATTTTCTCTCGCGAGTCTTTGTGAGGTGTGTGGAAGTGAAGCCGAGTTGGCACTGTGTTGCTAACGCAACAGGCACACTACTGACGCTGTGCATGGAAATATTTTCCTGGTCAACTTGTTCCTTTTTTGTGGAGGGTTGAGGTAGTGCGTTCCAGGGAGGCACTATTCGTTATGAGAGAGAGAGAGTCACGTTCATGGTTCTTTGTGTTCCAAACGATTCCGCTCGCCAGTTCATTTGGAGAGGCATGAACATGAACTCATGGGAAGCATGTTAATGCATTGGTCAGATTCAAGTTACCACGGTTGTATGCTTTTGGTATTTCCAAATGATTCCACTCACTCGTTGTCTTGGAGAGGAATGGATGTGAAAACGGCGGAGGCAAGTATTGTTATTAGCTAGAGTCACGTTTGTCCACGCGTGTGTTACATGCATTTTCTATGGCGAGTCACTGTGAAGTGCGTGGAAGTGAAGCCGAGTTGGCACTGTGTTGCTAATGCAACAGGCACACTACTCACGATCTCTATGGAAATGTTTTCCTTGTCAACTCATTTTTTTGTGGAGAGTCGCGTTGGTGCGTTCCAGGGAGGCACTGTTTGTTATTAAAGAGAGTCACGTTTCATGGTTCTTTGTGTTCCAAACGATTCCGCTCGCCAGTTCATTTGGAGAGGCATGGACATGAACTCATGCGAACCATGTTAACGCATTGGTCAGAGTCAAGTTACCACGGTTGTATGCTTTTGGTATTTCCAAATGATTCTGCTCACTCGTTCTCCTGGACAGGAATGGACGTGGAAACGGCGGAGGCAAGTATTGTTATTAGCCAGAGTCATGTATGTCCACGCGTGTGTTACATGTATTTTCTCTCGCGAGTCACCGTGAGGTGGGTGGAAGTGAAGCCGAGTTGGCACTATGTTGCTAATGCAACAGGCACACTACTGACGCTGTGTATGGAAATGTTTTCCCTGTCAACTCATTCCTTTCTTGTGGAGAGTCGTGGTGGTGCGTTCCAAGGAGGCACTGTTTGTTATTAGAGAGAGTCGTGTTTCATGGTTCTTTGTGTTCCAAACTATTTCGCTCGCCAGTTCATTTGGAGAGGCATGGAAATGAACTCATGGGAAGCATGTTAACGCATTGGTCAGAGTCAAGTTATCACGGTTGTATGCTTTTGGTATTTCCAAATGATTCTTCTCACTCATTCTCTTGGAGAGGAATGGACGTGAAAACGGCGGAGGCAAGTATTGTTATTAGCCAGAGTCACGTTTGTCCATCCGTGTGTTACATGCATTTTCTCTGGCGAGTCACTGTGAGGTGCGTGGAAGTGAAGCCGAGTTGGCACTGTGTTGCTAATGCAACAGGCACACTACTGAAGTTGTGCATGGAAATATTTTCCTTGTCAACTCGATCATTTTTTGTGGAGGGTCACGGTGGTGCGTTCCAGGGAGGCACTGTTCGTTATTAGAGAGAGTGTCATGTTTCATGGTTCTTTATGTTCCAAACGATTCCGCTTGCCAGTTCATTTGGAGAGGCATGGACATGAACTCATGGGAAGCATGTTAACGCATTGGTCAGAGTCAAGTTACCACGGTTGTATGCTTTTGGTATTTCCAAATGATTCCGCTCACTCATTCTCTTGGAGAGGAATGGACGTGAAAATGGCGGAGGCAAGTATTGTTATTAGCTAGAGTCACGTTTGTCCACGCATTTGTTACATGCATTTTCTCTGGCGATTCTTTGTGAGGTGTGTGGAACTGAAGCCGAGTTTGCACTGTGTTGCTAATGCAACAGGCACACTACTGACGCTGTGCATGGAAATATTTTCCTTGTCAACTCATTCCTTTTTTGTGGAGGGTCGAGGTGGTGCGTTCCAGGGAGGCACTGTTCGTTATTATAGAGAGTGGCACGTTTCATGGTTCTTTGTGTTCCAAACGATTCCGCTCACTAGTTCATTTGGAGAGGCATGCACATGAACTCATGGGAAGCCTGTTAACTCATTGGTCAGAGTCAAGTTACCATAGTTGTATGCTTTTGGTATTTCCAAATGATTCCGCTCACTCGTTGTCTTGGAGAGGAATGGACGTGAAAATGGCGGAGGCAAGTATTGTTATTAGCCAGAGTCACGTTTGTCCACGCGTGTGTCACATGCATTTTCTCTGGCAAGTCACTGTGAGGTGCATGGAAGTGTAGCCGAGTTGGCACTGTGTTGCTAATGCAACAGGCACACTACTCACGATGTGTATGGAAATGTTTTCCTTGTCAACTCGTTCTTTTTTTGTGGAGAGTCGCGGTGGTGCGTTCCAGGGAGGCACTGTTTCTTATTAGAGAGAGTCACGTTTCATGGTTCTTTGTGTTCCAAACGATTCCGCTCGCTAGTTCATTTGGAGAGGCATGGACATGAACTCATGGGAAGCATGTTAACGAATTGGTCAGAGTCAAGTTACCATGGTTGTATGCTTTTGGTATTTCCAAATGATTCCGCTCACTCGTTCTCTTGGAGAGGAATGGACGTGAAAACGGCGGAGGCAAGTATTGTTATTAGCCAGAGTCACATTTGTCCACGCGTGTGTTACATGCATTTTCTCTGGCGAGTCACTATGAGGTGCATGGAAGTGAAGCCGAGTTGGCACTGTGTTGCTAATGCAACAAGCACACTACTGACATTGTGTATGGAAATGTTTTCCTTGTCAACTCGTTCCTTTTTTGTGGAGAGTCGCGGTGGTGCGTCCAGGGAGGCATTGTTTGTTATTAAATAGCGTCACATTCGTGCCTGCATGTGTTATAGATGTTTTCACTAAAGGTGTTACCTCGAGAAGCGTGCAAATTAATTCGCGGATATAGTAAGATTTTGATATAAGTATCATTTCAAAAAAATGGCAATGGTTATTAGTATGAATTCGTCAGTAATTTCTCTGGAATACAGACAGACGTACACAGTAAGTTAACTATGTTTGAGATGTTTTTTGTTGAATATATACGGACCATTTGAAAGAAGTTGAGTGGTTGTAATGTGGACGAACGCACGGGGAGACGAAATTATAGTACTTGTGTTTCGCAGGCGTGCAGAGTTTGAGGTATTCAAGAGAGATTATGAGAATTCGAGGCGTCGGTTACTCTGTTTGACCGTCTGATCGGTGTGCATGTGTTATAAAAAGGTACCTACTCATGGAACACTCCACATCCACAATTCTCCAGAGACAGGCACCTCTTTCTAGCTGGTAGCTCCTTGCTTGCACCATGGTAGGTAAGAGGGTTTCTGGGTGTTCAAGCAACCATGTAGCGAGGACCAAAGCCGCGGAAAGAAGGGAGACGTGTCGCCGCTATGCTGTAGCGGCGGCAGGGATATCCTGCCCCATTGCCTAGGTGTCGAACGATCTCTCACATGGAGGTGAATCCTCCCACAAGCGAATTCGCCATGGAGACAATCTCGACAAGATGGCAGTACCGAATTCCTTAGCCAGCGATGACGTGCTCAATGAGCTAATTAAGCAGCAACAATTCATTGCTCGCCTGGAGAAGTTGGTGCAGCAGAGCAATGCCTATGTGGAGAAGTCCACGGGTCTTATATTTTGATCTCTGTGTGAGAATGAGAAGCTTCTCAAAGAGCTCCACCAGAAGGATCAGGAGGCCGCCCGCTGGAAGAATCTGTATGAGCAGAGCCATGCGTTGGTGCAGAAGCTGTCAGGCAACATGGAGCGTCTTATGGATGAGAAGGCTGAGGTCCTCGTCAAGTACAAGAGCCTAGTTGAGGATTCGTATCCTGCTGTGAAGGAAGGTCATGAGGCGATGAAGAAGCAGATTGAGGATGCGCTCGCCCACCAGCCGATCAAGACATTGCTGGAGTGTAGGCAGAGAGCTTGAAGCGTGTGTGTTTTCGTTGTGTTGGGGCATGTGACCTTTTGTACTTACATGAATCTGTAAAGCATTTATGCGTTGCATTGTCGTCGTGTTGTTTCGTTCGTTGGTACATGTAGATGAGTAGGCTCTGGGCATGGATGTCGCTTATTAGCAGTAGGAGCACGGTTGTGCTTCCACCAGGGGCACTTCGTGGGGCCGCGGGGAGCACGTTTTTGCCACATGTGTGTACTTGTGCTCCATATGATTTTGGTTTCTCGTTCACATGGATAGGCACGGGAGTGGTTGTTTGTGTTTATAGACGTGTCTTCCTGGGAGATGATCCCCTGTAAGAGGCGCGGACGTGTAGTCACGCGAAGCACGGTTTTAATACGAGCTGGTGTTCCTCCCTGGCTCTTGTGTGCGTCTGGTTTTAATACCGAGTTCCGTCACGCTTCTTTTATTAGAAGCACAGGCGTGAAGTGAATACAACCGCGGTTCTGTACCAGGCAGCGACATAAGTTGTGTACTGACAATGGCATGGACGTTCGTGGTACTGTTAAGTGTCACAGGCACAAGCGTGAAGCGCTAAGGGGCATGTTGCCATGTAATATGGAGTCACGCTCCCCTGTGTTTTTGTTCCGAGTGCTTCCGTCGACTCGATCAGAAGGAGAGGCACGGCCGGTGAGGCATAACTTTTCATTACACACAGTCACGTTCGTTTCTTTAACCCAGCAGAATGGGTTGAGACGCCAACACTTACTGTTGACTCTGTTTTGAAAAGCTTGTTTCCTTGTTTTCAAAAGCACACTCACGCTTCTTTCTTGATGTTTCATATATTACTCGATAAAGACTCGATCAGAAGGAGAGGCACGGCCGGTGAGCCCATAGAGGCATAGCTTTTCATTACGCACAGTCACGTTTGTTTCTTTAACCCAGCGGAATGGGTTGAGACGCCAACACTTACTGTTGACTATGTTTTTAAAAGCTTGTTTCCTTGTTTTCAAAAGCACAGTCACGCTTCTTTCTTTATGTTTCGTATATTACTCGATAAAGACTCGATCAGAAGGAGGGGCACGGCCGGTGAGCCCATAGAGGCATAGCTTTTCATTACGCACAGTCACGTTCACTCGATTAGATGGGAGAGGTACATGCATGGTATGGTATTATATAGAGTCACCCTCATCCGTGTTTGTGTTCCGAATAATTCCGTTGACTCGATCAGATGGAAACCCAGCGGAAAGGCACCATTTGGTCTTACCCACAGTCACGCTCATTTCTTTAATTGCAGAAACCCAGCGGAAAGGGTTCATGTGTGAACACTCACTGTTTACTCGGTGAGGCATGGGATGGCTTGTTCGAGAGAAGCTGATGTGGTGTATTCTTTGCACGGTTGTGGGTCCCAAGAAGTGACGGCGTGGTATTGTAAATAGTCACATTATGTTGTTTTCGTGTTCCAAATGATTCCGTTGAACCGTTCGCAACGGCAGGCACATCCGTGCAGCACAAAGAGGCATGGTTATGATTTACCAAGAGTCACATTCATGCGTTTATCGCGGAAACCCAATGGTTCGATGGGCGTCTCTTCGTACCTCGAGAGTGAACGCCACGTGGTGCCGCTCTAGAAACCCTAGCCACATTCTACTCCTCCCTTCGTCTATCGCCAGGCCTTCCATTCCTCTTTCTCATCTCTATTGACTGACCATCTCCGCCATGGCTGGGTAGAAGGAGACTACTCTGGACTGCCGTGCCCTGTTGCGGGAGGAGATCCCGGCTCGCGAGGGTTCCTCGTATGTAAGTTCACCCTGTTTCTTCTTCTCCTTCATTTGTTTTTTCTTCCTTTTGGCTGATTTGATTTAGTTTGTGAAACATGAATTATTGTGGTCAATTTACTCCTTATTTGATGTGGGTGTGTCTTGCTGATACTGATTTATAGTTAGTTGGAGCTACTCTCATTAACATGGTCAATGGGATGAATGCCTTGGTTTCAATTGCAAAGGTTGACAGAATGTACAAGGAGTTGCTGGAGGTCACCTATGAGTGGCAGCAGTTCTACCAGGAAACAAGAGAAGATTAGGAGAAGGCCAATGCCAGCATCGTAGAAATCACGGCTGTGAGGAGCAATCTCCTTGAAGAGCACACCCGGTCGTTGCAAGAATTGGCCACAGCTGTGAAGCGACATGAAGAAAATATGACGGCACTGAAGGAGGAGATTGATGAACTACGCCGGGAGAAAACCAGCAAGAAGGTCGGTGGGGACTAGATATACAGCAGCGTCCCTGGCTGTTGTGTGCGTCTGGTGTTGTTAAGAAGTGGAGTGGAGTTTGTTACCTTGTCTTGTGAAATTTCGCTGTCAGCTACGTACTTTCTTAACAAAATGTATTTTGGTTTCGAGTATCATTGTAATTAGGCGCCGTTACTTATGATGCACGGGACATGAAGTCTCTGCAGCCACGGTTGTGAACCTAGTATTGTAATGACTTGCCTACTGATGTAGGCGTGTACATTCGTGGCTTTTGTGTGTTGCAGTGTTTCGTGTCACGGACACGGGCTTGCACCCCACAAATTCATGGTGTGGTTTTATATAGTCATGTTCGCCTGTATTTGTGTTCAAAATGATTCCGTTGACTCGTTCAGAAAAATAAGCACGTACGCAGGTGAATTCCATGGGGGCATGGTTTCGTCTTTCGCATAGTCACGTTCGTACATTTATCATGGAAAGAAAGCAGAATGTATTTAGATGTTAACACTAGCTGTTTACTTTGTGAGTGGCCGATTCGAGAGTCGAGTTGTTTAAAAGCGTAAGTTTCTTGTTTTTAAAAGCCACGGTTCTGTACTGAGTTGCATCACGCTTCTTTTATTAGAAGCACGGGGGTGAAGTGAATACATCCGCGGTTATGTACCAGCCAGCGACATGAGTTGTGTACTAACAATGGCATGGACATTCGTGGTAATGTTATGGGTCACAGGCATGGGCGTGAAGCGCTAAGAGGCATGTTGCCGTATAATATGGAGTCACGCTGCCCTGTGTTTCTGTTCCGAGTGCTTGCATCGACTTGGTCAGAAGGAGAGGCATGACCGGTGAGCCCACAGAGGCATAGCTTTGCATTACACACAGTCAAGTTCGTTTCTTTAACCCATCGGAATGGGTTGAGACGCCAACACTTATTGTTGAATATGTGAGGCACCGAATGGCCTATGTGAGAGACGTTGTTTTTAAAAGCTTGTTTCCTTGTTTTCAAAAGCACAGTCACGCTTCTTTCTTGATGTTTCTTATATTACTCGATAGAGGCGTGGACTCGATTAGATGGGAAAGGGTACGGGCATGGTGTGGTATTATATAGACGCTCGTCTGTGTTTTTGTTCCGAATAATTCCGTTGACTCGATCAGATGGTAACCCAGCGGAAAGGCACCGTTTGGTCTTACCCACAGTCACGTTCGTTTCTTTAATTGCGGAAACCCAGCGGAAAGGGTTCAGGTGAGATCACTCACTATTTACTCGGTGAGGCACGGAATGGCTTGTTCGAGAGAAGCTGCTGTGGTGTATTCTTTGCACGGTGGTGGGTCCCAGGAAGTGACGGCGTGGTATTGTGAAGAGTCACGTTATGTTGTTTTCGTGTTCCAAATGATTCCGTTGAACCGTTCGCAACGGCAGGCACATCCGTGCAGCGCGAAGAGGCATGGTTATGATTTACCAAGAGTCACATTCGTGCGTTTCTCACGGAAACCCAACGGTTCGACGGCCGTCTCTTCATACCTCGGGAGTGAACGCCACGTGGCGCCGCTCCAGAAACCTAACGTCCGACGGGCATCTGCTCCAGTGACGCCACTCTGGCTCATCGCCCGAGGCCAGGCTCCGGCTATTTATGGCGGACGGACGGAGTCTCGAAACCCTAGCCACATTCTTCTCCTCCCTTCCTTCACCGCCAGGCATTCCATTCCTCTTGCTCATCACTATTCACTGACCATCTCCGCCATGGCTGGGCAGAAGGAGACTACTTCGGACGGCCGTGCCCTGTCACGGGAGGAGATCCCGGCTCGCGAGGGTTCCTTGTCTGTAAGTTCACCTTGTTTCTGCTTCTCGTTCATTCGTTTTTTCTTTCTTTCGGCTGCTTTGATTTAGTTTGTGAAATATGAATTATTGTGGTCAGTTGACTCCTAATTTAATGCGGGTGTGTCTTGCTGATACTGATTTACAGTCAGTTGGAGGTAGGTTTAGTATGCGTCATGGTCTTGAACAGAAGTCCCCTGCTGTAGAATTGGGGAGCAGCTGTGGCTCAAAAGAAAAGGGAATGGTGAGCGGGGCGGCAACGACAATGTTGTGAGGTCCTTGTTAGTTACTCTCAATAACCTGGTCGATGAGATGAATACTTTGGTTTCAATTCTAAAGGCTGACAAAATGTACGAGCAGCTGCTGGAGACCACCTACGCGTGGAAGAAGATTTGCGAGGAAACAAAGGAAGATTTGGACAAGGCGAATGCTAGGATCGTAGAAATTACGGCTAAGACGAGAAATCTCCTTGAAGAGCACATCCGGTCGTTACTGGAATCAGCCGCAGCTGTGAAGCGACATGATGAGAACATGAAGGCGCTAAAAAAGGAGATTGATGAACCGCGCCGGGAGCAAACCAACAACAAGGTCGGTGGGGACTAGGTATACAGCAACGTCCCTGGCTGTTGTGTGCATCTGGTGTTGTTAAGCAGTGGAGTGGAGTTTCTTACCTTGTCTTGTGAAATTTCGCTGTCAGCTACCTTGCTAACAAAATGTATTTTGGTTTCGAGTATCATTGTAATTAGGCTCCATTACTTATGATGCATGGGACGTGAATTCTCTGCATCCATGGTTGTGAACCTAGTATTGTAATGACTTGTGTACTGATGAAGGCGTGCACGTTCGTGGCTTTTGTGTGTTGCAGTGTTTCGGCTCACAGACACGGGCTTGCATCCCACAGATTCATGGTGTGGTTTTATATAGAGTCACGTTCGCCTGTATTTGTGTTCGAAATGTTTCCATTGACTTGTTGAGAAAAATAGGCCCGTAGGCAGGTGAATCCCATGGGGGAATGGTTTCGTTTTTCGCATAGTCACGTTCGTACGTTTATCATGGAAAGAAAGCAGAATGGGTTTAGATGTTAACGCTAGCTTTTTACTTTGTGAGATTCGAGAGTCGAGTTGTTTAAAAGCGTAAGTTACTTGTTTTTAAAAGCCACGGTTCTGTACTGAGTTACGTCGCGCTTATTTTATTAGAAGCAAGGACATGAAGTGAATATAGCCGCGGATGATGACTTGTGCACTAACGATGGCGTGGACGTTCGTGGCAGTGTTAATGGTCACAGGCACGGGCATGAAGCGCTAAAAGGCATCCTACAGTATAATATAGTCACTTTCCCATGTGTTTGAGTTCCGAATGATTCCGTCGACTCAATCAGACGGAGAGGCACGGGCGTTCATCGCACAAAGGCACCGTCAGGTTCTTTCTTTAATTGGGGAGACCCACCAGAATTGGTTCAGATGTGAACACCCACTGTTTACTCTGTGAGGCACGGAATGGCCTATTTGAGAGACGCTGGTGTGGTATATTCTTCTCACGGTCATGGGTCCCATGAAGGCACGGCGTTTTATTGTGTAGAGTGACGTTAGTTTTTCTTGGTGTTCCAGATGGCGTGGTTTTATGTAGAGTCATGTTCGCCTGTATTTGTGTTCGAAATGATTCTGTTGAATAGTTTAGTAGAAGAGGCATGGATATGAATGCCATCAGGGCATGGTTGGGTCTGTCGGAGAGTCACGTTTCGTAAGTTTATTGTTGAAACAAAGCGGAACGAGTTTAGGTGTTAACGCTAAATGTTTACTTTGCGAGTGGGCGGTTCGAGAGCCGAGGTGATTAAAAGCATAATTTCCTTGTTTTCAAAAGCCACGGCTCTGTGCTGAGTTGCGTGGCACTTCTTTTATTAGAAGCACGGGCGTGAGGTGTTTAAAGGCATGGCGTGGTATTGTGTAGAGTGACGTTAGTTTGTCTTGGTGTTCCAGATGGCGGCGTTTTATGTAGAGTCACATTTTCCTGTATTGTGTTCGAAATGATTCTATTGACTCGCTCAGAAGAAGAGGAACGGACATGAATGCCATGAGGGCTTGGTTGGGTGTGTCGGAGAGTCACGTTTCATAAGTTTATTGTTGAAACAAAGCGGAATGGGTTTAGGTGTTAACGCTAAATGTTTACTTTGCGAGTGGCCGGTTCAAGAGTCGAGATGTTTAAAAGCCTAATTTCCTTGTTTTTAAAAGCCACGGCTTTGTGCTGAGTTGCGTGGCGCTTCTTTTATTAGAAGCACGGGCATGAAGTGACTACAGCTACGGTTCTGTACCAGGTAGCAACACGACTTGTGCACTAACGATGGCGTGGACATTCGTGGCAGTGTTAAGGGTCACAGGCATGGGGGTGAAGCGCTAAAAGGCATGATGCCGTATAATATATAGCCACTTTCCTGTGTGTTTGTGTTCCGAATGATTCCGTCGACTCGATCAGACGGAGAGGCACGGGCGTTCAGCGCACAAAGGCACCGTCAGGTTCTTTCTTTAATTGGGGAGACCCAACGGAATTGGTTCAGATGTGAACACCCACAGTTTACTCTGTGAGGCACGGAATGGCCTATTTGAGAGACGCTGGTGTGGTATATTCTTCGCACGGTCATGGGTCCTAGGAAGGGACGGCGTGGTATTGTGTAGAGTGACATTAGTTTGTCTTGTGTTCCAGATGGCGTGGTTTTATGTAGAGTCTTGTTCGCCTGTAGTTTTGTTCGAAATGATTACGTTGACTCGTTCAGAAGAAGAGGCACGGACATGAATTCCATGAGGGCATGGTTGGGTCTGTCGGGGAATCATGTTTCGTAAGTTTATTGTTGAAACAAAGCGGAATGGGTTTAGATGTTAACGCTACATGTTTACTTTGCGAGTGGCCGGTTCGAGAGTTGAGGCGTTTAAAAGCGTAATTCCCTTGTTTTTAAAAGCCACGGCTCTATGCTGAGTTTCGTGGCGCTTCTTTTATTAGAAGGACGGGCGTGAAGTGACTACAGCTACGGTTCTGTACCAGCTAGCGACATGACTTGTGCACTGACGATGGCATGGACGTTCGTGGCAGTGTTACGGGTCATAGGCACGGGCGTGAAGCGCTAAAAGGCATGCTGCCCTATAATATACAGTCACGCTCCCGTGTGTTTGTGTTCCGAATGATTCCGTCGACTCGATCAGACGGAGAGGCACTGCCGTTCAGCGCATAAAGGTTCTTTAATTGGGGAGACCCAGCGGAATTGGTTCAGATGAGAAGACCCACTGTTTACTCTATGATGCACGGAATGGCCTATTCGAGAGACGCTGGTGTGATATAATCTTCACACGGTTATGGGTCCTAGGAAGGCACAGTGTCGCATTGTGTAGAGTTATGTTAGTTTGTCTTGGTGTTCCAAATGATTCTGTGGAATCGTTCGCACTATAAGGCACAGCTATGAAGTCTGTAGAGGCACGATTATGCGTTACACAGAGTCAAATCATGTGTTGATTGCAGAAACCCCACCGTTTGACGGGCGTCTCCTTGTATTCGGTGTGAACGCTGCTCGAGAAACCCAAGGGTCCGACGTGCGTTTCCTCCGGTGACGCCGCTCTGGAGGAGGTGGAGGTATTTAATAGAGTGAACGCCATGTGTCGGCGCCGCGGAATCCAAAAGGACCAACGGCCGTCTCATCCGTCGGTGAAGTGAATGCCACGTGTCACCATTCCGGCTCATCGCCCGAGGTCAAGAAGCAGTTATTTAAGCCGAGCGGCGTCCTCCACCACTAGACATCGTCCTGCTTCTCCCTCTTTTGCCGGCAATCTTAGGAAATCACGCATCTTCCTCTTTTCGTTTGTGACGTTCCCCGCCATGGTTCGGCACAAGGTAACTACTTATGTGATGCTTACTCCCGAGCGTCGCTTTCAGTTGCGGGAGGACATCCGTTCGAGGCGCACCGCTCGGGTCGCAGCGGGTGTCGGTGTCAAAACCGGCGGATCTCGGGTAGGGGGTCCCGAACTATGCGTCTAGGCCGGATGGTAACAGGAGGCAAGGGACACGAAGTTTTACCCAAGTTCGGGCCCTCTCGATGGAGGTAAAACCCCACGTCCTGCTTGATTAATATTGATGATAGGGGTAGTACAAGAGTAGGTCTACCACGAGATCAGAGAGGCTAAACCCTAAAAGCTAGCCTATGGTATGATTGTTGATGTGTATGTTGTTCTACAGACTAAAACCCTCCGGTTTATATAGACACCAGAGAGGGTTAGGGTTACATAGAGTCGGTTACAATGGTAGGAGATCTGAACATCCGTATTGCCAAGCTTGCCTTCCACGCCAAGGAAAGTCCCTTCCGGACACGGGACGGAGTCTTCAATCTTGTATCTTCATAGTCCAGGAGTCCGGCTGAAGGTATAGTTCGGCTATCCGAACACCCCCTAATCCAGGACTCCCTCAGTAGCCCCTGAACCAGGCTTCAATGACGACGAGTCCGGCACGCAAATTGTCTTCGGCATTGCAAGGCGGGTTCCTCCTCCAAATACTTCATAGAAGATTTTAAACACAAAGATGGTGTCCGGCTCTACAAAATAAGTTTTCCACATATTGCCATAGAGAGAATAATATTTACACAAATCTAATCTGCTGACGTATTCTGTAGTGCGACACACCACGACCAAGCCTTTATCCAAATCGTTTCATTATCCCACCTCAGCGCGTCATGCGAGGCGGTTTCCTTGGCACATCTTGTCAAAGCAGAGATCGTGTCCCCTTATTCCGGGATTCTCATCAATACGGGTGTGGGTAACCCAACCGCTTCCAGGACTCCTAGATCATAGGCAAGTCCAAACGGACACGGAGAGGACGCTCGATATCCACCCTCTTTATAAAGGGATGGGGCCTTTTATTTTTCCCTCCCGTGCTCAATCGAATCCTCCCCCCACCTCAAGCTCAAACGCCCAAAGTTCAGGTTAGGTGCTCCGAACCTCCAGTCACGTCCGGATCTAGCCTTCAAGGCCGATGGGTGCCTTCTTCCGTCACGGAAGAAGACGTCAAAAAGTTGAGGGAGGCTAGATATCTGACCGCCGAGATTCTGCATCGGCTGCCTCCCCGGGGGCAGGCCGTCCCTTCCCCCGAACCCAACGAGAGCGTCGTGTTCGTCTCCCACTTCCTCCGAGGTCTAGGCCTTGCCTTGGATCCTTTTGTCAGGGGCTTGATGTTTTACTACGGGCTAGATTTCCATGATCTAGCTCCGGACTCCTTTCTTCATATCACGACATTTATTGTTGTGTGCGAGGCCTTCCTCCGGGTTACCCCTCACTTTGGCCTATGGCTCAAGACCTTTGAAGTAAAATCGAAGATGATCGAGGGGCAACATGCGGAGTGTGGAGGTGCCTCAATACGCAAGATGACGGGAGCTCCATGGCCCAAAGGTTCCATTCCAGAGGTGTCTGAATTGTGGCAACAAGAGTGGTTCTACATCACGGCTCCTAGAAGTGCCAAGTGGGCGGCCGCCCCTGTTTTCCGCCCGGGCCCTCCACCACAACTGATGTCATGGATTAGCAGAGGACTGAGCTGGGGTCCAGCCAAGGACGTGTCTATACTGCAAAGCTGCATTCAAGATCTCTTCAATGGAGATTTCAGTTTGGTTGCAGTAACACAAGTTATGCTGGTTCATCAAGTCCAGCCTTGCAAATGCCGACCCCTTCGCTTGTGGGAGTTCAATCCCGAGGGACCGCGCGTCATTCAAAATTTCCTTGGTTTGACGCACGAGAAGATGTACAAGTCATTCTTCGGACCTCGGGTAGAGTGTCTGGAAATCACCGAGGACGTGGGCCTGAGCAGTACCCGCACCGCCGAACAGGTAAGGAATCTTCCGGCCGAACATACTGTCTCTCATTTGTTACGAAGTTATTTCTGAGAGTTCGCTTTTTGATCAGGACTGGCTAGCAAAGTCAAAGTTGATTCGGTGTTCGGCCCCCCTCCCTGAGGGTTTGGAAAATCCGGTCCTAGAAAAGATGCTCTAGATCGCACCTTGCCCGGAGCCCTTGAAGGAAGATACCGTGGAGGACAGTAAGGGCGGACGCGGGCCCCCAACACTGCCCATTCTAACCGAGGGAGCGGGCGTCTCCATGAAGGAAGACGACCGAAAGAGGAAAAGGACCATGCCCGGGGATTCGGAAGCCGAAGCTTCCAAACGGGAGAAGAAGTCTCCCACCGAGGGTCCTACCTTGTGGGGTGCTGTTGCCGCACAAAGTCCGCGGGGGGATCAATTCTCCCACGAGTCATAAGTGACCCGGAATACTTTAACAGTACAAATATGCCATCTTTTTCTTCTGAGAAAATAACCACCGCATATATCTTAGCAGTTTGGGCCTTAGCCCCTCTCAAATGAGCTCGTCTTCGGAGGATCTTCTTCCAGAGATGATGGAGAGCGAAACGCCTCCTCCGGACTCCTTCGCTCCGGAAGCGGGTGACCCTGAAGTGTCGTCGCGGAGGGCCTCTCCGAGTCCGGCGAGGCCGGAAGATAATCCCGCTGACCCCCGAAGCTCCCAGTGCCCGGCCCTGAAGAGAGCAGACAAAAGAGTCCGGCACCGTCTAGTGTGCGATCGGATGTTCTGAGGGGGTTGGTGGGGCGAGCGGCCATCTCAGATGAACACCATGTGCTTATGAATACGGTGATGGAGAGAATCTGGTCCGCCAAAAGCGGATTGCATAAAGCTTTTATGAGTCTACTGACAGGCTTTGAGGTACGTAAAATAATGTATGATAGTCCTGCACATACTAGGTGTTCCCTGTGTAGATAGTAGCCCCTGAGACTTCCCATGTAATAACCATATTGCCTTTATGTGCATGTAATGGAAGCTCCGGAGGCTAGCCGGGCTCGCGAGTTTGCCCATTTAGAACGGCAGTTGGATGCGGCCGACGCTGACATCGAGCTTGTTAACAAAAGGCTTGACGAGGCGCAGGGTAGGTGTTATTATCTGGTAAACGCCGCATAGTAAGAGCAGCATGAAGCCAATATATTTAACATGTTATGACTGCAGATGGAGCTGCCACTGTTGAAGCCTTGTGGGAGGAACTTGCCCGAGCCAAGGAACAAGCGAGATTGGGTAATGTGGCTGCTTTGAAGGCGGCCGAAGAGTTGCGAGCCGAGAAGGCCGCGCACGGCGAGAGCCGGGATAAGATGGCCAATATGGCCGTAGAATTAAAATCCGCCGTCAATCGTTGCCGGGCTCTTGAAAAGGAAAACCAGGCGAAGGCATCGAGCCTTGAGAAGGCTGCTGCAATGGGAAAAGACCTCCGCTCTACAATGAGGTCAAAGAAGGAGGAGCTGCGGGAAGCCGGGGATATTGTAGCCGGGAAATCCTTTATGTTGCAGAGGAAGTTCGGAGATCCACGGTATGCCCCTCTGGATCGGCTGTGGAGTTCGGAAGATGTGTATATGGATTTGGCGGCGAGCGTTGCCGATGCGGCCAAGTACTTCCAGAGTCAAACGGACCGTGAAGTAGACCAGTTGTTTTGGAAACAATTCCTTTCTCCCGAGCGTCCGCTTTCATTGACGGACTAATTAGCCGGATGGGCCGAACTAAATAGGTTGTCCGGACTCTCCATGAGGTTTGTTGTGGATCAGCTATGGCCGGAAAGGTCAAAACCGAGCAGCTATTTCAGCTTGGTGCAGCAGTTCCTTGATGTGGTGCCGCGCATAAATGCGATGAAGATGTCAGCGTGCATAGAAGGCGCACGAATGGCCTTTGCCCGTGCTAAAGCATACTGGGCTGAGATGGATCCTACCACTGTTGCAGCGCAGGATTCGGCCATAGGTCGAAGGGCTGCTGAGCATTACTTTGAGGAAGTTCTTGAGGGTGCTCGTTTGATAGAGACCCAGTGCTCAAAAAATATTATGTTTGAGTGACATGTAATCTCATTGTAAGCAAAATGCTTTTATAAATTTTCATAAGGCTACTTTTATACTTTTGCCTGAAAGTATTGTGATGCCTCCTGGGCGGCCGTTTATGTATACATGTGTATAACCTGAAAGATTGCAGTCATCGGCTTCAACCCCCACGCATATAATGCGGAGGTGTTCGCAAAAACATGCGTTCACACTTAACCTAATGTCTTGGTCCTATTAAGGAGGTGATAGCGGAGCGAGCGAGGCAACCAGACTATAATGCTTTAACACTTTCACTTAGCCATAGGAGTTTGACAGTGGGGCTACTAGATAGCCCCTGGTGGCTCCGCACTCTCCCGATCCCGGGGTGCATATATGCCTGGCCGGAAAGCGGCCCTTCATTAAGGCGGGGGAATTCTAACATTCCCATGGGTCATCGAGTGGTTGACCAGTCTCGCGCTAGATCATGACAGTCAGTTTTCGGCTTTCTCTACTGAAGTGCTCGTCCGGATGAACCAGGGCACAATCGCAGTAGTTCTCCTGGTGCTACCTTTGCCGGTAAAGCGGAACGTAAGGCACCAAAACACAGGAGCCGGGCAAACCCAACATTTGACCAAAGACAATGATTCGGAGCTGATGCATATAGGGCCAAACTCGTGACGCCGAACATTCCCTAAGGTATTCGGTCTTTGTGGTATAAACCAGGCCTAAATAATGGCCTTCGTAAGAAGCCCCTTATGTCCAGGTATGTGCATTGGTCTGGCGTGGCCACATGCCAAGACGTCAGCATCCTTCTCAACGGTGGATATGTATCAACAAGAGACAGTAAAAAGGTTTACGCAGGGTCTTAATTTGAAAAGAATCCTTGGAGCAGGTCCCTACTGCACGTCTGTGCGTGTGTCTCCGTTGTGCCGTATCCTGGACGGATGTGGCATGATGATCGTCTGTAAAAGAGAGGAATTTAGGTGAAAAAAGGTTGTCGTGCAAAAAGATAGATAAAGAAACTATGCATAATTCAAGATGAGGAGGAATGGCCACATGTCTGCGTGCGTTGAGCCCCTTGTATTGATGAATAGGGGTGTGACCATTTATTCGGTATAATTAACGGCGCCGGACTTGATTAGTTGTGTCTGAGGTATTGACGACCTATGGGGTGCTTTGGCTAGTCCGGGCGCCTTTAGTGTGTGGCTGCCAAGGCAGCCTCACTCTCTTCGGCGCGCAGAGATCGCATGACATTTCCGTGCACTGAAATGATGCCGCGTGGACCGGGCATCTTAAGTGTGAGGGAGGCATAGTGTGGTATTGCATTGAAGCGAGCGAAAGCTTCGCGCCCGAGCAGTGCTTGATAGCCGCTTTGAAACGGAGCGATGTGGAAGGTTAAATGCTCGCTGCGGAAGTTATCGGGGGAGCCGAATATAACTTGTAGTAGGAGGGAGCCCATACAACGAGCCCCTGGGCCTGGCGTTACTCCTTTAAAGGTAGTATTGCTATGGCGAATTTGTGTTGGGTCTAACCCCATCCCGCGGATTGTATCCTGGTATATTAGGTTTAGGCTGCTGCCGCCGTCCATCAAGACTCGTGTGAAGTGATATCCACCAATTACTGGGTCTAATACCAGGGCAGCCCATCCTGCGTGTTGGATACTTGCTGAGTAATCGCGATGGTCGAAAATGATCGGTTGAGACGACCATTGGCAGGACTTTGCGGTGACAGGCACTTGGGTATATTTTCCTGGGGGTGCTGCATTGTTTTTTCCCTTGATCATGTGTAGTACGTTTACTATTTTGACTTCTGGTGGGAATTTCTTTTGTTCCCCAGTGTCTTGCTTGGGAGGCTCGTCCTCGTCTTCACTTGGTGTGTCCTCCCCCTTGTGTACGGCGTTGAGCTTGCCGAACTGCTTGAAGATCCAACATTCTTTGTGGGTATGATTAGCGGGCTTGCTAGGGGTACTATGTATCTGACATAACTGGTCCAGAATTTTGTTGAGGATGGACGGTTCGTCCCTGGTGCCTTTAGTGGGCGGCTTTTGACCTGGCCGGGAACTTTTGAATCCGGCATTTACTGTCGTGCCCTTCATGCTGTCTTCTTTATTCCGACGTTTGCTATTGCTGTTGCGCCGTGATTTCCCATTTCCATCTCTAACTTCAGATGTACTGGGGTCGCTGGTGCTGCATCTGGCTAGCCAGCTGTCCTCACCCTCACAAAAGTGGGTCATGAGGTTTGTTAATGCAGCCATCGTTCTCGGCTTATTTTGGCCGAGGTGTCTGGCAAGCCATTCGTCACGGCCGCTATGCTTGAAAGCTGCCAAGGATTCGGCGTCCGGATAGTCGACAATCTGGTTCTTTTTAATGAGAAACCTGTTCCAAAGCTTTCGGGCTGACTCTCCGGGCTGTTGAGTTATATGACTCAAATCGTCCGCATCCGGAGGTCGGACATAAGTTCCTTGAAAATTTGCCCGAAAGGCATCTTCGAGCTCTTCCCAACTTCGAATGGAGCTTTCGGGGAGGCCTTTGAGCCAGTGACGAGCTGGCCCTTTGAGCTTGAGGGGTAAGTATTTGATGGCGTGGAGATCATTTCCTCGAGCCATATGGATATGAAGGATATAGTCCTCAATCCAAACCCCAGGGTCTGTTTTCCCATCGTATGCCTCTATGTTTACGGGCCTGAATCCCTCTGGAAATTCATGGTCCAGCACCTCATCGGTGAAACATAGGGGGTGTGCGGCACCCCTGTAACTGGGTGTACCGCGTTGTTCTGATGCTAGTTGTGTTGCATTGTATGCTGGGGTGCGCTTGCGTGGTCCATAGATGGATCTTGTTGCACCGTCCTTTGGGTGCGAGCCCTTGCATGGGTCGCGTGTTTTATTGTGAGCGGCATTGTATGCCATTCTGTGTTGATAGAGGGGTCGTCTATCCGACCAAGTGGTTGCTTTGATATTTGGTTGTGGGGGGTCGGAGGCCTCCTCATCGAATTCGGGTAGCAGCTTCCGCTTTGGGTAGCTCTTTGAGGGGCGATCGTCGTCGTACATTGCTGCTGTATTAAGTATTTTACTCCATCTGAATTGGAGTTTGTTTTGCGCGGCCTTGAGCCTTTGCTTCTGCTTTTTAAGGCTCCTTGCAGTGGCAACGAGCCTTTCATGAGCATTCTGATGCTCCGGCCTGTCCGGCGTTATGTCGTCCGGACCATTATCCCTGATGGGATTTGTTTATTCGGTTTGAATATCTGGATTGCCATTGTCCGGCGCGGTTCGCCCTGCTCCAGCGCTGGGTCTGTGTGATCGCTACTTCTATCAAGGCGGGATTTGGGGCGGCGCTTGCGTCGCCGTTTTGACTGCTTTTCGAGGGAACATGCCTTCAGTGCGTCCTTCCACTCCTCGTCGTCATCTTTTGGTGTGTCCACCGTGTATACGTCATATGATGAGGTGGCGTTCTAGGGCCCAACAGGCGCTGGTTCTTCATTTTCCCCTTCATCGGCGTCCATACCATCGATGTCTTCGGAGTCAAAGTCGAGCATGTTGGTTAAATCGTCGACAGTGGCTGCAAAGTGGGTGGTGGGTGGGCTTTGAATTTCTTCATCGTCCGTACTCCAACCTTGCTGACCGTAGTCCGGCCAGGGCTCTCCTAATAAAGAGAGAGACTTCAGTGACTTCAGGATATCCCCGAAAGGCGGGTGCTGAAGATGTCTGCGGCAGTGAACTCCATGATCAGCGCCCAATCGGATTTGATTGGCAGGGGCACGGAGGGTTCGGAGTCCGGCTCCTTGGAGTCACGAGCCTCGCAGAGTACGGGGCTGGTGTTCGGCTCAATCGCCATTTGGATCGCAGCCCCCGAGGTGGCGTCCAACCGCCCATCCTCGATCGGCGCAGTTGGCTCCGAACTAAGGGCCGGAGCCGGTGCGGCCTCCAGGGCACCGTTCGGCGGCAGAGTTAGATCATGCTTGTCATGATAGTGCGGTGCGCTCGGCAGTGGCTCGAATCCGTCGAGGATCAAGTCCCTGCGGATGTCAGCCATGTAGTTTAAACTTCCGAATCTGACCTGACGGCCAGGGGCGTAGCTTTTGATCTGCTCTAAATGGCCAAGTGAATTGGCCCGTAGTGCGAAGCCGCCAAAGACAAAGATCTGTCCGGGAAGGAAGGTCTCACCCTGGACTGCATCGCCGTTGATGATCGTAGGAGCAATCGAGCCTAACAACGACGGCACAGAGGAACTCTCAATGAAAGCACCAATGTTAGTGTCAAAACCGGCGGATCTCGGGTAGGGGGTCCCGAACTGTGCGTCTAGGCCGGATGGTAACAGGAGGCAAGGGACACGAAGTATTACCCAGGTTCGGGCCCTCTCGATGGAGGTAAAACCCTACGTCCTGCTTGATTAATATTGATGATAGGGGTAGTACAAGAGTAGATCTACCACGAGATCAAAGAGGCTAAACCCTAAAAGCTAGCCTATGGTATGATTGTTGATGTGTATGTTGTCCTACGGACTAAAACCCTCCGGTTTATATAGACACCAGAGAGGGTTAGGGTTACATAGAGTTGGTTACAATGGTAGGAGATCTGAACATCCGTATCGCCAAGCTTGCCTTCCACGCCAATAAAAGTCCCTTCCGGACACGGGACGGAGTCTTCAATCTTGTATCTTCATAGTCCAGGAGTCCGGCCGAAGTTATAGTTCGGCTATCCAAACACCCCCTAATCCAGGACTCCCTCAGCGGGCATGTCTCCGGATTCGCCGGGGCCGGAGGAGATTGGGGAGGTGGAGGAAGTGGAGGGGGATGCGTCGGAGCTCATGCAACGAGTTGATCTAGTGGGGGAGATGTGATGGAGGAAGAGGAGGG
>NC_041382.1:303935199-303990515 GCF_002162155.2 Triticum dicoccoides | reverse complement strand
AGGAGGGGGTGATCCAGTGGGGGGAGATGTGAAGGTGGAAGAGGAGGGGGCGACAAGGATGAGGAGGACGATGAGGAAGGCGTGGACAAGGATGACGAGGACGACGAAGAAGGCATGGACGAGGATGAGGAGGACGACAAGGAAGGTGTGGACGAGGATGACGAGGAAGGCGTGGACGAGGATGACGAGGACGACGAGGAAGACTTGGACGAGGATGACGAATACGACGAGGAAGGCGTAGACGGGGACGACGACGACGATGAGGAGGGAGATGATGAGGACGACGAGGAGGCTAGTGACGAGGAAGATGAGGACGGCGAGGAGTGGGGTGACGAGGATGACGAGGCGGAGTTCCATCTTGGTGAGTTGGCCTTGATGGCGGAGCATACCGCTATCCTGGAGTCCATCCAAGATGAGGCATATGTGGAGTCCAACCAGCGCTTCCTCCGGGAAGAACAGGCGAAGACCGATGTGCTCTTCGACGAGCTAGATGCGGAGCAGGAGGAAGAGGCCAACAACGTCGATATCAGAATGGAGATAGTGGACATCTCCGACGACGGGGAGTAGTGTAGTTTTGTTGGTAGATGTTTGCTTTTCCATGGTTTTTATGCTTTTCATGTTTTGTGTGTCTGTAAAGGTTCAACAATGTCAAGCAATCGTCGATGTCAGAACGGAGACAATTTCGTTTCCATGTCAAGCAATCGTGTTTTGTTCTTAAGTAGTAGTACTACCCCGTCCCAAAATAAATGTGTCAACTTTGCAGTACAATTCACATTGTACTGGTTAGTACAGGGTTGGGCGAATTAATTTGTGATGGCAGGTGTATGTTTTATTATAAATTGCAGTTTCAAGTACCATATTTGGGTTGGAAGGAGTATGTTTTATACCACTATATTGTTTTATTATAGATTGTAGTTTCAAGTACAAAATAAATGTCTCAACTAGCGCACATATTTGATTCTAGAGATTTCAGTGTGGTTAGATTTGAATATGGTTTCAAAATGGTTAGATTCTAGAGAGGCACTCAACAACATGCACAAAAAAGCCACAGATGTGCTTCTCGGAAGCACTGTCTTGCATGGTCTTACCGCAAGATGGGATTCGACATTTATCCAGGACATTCTGGGTTTTATAAGTGTAGAAAGATTTGTTTTTCACTTATATGTTGTGTCGCAGAGGCACGGCTATTACTTTTGTGAGAGGCATGAATGTGCCGACAGAACGGGCACGATCACGCATGAAATAGGTGCAAGGTGGTCCCTAGTGTCTCCTTAATGTATCATCTATACACTTTACTATTACATGCACGATCATCGTTCTTGTAGAGGCACGGAGGTGAAGGATGGAGCCTTTGCCTCTGCGATAGTCACGCCCCATATTAAGAAGGAAGCAAATCTTCACAGACCCAATACGTCGGAAGCTGGCCGTAAGGCACGCTCCTGCCTTTGTGTTTTGGATGACATCACGTTTAGTGCTAGTGGGGTGGACGTAATGCTCGGTTTGCTGATGTTTTTGTTGTCAGCAACTTTCTTAACATGTTACGCATGACAGAGGTACCGTTTTACCCAACATAGAGGCATGCACGTAACTAACTGGAGGCACGGAGACGTTATTCTAAGGGACGTACGGATGCGAAAAGGATAGTGATGCAAGGACGTGAAGGTGTGCCTCTGCTTTAAAGAAGCATTCACTGACACATTTTCATTGCGGGGGGCATGGACTATGAGCTCCATGTGTTTTCGAAGGCATTAGGCCTCATTAATGAACATATCAAAGAGAAGGTGAATCTTTTGGTTGATGTCTAGAATGTTGCGTAAAATGACATGAAGCCAAGTTACGCACACTCCCCTTCGTATCAGAGGCACATAGGAACATAAGATCCTATTGTGGTGCACTGGAAATAAACTTGTGCAAAAGACATGTAAACTACAAGCAAACTACAAGTTTAACTGCGACACAAGCACACCTAAATTTATAACAAGCAAACGGCAGTCTTGAGGGAAAGCAAATCTAATGAGAAATCTAGAATGGCACGAGCAATGTTCTAGATACTTTTGTTGGCCGGGACCACCTGCTTCAGTAGTCGTAGTCGCCACAGGACCTAGCGCGCTTCCTGGTCTGCTCCTTGTCGAGTTTTGCCTGGCAAAGCCCTTCCTGGATGATGGTGAGGCGACTCCATATCTCGTACGGAGTGTAAGCGTCCTTTGCAGCGTACTCGATGTGCCTCATGAACAGGGGCATGCATGCCCAGCGGTTGCGTTCTGCGTTGGTGAGCTCAACGTCGTGGACAAGGATGCCTGAGACGTCCCTAAGGGAGTCCAGAGGCTTGGTAGCTGTAGGCACCCTTCATTACTTCTGGATGTCGATGAAGTGGGCGATCTCTAGTCCGATGCGGCCGAGCATCTCTATGTCGCCGTCGATGGAGAAGCCAACAAGCGTGTACCCCGTGGTCCGCAAGGAAGTTGTAGAACTTGGTGCAGTTCTTGTCGGCCACGCTCAGTTGGAAGAGCAGCACCGGATGATCCTTGTCGACAGGGAGCTGGACAAGGGCGGGTTTCTGATCTTCGCCATGGTCGTTGGTGTACTTCACATCAACTCTGACGATCTTGTGGCGCTCGAACTAGAGGTGTCACTCGTACTTCTCAATGGTGGTCGCCGCCTTGTGCAAGTCGTTTGTGTGGATCACGTGCAACTTTGTGTTGCCATGGGCCTGCACCTCCATGAATTCCCTGGTGATTCCCATGGCCTGTAGCAGTTGGTCCTCCTGCAACCTGGTTTTTCATGGGGAACAATGAGTGGGAGCGCAATGGAGATTTCTGTTCTTTGTGTGTGAGAAGGCCGCGGTGGGAGTCTAAATTTAAGGGCGGGGAAGTGGCAAAGGAGTGCACGATCTCACTGTCGATGCGGTTGTGCACATCGTGGGTTCTGGATCATGGTTTTTCTTTATAAAAAATAACAATAAAATCAGGAGTTATATTTTTAACAACCGTCGTATCTCCAGCAAGTCGTGGAGATGATCATTGTCTTGCGTAGTTTACTGTCAAATGTTAACCTTTACAATTTATCATGTGAGGCATGCAGGGGCAGTATGTAGAGGCACAAGTCTCTGACCAAGAGAAGCATGCTTCAAGTGGCAGCATTAACTCTCAAACACACGGGCTTGGTACATTTATTGGGAGTGGAAATTGTTTTCAGTGATCCATTCGCTGATAGGAGTAGTGTTGTGTTTCTTCAGAGGCAGTGTTGTGTGTCCGTGTTGCAACTAACGC
Source organism: Triticum dicoccoides (assembly GCF_002162155.2). Classification (NCBI taxonomy): domain Eukaryota; kingdom Viridiplantae; phylum Streptophyta; class Magnoliopsida; order Poales; family Poaceae; genus Triticum; species Triticum dicoccoides. Next base: position 303,987,246 of record NC_041382.1, on the reverse strand, counting down.
TACTAGATGGTCAGAAAGAACGAGAACCAACGAGAAGCGTGGACATGCAGCTGCAAGAAGCACTCATACAATGAGAGGCGAAACAAGAGGCACATATACGATGCTACTTGAGGCACGGAGTTGAAGCTACGTGCTTGCACGGACGTCAATTCGTGCTATGGTGCTACGTGAGGCACGGGCATGAACAAATAGTCGTGCACTCAACTACATGCGCAAAAAGCCACATATGTGTTTCTGGGAAGCACAGGCCTCCATGGTTTTACCGCAAGGTGTGATTTGACATTTATCCAGGGCATTCCAAGTTTTACAAGTGTAGTAAGAATCGTTTTTCACTTATATGTTCTGTGGCAGAGGCACGGCTATTACTTGTGTGATGAAGGAATGTACGTCTAATGTACGTGACGCGAGGATTGACAATAGGCGTCTGTTACTGTTTTCCTGCAATGTTTTTCAATTAGCTGCGAGAGGCGTGAATGTTCCGATGGAATAGGCACGGCCATGTCTGAAATAGTTGCAAGGTCATCCCTAAGGTGTCCTATATGCTTTACAGTTACAAGCACGGTCGTCGTTCTTGCCGAGGCACGGAGGTTACTGATGGAGCCTATGCCTCTGCGATAGTCACCTCCCATATTAAGAAGGAAGTAAATCTTCATAGACCCGATACGTCGAAAGCTGGCCATAAGGCACGCTCCTGCCTCTGTGTTTTCGGTGACGTCATGTTTAGTGCCAGCGGGGTCGACGTAATTCTCGGTTTTCTAATGTTTTTGTTATCAGCAACTTTCTTAACATGTTACGCATGACAGAGGTACGGTTTTACCCGACGAACTGGAGGCACGGACGTGATTCTAAGGGAGGTAGGGACGCGAAGGATCGTGATGCAAGCACGTGAAGGTGTGCCCCTATTTTCAAGAAGCTTTCATTGACACATTTTCATTGCGGGGCCATGGCCTATGAGTTTCATGTGTCTTCGAAGGCATTCGGTGTAGGATGGAAAGTATGGCTAGAGGGGGGTGATTAGACTACTTGACCAAATAAAAGTCTGGCCTTTTCCCAATTTTAGTTCTTGGCAGATTTTAGCTATCTTAGCACAAGTCAAGCAATCTCCACACAATTCAAGCAAGCATGCAAAAGAGTATATGAGCAGCGGAAAGTAAAGCATGCAACTTGCAAGAATGTAAAGGGAAGGGTTTGGAGGATTCAAACGCAATTGGAGACACGGATGTTTTTGTCGTGGTTCCGATAGATGGTGCTATTGTACATCCACGTTGATGGAGACTTCAACCCACGGAGGGTAACGGTTGCATGAGTCCACGGAGGGCTCCACCCACGAAGGGTCCACGAAGAATAAACCTTGTCTATTCCATCATGGCCGTCGCCCACGAAGGACTTGCCTCACTAGCGGTAGATCTTCACGAAGTAGGCGATCTCCTTGCCCTTACAAACTCCTTGGTTCAACTCCACAATCTTGTCGGAGGCTCCCAAGTGACACCTAGAGACACCACTCTCCAAGAAGTAACAAATGGTGTGTTGATGATGAACTCCTTGCTCTTGTGCTTCAAATGATAGTCTCCCCAACACTCAACTCTCTCTCACGGGATTTGGATTTGGTGGAAAGAAGATTTGAGTGGAAAGCAACTTGGGGAAGGCTAGAGATCAAGATTCATATGGTTGGAATGGAATATCTTGACCTCAACACAAGTGTAGGTGGTTCTCTCTCAGAAAATGTGTATTGGTAGTGTAGGTATGTTCTGATGGCTCTCTTCTCGAATGAAGAGTGGGTGGAGGGGTATATATAGCCTCCACACAAAATCTAACCGTTACACACAATTTGCCAAACTCGGTGGGACCAAATGGTTAAACTCGGTCGGACCGATTCAGCAAACATAGTGACCGTTAAGATTTTCGGTGGGACTGAGATGCAACTCGGTAGGACCGATATGGTTAGGGTTAGGGCATAACGTAATCTCGGTGTGTCCGATTACACATACTCATTGGGACCGATTTTGGTAATAAGCTAACCAGAGAGTTGGTCAGGTAAACTCGGTGGGACCGATTCGCTCATCTCGGTGAGACCGAAATGTTACATAAGGGAAACAGAGAGTTTACATTGCAATCTCGGTGGGACCGGTCGCTCATCTCGGTAAGACCGAAACGTTACGAAGGGAAATAGAGAGATTACAATCCCATCTCGGTGAGACCGAGATCCATATCAGTGAGACCGATTTACCTAGGGTTTGTGGCAGTGGCTATGACATTTGAAACTCGGTGGCGCCGGATAGAAAGAATCGGTGGGGCCGAGTTTGACTTTTGGTTTAGGTCATATGTGGATGTGGGAAGGTAGTTGAGGATTTTGGAGCATATCACTAAGCATTTTGAGCAAGCAAGCCATTAAGCAACACCTCATCCCTCCTTGATAGTATTGGCTTTTCCTATAGACTCAATGTGATATTGGATCACTAAAATATAAAATGTAGAGTCTTGAGCTTCAAGCTTGAGCCAAACTTTTTGTCCTTAGAATTTTGAGGGATCCACTTTCCTTATCCATGCCATGCCATTCATTGAGCTTTTCCTGAAATATTAATCTTGGAATAATGTTAGCTCAATGAACTATATGTTGTTAGGAATTACCAAAACCACCCAGGGATAGTTGCACTTTCAATCTCCCCCTTTTTGGTAATTGATGACAACATATAGATCAAAGCTTCGACAAATGATAATAAGGGTGAAAGATATTGTTGCTTTGAGAAGTATGTGAAAAGCAAGAGCTCCCCCTAAATTTGTGCATATCTTAAGATTTGCTTTGGACTGCAAATGCACAATGAGTTAGGATCATGGGTTACTCTTCCATGTCACATACATCTTGGTGGAGCACTCAAAATAATAAAGATTGAATACATGCACTCATCACCAAGCAAAGTGAATGATCATATAAGGATAAGTAAGATAATATCATCTAACAAGCATAAGTGTAGCTTATGATCAACCACATGATCATCAATGTCTCACAGATAATAGCATAGTATCTCAAGCAATCAAAAGACAAACAAAGTTCAACCACCAAAACAAGAGAGAATAAAAAGCAACGCTATCTCTCGAAGACTATGATCTATATATGTTTCTCCCCCTTTGGCAACAAGTTACCAAAAAGTTCGTAGAAAATGCATAGTACTATGTCGTCTCTTAGGCTTGGTCTTTAGTTGGTGGAGTCCGGATAACTCCAAGAACGAAGGCTTCAGTCGAAGTAGATCGAGCTGCTGGGGTAGGTGCTGGAGCTGGTGGCACTGAAGCTGTAGCTAGTGCAGATGAAGTGGCTCTAGTGTCTGGTACTGGTACTGCAGTTGATCTCTGAGCTCGAGGCACTCTGGAAAATGCATCAGTGGTTGTTCTGCCCTTCCTCTCCTGCATGTCATCCTATAGCTGCTCCACGACAAACTGGATCTCAGTTACCTTCACATCCATGTCATAGAACTTCTGCTCCATGATTCTTTCCAAGCTCTCCTGGATGCAATCAAGTAGCCAAGCTGATCTTGCTTGCTTTTTAGAAGATACTGAGATTCCTCCTCCTGGGTTGGCATATTTGCAGCTTTTTCTGTTTTTGCCTTCTCTCTCTTGGCTTGTGCTTGTATCGAGGATGGTTCATCTTCATCCATAACCACTTGGTTGTCCTCAAAGTCAGTATAGAGAACAAAGTGTTCCTTATCCAATAGATATTTTCCTGTGCCCATCTTTGAGTTAATAAACTCCTAAATTTTTGGGGCATATCCACAACTTCTCTTTTGGTCTGCTGCTGTCCTCTTGATAGTCTCAACCATGAGGCTCATGACCTTGAATTTCTGTGGCACATCAAATATGTGTAGCAAATTAATTGCATGCCCTCTGATCATGTTGTGGTCACCTGACTTGGGCAAAAGAGTGTGCCTTAGGATCCAGTTGATCGTTGGCAGTCCTGACAGAAGAAAATGGACTGACCCAAACTTGAAAGTCTCAAGAGCTTTGTCTGGGATCTCCTTGTACATCTGTGACATAGAATTGTGATCCATATTTTTCTTGGCATAAACATCCAAGTCATCTCCAGTTTCCTTTGGGGCATTGATCAGATTGGCCCATTCCTCAATAGTTGATTGGTATCTCATTCCTTCAGACATCCAAACTATTCTGCCATCTGGATAGAAATGTGCTGTGTAGTAGAATTGCATAATGAGCTCATCATTCCAGTTTGTGAGCTTCTGCCCAACAAAGTCTGCAACTCCACACGCACTGAAGCTGTCATACACTCCAGGATAGTGTTCTTCATTCTCCTTCATGTAGGTCCAGTCGACCCACCTCATATCACACACTATAGGCTTCTTGTCCAACAAGATTGGCTCATAGAAATCTTGTTGTTCCTTTGTGTGGAACCTGTAATCAACAGCAGTCCTTCTCCTGGTGGCATATGGATCTGACTCTCTCCATAGCCTCAACCCTAAGTCTCTCCTGATCTTCATGTTCTCAGCCACAGGATGAGAATCATTGTGGTCTAGAATCTTGGGTTTGAGCTTCCTCAGGACTTGTCCTTCATCATCTTCATCAGCAGCAACTTCAGGCACTAAGGCCTTGTTCTTCTCAGCAGCTGGTATACTCCTGGTATTCCTCTTAGGTGCACTATTGGGCTTGGAGGATGCTTTGGGTGCTTCTTTGGGCTTTGATGTTGCAGCCCCTGACTTTATAGCATCACCCATCAGCTTTTGTGCCTTGGGTGCTGGTGCAGCAACCTCTTCTTCCTCTTCCTCTTCAGAATCTCTCATGATTGAAGATCTCCCAAGCACTCTAGGAGTGGTATTTTTGATCCTCTCCTTCCTCTTCTTCCCTTCTGCAGCAGCCTCTTTGGGTTCAGATCCCAAAGGGACTTGAGTAGATGCTCTGGCCTTAGACATTGGAATTCTCTTTGCAGGAACCTTTTGCTTCATGCCTGGCTTGGTGGCAGCAGCAGTGCTATATTCCTTCTTAACCACTTTCTTCTTGGAAGTGGCCTCATCCTCAACTGCCACATAGTCTTCATCCTCAGATTCAGAGGTCTTCTTCTTTCTGGCCCTGGTGGTAGCTTTGGGTAAGTTGCTTGGGGTGCTCCTGCTACCATCATCTGAGTTACTAGAGGGACTAGTGCCCTTACTCAGGTGAACCTGCTCCTCTGACCTGTTCTGGTTGTCACTCTGATCAGACATATTGCAAACACTGACAGCAGACCCTGTGAATAGATATAGATGAGATAGAGTGGATGAGCATCACAAAATGCAGAGGTTTTTGCAAAAGAATGAGTCAAAAACTTAGTTTTAGTTTTCCACAGAAAGCATTTCGGATCAACCGATTTGTAAACTCGGTGATACCGAAGCAGCTCTTGGAACCTAAACTAGTGAACTCGGTCAGACCGAGTCACAGTTCGGTGGCACCGAGACTGCTAGGGTTTCACAAAGTCCTGAACTCGGTCACACCGATTTGCAATTCTTGGTCAGACCGAAAATTACATGTGCAATGGCCTGAGCCGAATCGGTGGTACTGAGTTCCACAACTCAGTGGGTCTGAGATGGTTTCGGCGGAAACCTAACCCTAAATTTTCAATTCAACTCTAATCTACGGAGTGTTTTGACTGGATAAGATCGTTTCAATCATGGCAAGATTCATGGCAAACACAATGTGCTAGGAATCGGATTGAGGATAGCACAGTGATCAAGTTCATACCCTAGTTCGGCGATGAACTTGCTACGGCGGCAACGACGGGAATGATTTCCGTTGACGGCGGCGGAGACCAGCGGCAGGAGGCGGCTGGGGATGAGGAAGACAATCCGCAGACCCTGGAGGCAGAGCGGGCTAAGCGCGGGTCGAAGAGGTTTGGAAATTTTTCCAAAGTTTGACCCGTGGGTATATATAGCCCGACCCTGTCGGTGTGACCGAGTGGAACAAGTCGGTGGCACCGAGATTCATAACTGCAATCAGTTACAGAAACTCGATGTGACCGAAAGGTTCAAATCGGTTGCACCGAGATTGAAAACCTAGATCGACTTAGTGATCTCGGTATGACCGAAATGGATGAATCGGTCAGACCGAAACGCACAAAGAAGTTTTGGAAGTTTAAGTCTATGACGAATCGAGGAGTCCGAGTGCTCCTCACACAGAGTGGTTCGAATCTGACTTGATCAAATTTTGTGATGTAGCATGAATAGAGTTTGATACGAGAAAAACATAGATAGCTAGAGAGGGTTCTTAGGCATTCTTGTCCATCCACTTGGCAAAAGAAAAGAAAACCTATCATTCAAAACAACAAGTGGATGTCCTCGAATGAGTAAAATATGCAATCAACATGCTCACACAATAAAATGGCAATTGAAATATGTGGCAAAGCATGCACAACCAATTTTAGCATCTATCAAACAATTTGCGATGACTAGGTCATCTATATATGAGTATATTGACTTAGGAGTAAAATGAGACCATTTGATCATAGGTCATACTCATTGTTTAAGCACAAATGGGGTTACCACTTTTACATAAAGCATTGTTGTGTTCACACCATTAGAGTTGCTTTAGCTCAATTCTTAGAGTAAAGCTCCCCCTAGATGTGAGATCCCCCCAAAGAGGGATGAACTAACCTTGGGTTTTGTCGCTGATGACTTCATGTAGATGTTGAAGATGTGGATGCTCAATGTTGATGTAGATCATTTGAAGCTATCCATTGGAGTGAGTTGCACTTTCAATACCTACACGGGTTAGTCCCACAAGGAACAAACAAGGATATCCATAGACATAAAGTGATGCACACACAAGATGATGTCTATGAAAGCTTTTAGGTTACCTTGTCCCTTGTCTTACCAACAAGAGGGTTTGTGACTCCTTGAACTAGTGCAAGATGTGGAAGTTGATTGCACTTGTTCTTGCCAAGATGATAAGAGTGAAGTATGTTGGCGAAGTCACCCTCAAGAACTCTCTAGTTCTTCTTCTTCGGGTTCCACACCATCTTGATGGGAATCCTCGGTGTTGTAGTTGTACTTGATTAAGTGGAACTTGAAGTAGTCTTGGGAACCCACTTGACCAAGGCCTTAGGAGCTTCTTCAAATGCATCAATTTCCTCTTGAAGCTTATCCTTGCCTTTTTGCTTGTGGTCTTGTGGTGGAAGATCATCTTGAGCTTGTGTCCCTTTGAAAGAAGTAGGATCATACTTCTCTTGTTGAGGAACAAACTTCGTCTTGGGGTATTGATCTTCTTCCCACTCAACTCCATTGGCATTGAACTTTTGTTCAAAACCAAAACCTTGATTCTTCCGATGCCTTCCTTGCTTGCGTACAATTTCCTCGAATTACTTACTTCCGGCAATGCTCTTGTAAACACCTTTCTCTATAATTCCCTTTGGGCCTTTAGCCATGAAGCATGTTCCAACTCCTTCATTTGGTGAGTCAAATATGTCGTAGGAGTTGGTTGTCACAAGTGCTAGACCGGCAACACCTTCATCTTGAGTATATTCAGAGTCGGAGTGATAGCTTCTCTCGAAGTGGTTGTCGGAGTTGGAGCCGGATACCCATTCACCAACATGAGCTTGATGTCTTCGTTTCGTGTAGCTCCTTGATGACTTGTCCTTCCTTTCTGAATCCTTGTTTCTCCGTGAGGGTCTTCGTTCATAACGATCATCTCTACTCCTTCTTTCTCTAGATGGTGATTCTTCTCTTCTACTTCTTCTCTTGGGAGAATCTTCTCTTCTCTTGTAGGGGGGCGTACACTCATTGGAATAGTGTTCGGGCCTTCCACAATTGTAGCAGTTTCGCTCTCAACTAGAAGATCTTTTGTCATTGTAGGACCTTGACTTGGAGCTTCTCTCTTTCCTTCTACTCTTGTAGAACTTGTTGAAGTTCTTCACCATTAAGCTCAATTCTTCATTGAAGGTTTGTTTCTCACTTGATGATGTGGGGGCTTCACATGAGGCTTTGTAAGCACCACTTGATTTGTTGTGAAGTTCCTCTTTATCCTTGAGTGACATCTCATGAGCAACAATTCTTCCGATGACTTCCGTTGGCTTGAGATCTTTGTAATTTGGCATCATTTGGATCAATGTGCACACGATATCATATTTTCCATCCACGGCTCTTAGGATCTTCTTGATGATGAATCTATCGATCATCCCTTCACACCCTAAGCCGGAAATCTCATTTGTGATAAGAGCAAGCCTAGAGTACATTTCAGCAACACCTTCACCATCCTTCATTTTGAACTTGTCAAGTTGACTTTGAAGCACATCCAATTTGGATTCCTTGACGGAGTCGGTACCTTCATGCATATCAATCAAAGTATCCCAAATTTCCTTTGCATTCTCAAGATGGCTGATTTTGTTGAATTCTTCGGGGCACAATCCGTTGAAGAGGATATCACAAGCTTGAGCGTTGTATTGCAGCATTTTCAACTCTTCCGCGGTGGCTTCACGGTTCGGTTCTTTCCCGTCAAAGAATTCACCTTGTAAGCCAATACACACAATAGCCCAAACGGCGGGGTTATGTCCAAGAATATGCATTTTCATCTTATGCTTCCAACTAGCAAAATTAGTGCCATCAACGTAAGGACCTCTACGGTGATAATTTCCCTCGCTAGACACCATACTCTCCTAGGTTGCGAAACCAAGGCTATGACCGCCAAAAGCTATGGAAATCAAAGCAAATGGAGACCAAAGCTCTGATACCACTTGTAGGATCGAAAGTATGTCTAGAGGGGGGGGGGTGATTAGACTACTTGACCAAATAAAAGTCTAGCCTTTTCCCAATTTTAGTTCTTGGCAGATTTTAGCTATCTTAGCACAAGTCAAGCAATCTCCACACAATTCAAGCAAGCATGCAAAAGAGTATATGAGCAGCGGAAAGTAAAGCATGCAACTTGCAAGAATGTAAAGGGAAGGGTTTGGAGGATTGAAACGCAATTGGAGACCCAGATGTTTTTGTCGTGGTTACGATAGGTGGTGCTATCATACATCCACGTTGATGGAGACTTCAACCCACGGAGGGTAACGGTTGCGCGAGTCCACGGAGGGCTCCACCCACGAAGGGTCCACGAAGAAGCAACCTTGTCTATTCCATCATGGTCGTCGCCCACGAAGGACTTGCCTCACTAGCGGTAGATCTTCACAAAGTAGGCAATCTCCTTGCCCTTACAAACTCATTGGTTCAACTCCAAAATCTTGTCGGAGGCTCCCAAGTGACACCTAGCCAATCTAGGAGACACCACTCTCCAAGAAGTAACAAATGGTGTGTTGATGATGAACTCCTTGCTCTTGTGCTTCAAATGATAGTCTCCCCAACACTCAACTCTCTCTCACATGATTTGGATTTGGTGGAAAGAAGATTTGAGTGGAAAGCAACTTGGGGAAGGCAAGAGATCAAGATTCATATGGTTGGAATGGAATATCTTGACCTCAACACAAGTGTTGGTGGTTCTCTCTCAAAAAATGTGTATTGGTAGTGTAGGTATGTTCTGATGGCTCTCTTCTCGAATGAAGAGTGGGTGGAGGGGTATATATAGCCTCCACACAAAATCTAACTGTTACACACAATTTGCCAAACTCAGTGGGACCGAATGGTTAAACTCGGTCGGACCGATTCAGCAAACCTAGTGACCGTTAGGATTTTCGGTGGGACTGAGATGCAACTCGGTAGGACCGATATGGTTAGGGTTAGGGCATAACGTAATCTCGGTGTGGCCGATTACAAAAACTCGGTGGGACCGATTTTGGTAATAAGCTAACCAGAGAGTTGGTCAGGTAAACCCGGTGGGACCGATTCTCTCATCTCGGTGAGACCGAAATGTTACAAAAGGGAAACAGAGAGTTTACATTGCAATCTCGGTGGGACCGATCGCTCATCTCGGTAAGACCAAAACATTACGAAGGGAAACAGAGAGATTACAATCCCATCTCGGTGAGACCGAGATCCTTATCGGTGAGACCGATTTGCCTAGGGTTTGTGGCAGTGGCTATGACATTTGAAACTCGGTGGCGCCGGATAGAAAGAATCGGTGGGGCCGAGTTTGACTTTTGTTTTAGGTCATATGTGGATGTGGGAAGGTAGTTGAGGATTTTGGAGCATATCACTAAGCATTTTGAGCAAGCAAGCCATTAAGCAACACCTCATCCCTCCTTGATAGTATTGGCTTTTCCTATAGACTCAATGTGATCTTGGATTACTAAAATATAAAATATAGAGTCTTGAGCTTCAAGCTTGAGCCAAACTTTTTGTCCTTAGAATTTTGAGGGATCCACTTTCCTCATCCATGCCATGCCATTCATTGAGCTTTTCCTGAAATATTAATCTTGGAATAATGTTAGCTCAATGAGCTATATGTTGTTAGGAATTACCAAAACCACCCAGGGATAGTTGCACTTTAATTCGGCCTCATTAACGAACGTGATGTCAATTTACGCACGGTCTCCATAGGAGTGGAGGCACCGAAGTGCCTTCGTGGGTGTTTTAAGTAGTTGGTGTTATTGACGGACAACTGTGCCTCTATAGTGTTCTCCTCTGAGGGTCGCGGGCATAAGCTTGTTTTCCAAGGAGAATAAACACCTAACTACCTCTGTATTCAAAATGTTTTTCCAAAGTGTTCCATACGAACGATTTTTAATATTTGTGTGTGCAATGGTTTGTTAGAACATTGTGCACTGCTTTTAGGAGCATTCTGTAATTGGTGTCCCTGCATTTCGACGCTGCATCCACAAAGGTACTAGTGCATTACATGCTCGTCATTTTTGTGGATTGCTATGTGTACCTGCTTTGTGCGTTACGCTAATCGTATAGTATCTGTACTGTGTTTATATTTTTCAGTTCACGCCAATATATTCTAATAATAGAAAACTGCAACATTGCACTGGAAATAAACTTGTTCAGAAGATATGTAAACTGGAAGCAAACTACAAGGTTAACTGCGACACAAGCAAATCTAAATTTAGAAAAAGCAAACGAAAGTCTTGAGAGAAAGCAAATCTAACGGGAAATCTAGAATGGCATGAGCAATCTTCTAGTTACTTTTCTTGGACGGGACCACCTGCTTCAGTAGTTGTAGTCGCCCCAGTACCTTGCGCGCTTCCTAGTCTGCTCCTTCTCGAGTTTTGCCCGGCGGAGGCCTTCCTGGATGATGGTGAGGCGGCTCCATATCTCGTACGCAGCGTAAGCATCTTTTGTCGCGTACTCGATGTGCCTCATGGACAGGGGCATGCGCACCCAGCGCTGATGCTCTGCGTTGGTGAGCTTCTTCTTCATGTTGTTGTAGTATCATGGACAAGGATGCCTGAGACATCCCCAAGGGAGTCCAGAGGCTTGGTAGCTGTAGGCACCCTCCATTCCTTCTAGATGTTGACGAAGTGGGCGATCTCTAGTCCGACGCGCCCGAGCATCTCTATGTCTCCGTCGATGGAGAAGCCAGCAAACTTGTATCTGGGGTCGGCGAGGAAGTTGTCGAACCTGGTGCAGTTCTTGTCGGCGGTGCTCAGTTAGAAGAGCAACACCGGATGATCCTTGCTGACGGAGAGCTGGACGAGGGCTTGTTTCTGATCTTTGCCAACATCGTTGGTGTACTCCACATCAACTCCGACGATCTTGTGGCGCTCGAATTCGAGGTGTCTCTCGTACTGCTTGATGGTGGTCGCCGCCTTGTGCAAGTCGTTGGTGTGGATCACGTGCAACTTGGTGTTGTCGTGGGCCTGCACCTCCATGAATTCCTTGATGAATCCCATGGCCTAGAGCAGTTGGTCCTCCTGCAACCTGGTTTTTCGTGGGGAACAATGAGTGGGAGCGCAATGGCGATTTCTGTTGTTTGTGTGTAAGAAGGCCGCGGCGGTAGTATAAATTTAATGGCGGGGAAGCGGCAAAGGAGTGCATGATCTCACTGTCGATGCGGTTGTGCACATCGTGGGTTCTGGATCATGGTTTCATCTCCCTGGTGGTGCGGTTGTGCACATCCTGGGTTTTTGATCGTGGTTTTTCTTTATAAAAAATAAAAATAAAATCAGCAGTTATGTTTTTAGGAACCGTCGTATCTCCAGCAAGTCAGGGAGATGATCGTTGTCTTGCGTAGTTTGCTGTCAAATGTTAACATGTACAATTTATCTCGTGAGGCATGCAGGGGCAGTATGTAGAGGCACAAGTCTCTGACCAAGCGAAGCATGCTTGAAGTGGCTGGTTTAACTCTCAGACACACGGGCGTGGTACATTCATTGGGAGTGGGAATTGTTTTCAGTGATACATTCGTTGGTAGGAACAGTGCTGTGTTTTTTCAGAGGCACTATTGCAGCTGACGCTACGAGATGGACAGAAAGAACGAGAAGCAATGACATGCATGGATATGTAGCTGCAAGAAGCACTTATACAACAAGAGGCGCAAGTAGAGGCATAGATACGATGCTACGCCAGGCACGGAAATGAAGTTACGTGATTCACGGACGTCAATTCATGCGATGGTGCTACGGGAGGCACGTGCACGGACAAATAGCCGTGCACTCAACTACATGCGCAAAAAGCCACAAATGTGTTCCTGAGAAGCACCGTCCTCCATGGTTTTGCCGCAAGGTGGGATTCGACATTTATCCAGGGCATTATAGGTTTTACAAGTGTAGGAATAATCGTTTTACACTTATATGTTCTGTGGCAGAGGCACGACAATTAGTTTTGTGACAAAGGAATGAATGTTGAATGTACGTGACGTGAGGATTGACAATAGGTGTCCGTTACTGTTATTCCAGAATGTTTTTCGATTAACTTTGAGAGGCATGAATGTGACGACGGAACAGGCACGGTCATGTCTGAAATAGTGGCAATGTGGTCCCTAATGTCTCCTGAATGTATCACCTGTAACGCTGCACTGTTACAAGCACGGTCGTTATTCTTGTCGAGGCATGGTTTTGAGAGTCATGAATGTGCCGACTCAACAGGCACGGTCATGTCTGAAATAGTTGCAAGTACGAGATGGGCAGAAACAACGAGAAGAAACGAGGGGCATGGGCATGCAGCTGCGAAACACACTTATAAAGCGAGTAGCACAGCTAGAGGCACAAGTACGATGCTACGTGAGGCACGGACATGAACCTATGTGAAGGCATGGATGTTTAAGGTGACTGAGCCATAGGGGAAGGCGCTAGGTTTTTGGGAGAAGTGTTGTGCGGTTGACAGAGGTGTATGCTTGAGCTCATCGAAACAAACTACTTGGCATGACGCTATTCTACGGAGCACCATAGTGAAAAATATGTATACTACCGACGTGCAGAGCTAGCAACGTCGCCAAACTATTCTGAAACATACTTCACCACAGCCATTCATCCTCCATTATTATTTAGCAAATGCTTTTATTATTATCAGAGATAAATAAACTAACCCAGGTAAGTGTTTCACCTTCTTTGACAGGGAATTTTCACCACCGTCCACTTGGACATAATTATATGCCCAGTTACATACCATGACATAACTAAATAACAAAACTGATGTGTACAAGCTATTCAGAAAACAGACATAAATTACTGAACTAGGAAGTATAGCCACCGGCAATGCTCTATCAGGAAAGGTCGTTGAGTATCATCCACAGCAGCTTCATGTTTCCCAATGTTGGCCACCGCTTTTCAATTGTGACAAGGACAATTGAACCAACCCTTAGCTGAGCTTCCCGGGCAAAATCTGAAAAACCGGTCACCTCCATTCTGCCGTCGGTTCGTATGGAGTACGTTGTGCTCATGTCTATTGCATCACACATCTCTGTTAGGCTGATACCACCGTTTTGAGGTAGATATCCCAGGTTCATCTTTAGAAGCCTCACAACGGCAGACGGGATTCTCTGCAGATTGTACCAATATTACTAGATAAAATCAATGTACAAGGACATAAAACATCGTAAATAGCAAACAAAACCATGGCAGTGGATCAAAACAAATATTCAAGGAATAATCAGACGACCATTTATGACATTGGTGACGTTTAGACGCTGCACAAAAGGTATGGTGGGGAAGTCATCAGACTCAAACACGTAGCATATCATCTGTCCAAATTGTCTGTATGAGAGGTTTACGCCTCGACCGAACACTGTTTTCCCAATGTACTCTCTCTCTCTGAGTCATTCAGAAAATCAAGAGCTGCATGAACAAAAATAACTCATTTTCAAACAAATTTGTTTAAACAGATGAACTCGGTATTTAAGTTTAAAATGAATGGTCAAATTCAATGCATGTGAGCAAGTTGGGATGATAACCAACAGAATTGCATAAAATGTGATCAAAATAACTTTGACTGTAAGTATGCCATTAATTTAGTGGACAGGGGTAGGAGCACCAAAGTATGCTGATAAACGTAGTTGATAAAACAGGATGGAAGTTGGTGCACTTACCTAGTCATGGTTTGGGGAGGGGCCTGTGACCTCCTCGAGAATCACTGAGTCTCAGATCGATCTCAATGGACAGACTCCCAGCATCCAGGTTTATGATGATTAGATCTCAATAATTAAGATCGTAGTCACTAATTAACTTTTCCCAGCCAGGTCCATGAATTTTAGACCGGTTAGGTTCATCGATGATGTAGATCTCATATGACAGATCCTCGTTGGTGATCAGTACTGGATTTCTTTGTTTTCCTTCGTCTTGAAATGCTTCCTCTTTCCACCAATAGCTTGAAGAAGTGACTTGCTGCCTGCAATAGCATGGCACATACTGCACAATAAAAAAAATCTTACCAGGCATGTATAACCAAGAGAGATAGCGCTTATCATATATGTACCAATTGTTTTCAATAGGTTGCTATTTGATAAAACAAGGTACATCAAAAATTGAAAACATATCATTAAATGCTTAAATGTAGGCATTCCATTCAAACAATATGGTAGAAACTTTTATTTCCTTCATCAGGAAGATACACTAGTTGGTAGTAACTGATGGGCAGCATGGGGTGGCAAACATTTCTCCTTACCATGCATGTCTTCAAGCATCAAGGAAGATGCACTGTTATTGCGCTATGAAGAACGCCTGACTCCAGTCCGGAGCAACCGAAATTGGTACATATATCACAACACATGGTTTCCCCTGGAATACGTTGCAAAACAACGTTTATATGAAATTCTCAACACAAGGAAAATTTTATTATCTTAAAAAACTATTCGGCTAAACCGGCATTTTTACATAAATAGTCGTTCACAAGAAATTTCCTAAAAAGACATGTGCACAACTTTTGATTAGAAGGTGAACAGTAGATATGGGATATGTAATAACAGAGGAAATATGAATTTAATTAAATCAGCATTTTATTTTCCAAAAATGGTTGCTTAATTCATCACAATTCAGTATTGACTATTTTTAGAGCAGTTCACAATCTTGGTTGTCAATGTAAATCAGTGAAAGGATTTCTGCTGCTTGGTTTTAAAAGCAGCTTTAGCAAATGTATATTTCAAGACAAGATGGGCAAAAAGGAGAAACAATAATCTATCATCAGGCGGCTCAAAGGAGTGTTTGTAACATTAAAATTATATGTAAATTCGTCGGAGCTGCACCCAGCAACAACGTCATCCATGACCATACGCCACCTTCACCGACGCCAACCACCGGAACATGTGTGGCTAGGTGGTATTTGAAACGGGTGATCCATCAACGTTAACCTTGCCTCCAGCGTACAGGACCCCGAACGCAATCTTCAAGCACAAACGCCGACTCCCAGTAAACAGCACCCCAAACGCCGACCTCTAGCACCCTCGCTTGGCCACTCGCTTGGACTTCCGGCCACCGACGTTGTTCGCAAGACCTAACGAGCTTCAATTTAAACTACCAACCTCCCTCGGGGAAGTTCATCGCTCAGCTGGGACTTGGACGCCGCAGGTCGCTGCAGTTCGTACCGTTGTCAAGCACAAACGTCGACTTTCAATCAACCCCACCCCTAAGAGGCACGGTTCGTGTATAGGTTCGGCCTCCTACTGTGTTTATTTGGTCTAGATCACAACAAATTTCTAGGCAATTCCTAGCATAACAGCGCAGATGCGTCGCTTTCAATCACGGAGAGACGAAACCAATAGAGAGGAAAATTGATCGTAGCGAAAAATTCACATAGAAATTAAGAGAAAATAGACTAACCCTGGATCTAGAGGGAGAATCGAGAGAGAAGAGACGATGAACTCTACAACGGGTGAGTGGGAGGGGGCGGTCTGGGTTGGCACAAAACAAAATAGACAATTACAATACGCGCATGCTCACTGACATGGGGCTACTGTACAGCGACAAAGACAAGACTATTGGCTTATTTGGAACATAGAGGCACGCACTGACGGCCCCAACACGCACGGACTTACATGCAAATAAGGCACGGCTTTGTTTCTGTTTTCCAAATTTTATCAGTGAGGCGTTCACTGAGACAGGTTGTGCATGTCCATGACGCACGACCATGCTTCTGTTTTTCGAAGTATTTTTCCCTAGAACAGTCTCTTGGAGGGACAGTGACGTGAAGCCACGGTGCGCATCATCCTGTAAGGATAAGAATGAGACGCACGGAAAGGCCTCTGTATTCTAAATGTTCTCAGTGACGTGTTCATTGACAGACGCGTGGTCTTTAAGCAATTGGCACATGGTTGTACATGCGGACGACGCACAGACGTCTTTTGTGTTCTCCTAGTTGTTTTTGCATGACACGGCCACTCCTAGTTGTGTTCTCCTAGTTGTTTTCGCATTACACGGCCACTCCAAGGGACAATGGAGTGAAGCCACGGGGCGCACGGTTATGGAAGGAGAAAATGCAGTGAAGTGCCTCAGTTTTCGTAACATTTTAAGTTGCTTGTTCACTGAGAGAGGCATGGGTGTATGTTTAAATGATGCAAGACCGTGCTCCTATTTTCCGAATTGTTCATTTCTGACACGATCTCTCGAAGGGACACGGTGTCTACAATTAAAAGGGGCACATAATCTTTCAGTTTGACGAATTCTTCGGATGCATGAGTTTTGTTCAATATGATAATGATAATGGAAACCCAACATCTAAAAAGTGATTGGAGGTTCGTTGCTGACCTTAAGTCATTATCACAGCATTCCAAAATGTTTTTAGAGACGTGTTCACACGGACGTATGATTTTCACAACCTCTTGATGCACGTTCGTTTCCTGTGGGGTGCACAGACGTCCTTTGGAGAGGCGCGGTTGCAGCAGTTGCAAGTTTGCAGTGGATGCATGTTGCTTTTAAAAGACAGAATTTCATGCCAAACAACTATGATAAACAAGAGGATACTAGTTTGATTTTTGAGCACCTGTGTGAGCTGATTTCTTTTATCATTGGGTCCAGAAACACATGATTGATACTGAAAACAGAAAGCATGTACATAATTGCTTGACCATGTTTACACAATGCACTCAGTCAATATAGCAAGTACATCTCTTCAGACCTGTTTTCAGCATCCACAGTTGAATGGATCTGGCAAATCCAGATATTCAACACCTGTGTTCTTTAAGTCCATGTGCATATGCTCACAAGTTGTTGTTAATTTAAGCTCTGCACAATGAGAAGCCCTTTTGTCCATCTGCAGTACCTATTCTTGCCGTTTGTAAAATTGACAAGTGAAATCTCTGCGCAGGTCAAACTTAAGCCTGATGGTCAGTAGCATCCTAACATTGAGAATAAAGAATGTCACAAATTTAGTGTTTGCATCTGTGACTTCACAGTCTTCCAGCGTTAATATCCTCAAACAAATGTCGTGATTATTGAGAAACACCCACTGCTTTGGGCGCCATTCATTTGTTATACCTCTTTGATCCCACCCTCCCCCCTAAACACACGAGAAGAGCAAACTTAAGAGTTAGTGCCAGTATATTATGCATATTATCTGTGGGCTTTCAACGTGTGTGAAATCATCACGTCGATAAACAAGTTTTGCAAGCATTGAAAGCATCATTGCAAGTCAACAATCTCATCTAGATTAAAGCATGTCTGTGAGATAAACAAGGTATTGACGGAATCCAGGACCGCGTGTAGGCTACTTATGCAGAGACCCTTCATTGAGCACATAACGTGATATTATTAGCTCGTGGATGTGAATCTCAAGTGCTTTTGGATAACGCAGGTCAAAGTAACGTGCAGAGGCAGTACCTGAATAATTGTAGTCCCAATGATGATATTTGTTTCGTTGGGTAATTCAGAAATTTTTCCCAGTGTGTCCAACACAGGTGCGGACAAAACTGTTATCTATAGTTGTGCATCTACAGAATCATGTAGCAGTCTCCGGAGGAAAGGAGCATCCTCAATGATCAGTTTCCCTCTGTCGGAACGAATGTCAATGCTTACAAGCCTAGCTGAGTTTATTCGTAGACAGCAGAATTTCTTGTTGCAAACAAGCAGCAGGCACTGCAGGGCAGGGCAACCGTGGTGGATGAACTTCCGCAAGGAGACATCCGATATATAAACCTCCACAAGCGAAAGTCTCCTAAGCAATGGGAGGCAAAGCATTTCTACAAGATTGTCTTCTAGTTTGCACATGGCGAAGGTGATGGTGTGGAGAGACGAGCGAAATCTCGAGATGGATGTCGGTGGCGACGGCATAGAAGAAGGGATTCTGTGTGCTTGCCTGGGCCCTGGGTAAAAGAACTTTGGGAATATATGATAGAACTCTAAAACCTGGAGTTGGTCCAGATTCCGAGACAGGAACAACTCATCGATGCCACAAGGTTCGCACTGGAGGTAGCTTGTCGGGATGCAGAGGCGGCGAATCAGGCCCTTGTGATCGGAGAGGATAGATACAGGAAGACTGAAGCCATCAGCGATAGATTCTTTGCGGCAGTTGCAACTAAGATGTCGGCATTGAGTTCCGACGTATGTTTCCTGGACGATTTGCTTGCCCAGGAGAACGCAGATGATTTGGTAACAGATTTTTTCCAGAGATCTCGTAGAACGAGTATCAAGGATCACACGAAAGTCGAGATCGAGTCGTGCGGTGCACCATATGCGGCGCCACCGATATGCGAGCACTTGTGTGCGCATGCCTTCCTTTATGGGCAGACGAGAGATGATCTCACCGAGGATGGCGTCGGGAAGATCGCCGATGCGGTTCAGACCAGACTCAACATGGTTCTCGGATCCAGTGGACGAGCCACAGCCGCTCCTCTTAACGAGCTTAGAGGGGCACGGGTACAGCCATGAACCTCGTCGTCTTGTTGCTAGAGGCATGCTTCTTCATCTCCATTGCCAAGCTCGTGTCGCCTCCGTTGTAGGTCTCTGTGCGGTGGATCTGGGAAAAGGGTTAGGGTTTTATGATCCATAAAGACGACAGTATATATATGTACCTAATCTAGAAGATTTTGATAGACGTGGTGGAATAGTCACGGCGTCGACAGACGCGCGTCTTCACGAGGCACGGGTATCAACTGTCTAGATACACAGAAGTTTGGTGGGAGAGGCATGTGTCCGAATACTCAGTTTGAGACGCATAGTTGTGCGGTCTGTAGAGACATGGGGGTGTGGCGCCACGACACGGGGGAAAATGTCATGTGAGGCACGTGCATGCAGGCGGTGGAGGCATCTAATTGCAGTCTCTACCAGCACGAACATCGTTGAAGCCTCCATATAGCCAACTATCAACTACCTGGATGCAAAAAAGTGTGGTGGCAGAGGCATGGTTGCGAACACTCAGTTGAAAAGACACGTTTGTGAAGTCTCAGTATCCACGACAGTGTGTCTCCAGGGGAAAGTAAAAGCCACGGCTCGTGGCACGTGACCCACAAGGGTGCAGGCTCCAGAGGCACCGAAGTCTAGCCTCTACAGGCACGTACGATTGTCAACCCTCTGAATGCACAAAATTTTGGTGGCAAAGGCATGGATCAGAATACTCAGCTATGGAGGCACGGGTGTGTATTCTCTGCAATCACAAGGGTCACGGCAAGTGTCATGTGAGGCACATGTATTGAAACACCAGAGGCGCAGAAATGAAGCCTCTTAGGCACGAGTGTCAGCCCAATGGATGCACAAAAGTGTGGTGGCAGAGGCATGGGTGAGAATGCTCTACTGGAGAGGCACCGTTGTGAACTCTCTAGACCCGCGGGCGTCTGGCTCCACGGGCACCTAACAGTCACGTCTTATGTCAGCTATGGAGGCACGTAGATGCACGCGTCGGAGGCACTATTGCGGAGTCACTACACGCACGTGCGTGGCGTTTCTCTAGGCCCGACTCAGCATAAACCCTCTGTGGGTGAGGAGAAGTGTGTGCAGAAGGCACCGAAGTAAGGGCTCTACATGCACGTGTACCAACCTTCTCGATACTCAATTACAAAAGCACGGTTGTGAAGTTTCTAGACAAAGTCCAACCTTAAGACGAAGCATAGCCGTCATGTCACGAGACACGCGGTTTTATTGACCTACCAATCACGGACTTTGTTCTGTATTGGAAAGGTTCCCACTAAAGATTTCATTATCAGTGGGAACATGGTACTATACTAACAAAGAGTCAGTGTCGTGATGGTAAAATACTTAGAATCTTTCCGCTGAAACACTGACGTTTGCACAGTTACAACACTTTCGTTTGCACAGTTACAACACTTTCTAATCAAGGATTGTTATGGCAAGCTTACAGACGGTACAAAATATTACAAGGGTTGTCTGTTCATGTTCAGACGAAACGCACATTCAAAAGGGCGCAACAACATGTAACCCTGCAAGCTTGGACAACTTACTCCAACTCTGTGTTCAGCAGTCACATCTGAATGGGTCCGTCAAATCCAGGTATTCAACACGCGTGAGTTTTAAATAAAAGAACCGGTGTTGCACGCTCCTGATAATATAAGGCGAGCATGTTCAGAAGCCTTTTTGTGCCACAGAAGATCCTTTTGATGCTTTTCGTAAAATTCTTCCGTGAAGTCTTGGTCGAAGCGATAGTTAAGCCTCATGGCCTCAAGCTTGCTTGCACTCAGAACAAAGAATCTCACAAATTCAATGTTTACCAAGCAGGGTTCATAGTCATCCCACGTTATTGTCTTCAGACGAAAGTCATCTCGTTTGACAAACGGTCCGTGCTTATGACGCCATGTATTTGTTTCTCCGCAACAGAGTCCTCCCTAGATGTACATGAAGAATGAAAATACTTAAGCTCTAAAAATAGAGATTCTGTCGAAAGAGCATCCAGTGTAAGTTATTTATTGGATTTTTTGTAGATACGGGTGTATGTAATACTAAAGCATGTCTAGCCACGGGTGTATCAATTTACAGACGAATATAAGACAAGCCTTTTAAGACATACAGTAGAAGTAGTACAGTATGCATGTTATGGGCTTTCAATGTGTGTGAGAATCATCACCTCGATAAGCAAGTTCTCAAGGATGTTTGAAGCACTGTTGACAGGCTGACTGCCGACAAACCCTACATGGTGCATGCACAACAATTTTAAAAAGTGAATAAAAGGTTCTATTACATGAATTTTTTTTACTCGGACAAACGCAGCTGAAAACTAGGTACCTGGATAACTGTAGGGTTACACGTGACCTTCGATTCAGAGAAAATATCATGGAATTTTCCCACAGTCTCCAGTTTAGGTGCAGACATGATAGTTATCTGCAAGTTGATGCTGAGAATATCGTTAAGCAACCGCTAAAGTGACAGGGCATCCTCTATAACAAGATCACCATGTCCACAACGAATTCCAATGCTTACACGATTATGTGAGTTTATTCTTATGCATCGGTTTTCCATATTCCAAGTAAGCAGTAGGCATCGGAGTGCGGGGCAACTAGAGTGGATGATGCTTTTAAGCGAGATGTCTGATATACGAACGTCCACAAGTGAAAGTCTCTTGAGCAGTGGTAGTTTAAGAGCCTGAACGTAACTGTATGGTATTTGGCAAAGAGCAAAGGTGGCGGTGTGTAGGGAGGATGCAAACGGAGAGAAGGACGCCGGTGCAAAAGGCACAGATGATGGGTGTGTTAATGGTCGTATGACACACTCTCTCACAAAATCTGGGAACATGTAATAGAACTCGATCACCTGGAGATTGTTCAGTTTGGATGATTTCAACTAGGCGTCGACGGCGGAGGGTCTGGACTGAAGGTAGCATGCCGGTATGCAGAGACGGTGAACTGCGCCCACATGGGCGGAGAGGATGGCTTCATGAAGGGTCATATTGTCAGTGCCAGATTTGCGAGGGCACCGAGTTCTGAAGTGCCTTTCGCGGGCAAGCTCCCATGTAGGAGGCGCCACAGAGATTTTGTCGATATGAACTGCTTCTAGACGCTTAAAAAGACGAGCGGCAGGGATCTCACGGAAGTCGAGATTCAAAGGAGAGGTAGGCCATAAAGGACGCCATCGATGAGCGAGGATGCGAGTACGGATGTTATCCCTGATGGGGAGACGAGAGATGATCTCACCTAGGATGGCGTCCGGGAGATCGCTGATGCGGTCCGGACGAGTTGTTTTCCCATGCTCCTCAGATCCGGTGGGCGGGCCCTCACCGGTCCTCGCCGGTACCGCCAAACACCCAGAGGAATGCGTCGTCGGTGGCACGAGCCTTGCCCTCTTGGTACTAGAAGCATCGGACTCCATCTAGGAGCGACGGGTGCGGTGGATCTGGAAAGATAGTTTGGAGGACGGAGATGTTGCAAAACACCATTTATAAAAAAGTAGTATTTTTTAACTGATGTTGTTGCGAGAACAATGACATCGGACAGTGGCAACAACTCGTACTCCATGCCTCCACTTGATTAATGCACATGCCTCTCCGAGCAGCGTGTCACTACAAACATAGTAAACACGGATGCAAGATCGCAACTCTTCTTTTTGACATGGGACGCACGACCGCAAGTCTTCTTCCTAATATGGGACCATGCCTCCGCTTGCTCGACCAACGTGCCTATCTGAGTACACGACTCAGCTGAAATAATGACAACTAGGAGGCACGACCGTCCTCTCTTATACTATATGACTGTGCCGTCACTAACTTCACGGTTGTGCCTCTCTTACAGCACAAAGTGAGCTAAGCTAATCATAGCACAGAAGCATGACCATGAGTCTTCTTAACACAAGACTGAACCTACACTAGTTTCAAGTGCCTCTCTGAGCAAACATGTCGAACCGAGAGACACACCCACAACAACAACAACAACAACAGTGACAACAACCATGTTTAGGATCGCATCTGCTTTCAGTACCATAGTCTGAATAAGAATTCGAACTGATAAGTTCTATTAGGTATGTACTATGAGAATTTGAACTGCACTCATAGTTTGAAATAACACACGTACGATACTTAACTTAATACCATAGTAGTTAAAATTTATGTGGTGTAATGCCATCCCTCCATCACCATACACATATCGCGTCATTCCATTTTTTTTGTAAAAAACGGTGATCACAAGTGAGAGCGAGACCCGCGCACAGTGTGCCACTGGATACTGATGAGTACAACGCAATCAACTGTCAGCCTAGCTGCATCTGCAAAAGCAGAAATCCCGGTGATCGCCATCCTTCCATCTTTGTGTATACAGTAGGTGCCAGGCAAATAAACGCTGCTGAAAATTTGTACAAGCCTGATGCTGCCCTTGAGAGGCAAATATCCAAGCTTCATCCTAAGATCATTGGTAACAATAGCTGGGATTTTCTGTACAATAAAAAATTATTCTGGCATTAGATTACGAATACACTCATGTTGACTGTGGTTTAGAGAAATAAACAACGACGTACCAAATGGTCTGTGTGAACGTTGGTCAAACATAGACGATGTACAAAGGTACTGGCAGGGATGTGTTTAGCATTTAGGACTAGTTTAATCATGCAAGCCATGTCGATATAGGAAAGTTTTATGCCCCAAGTGTATACTGTCTCGTCTATGTAGCTCCTTTCCGATAAACTGAGGCCTTCAAGGGCTAAATAAATACAACCATGTATTAGCCACTATGTATGAAGCAATGATAGAGCAGATAAAACTAAAATAAATGAATATTGGCTTTTAAAAGGGAAATTACAGTCTTAAACTACATTGTGAGTACAAAGAAAGATTTATTACATTATATCACAAAGATTAAGCACATAAATATCAAAGCGCATGCCACAGTAAAATTATAATAGATAAATGTTAAACCAGAACAAATATTGATAAGCGATCAGAACATACCAACGGAAGGTTGGAAATGCTTTGTGACCTCCTCGAGATTCAGTCAACATCAAGTCAATGGGAAAGAAGAAATCTTCTGCTTGCAAATCCAATTGTATAATATCACCATAAAATAGATCATAGTCACGTATCAACTTTTCCCATCCAGGTCCATGAAACTTAGACATGTGGTTGCCATGTGTAAACTTAATCTTGTAAGACAATTCCTCAGTAGTGCCGAACACAAGGTCAAAATCTTCGTCTTCAAAACCATCCTCGAAAGCTTCATCTTTCCATAAAGAGATCAAAGAAAGGACCTGGTTCCGGTAGTAGCATGGGACATACTGCATAAAAGTAAAATTAAGACAAAGGTATATAAATGTTTTACTGATTTCCAGGAAAAAATGCATGAAAGAGTTTTTTTCCTTGAAATTTCTTGGCTTTCAGGCATGGGCACAGGCACCATCTATGACATTTAATTAAAACTATACAAAACAATTGAACTTCTAATTACATCAAGGCCTATAAAATAAAAACAAGCAGGCACAGTATAGTTCGCTCCAAAGGAATACGTGTGGTTGCTGACTGCGGAATAAAGATAACTGCAACAAATACAGTGACGAAGGTTTTTTACTGGCCATGCGTGATTTGGTAGCAAAACTTACCAGGCATGACTCATAACAATGAGGCAAAGACACAATCAAGAAAGATTGGGTAACATCAGATTCAACACCTGGACAGCTGAAGTTCTTGCAAACATCACACGCCATCTTTGTCTGCGAGATGTAACAATATATAAGACTCAGGTTCATTAATTATTAAAGAAAAATTTATTTCAACACTCCGCTAATGGTACAAAGAATTAAAGGACTGTATATCACTGAGACACGCTTGTTTCAACGAGTAAGACAGAGCCGAGTGAATGCTGATATGGTGATATCCCTTGATGTTAGTGTCTTTGTAAAAAATGAAAGAACATGCACAGACCTCTTCAAATCTACAAGCTCTTGCAACGAACTAGCTGGAAAAAAAATTAACTGTTGTCCTCCAAGATTATTCCCCTATAGAACCTCTTCAAAGGGGTAAGATATTGACACAAAAAATAAAATTAAGAGGGTAACATACAACAAGAATCCATCTAAAAACACAGTGCGCAACGCGTAAGTATTAAGCAGAGGTGAAAAAATTTACTGTATTTCAGAGCAAGTGAGCGAATCATAGATCCATCTATGTGGACTGTAGAGTGAGGAATACGAAGCAAGAAAGACGGAAGGAACCAGAGAAGGGGAGCGGAAGTGCAAGTGACTCGGGAGGAAGACGCACAAAATGGTGTATTTATGGAGTAATTATGGAGAGGGAAGTAATTTTGTGTACTCGCTCGCCAAAGCGGAAACTACTAACAATAGTAAATGGCTCTTTGCCATCCCAGCGCAAAGAAAAGGGGCATGGGACGGGGGTGGGGGTTGGTGGGTCTGGTGAGTAGGTGGAGTATTTGGTGGAGCCGGACCATGTCGAAGTCCCTCGCTTTCATTTCCCCCCTCGCTCTCTCACTATATCTCTTCCCCTCTCTCTCTCTCCTCTCGAATCCGATGCCGCCTACGACATCGCATCTGATCACATCCTCCGGGCCATGTCGACACAAAAGTTTGGACAAGAGGGGAGGAAGGAAGGCTTGAACTTCCTTGAACGGGATTTTGATTTCTATGTAGGTGATTTCCTGCTACATGCGGAGTGTTGAACTGGGGTTTGTTTTCCAAACAAAAGATCTAAGGTCTAAACATTGATGTTTCCTTGTAGGAGAACCTTGACACCATCAAAGACCATGATTTCTGTGGCAAAGAGCTCGATCGTGTTCTCCACAATACCAAGCCTCTCAGGTGTGTGGCTTTTGAAGGAAGTGACACGGGGAGGAGGTTCTACGGCTGTGCTGTGAAAGTTAGTCACTTTTGAAAATCCGAGTTACTTTCTTGGTGAATCAAACTATTTGGATATAGGACTTGTAGTCTACCAAAGAAGACTGATTTCTTCTTGTGTTTTCCGATTGATTGTAGGAAACATTGTGTAGTCCTTTTACTTTACATAAAAGGGTAAAGATCACTACTTTTTTTACATCATTGAACACAAAAGAAGTGATCTAGACACTCTCATGTTTGTTAACAAATGGGACTTCTGTTTAATAGTCAGTATATTCTTCAAAAAAAAGTCTCTAAATAAGTTGTCTGCAGAGGTAGCTCCAGATTAATTCAAGCTGGCTTAAAAGAAACTAAGTACAATTATGAAATAACTCCGCGGACAGGGTGGGCGAAGCACCATAATTAGTGTTGCGAGTACCTAACCATTGAAGCGCCACATTGCACAAAAACGGTTCATAGTTAGTTGAATGAGGTTATAAACCAAGTATATGTCAACTTTATTATATTCCAGAGCTTCTGCAGCAGTGTATTAATAGTCTCTGTTTATTTTGTTCCTTTTTTGTTCGCAGAGAGGCGTGAACTGTGGAGTCGTCGAATGGGTTGACTGCCCATGGCCTATCGTTATGCAGAGGTGCCTACTCAAGCTCTGGGGGATGTTAGATGAGAGCAACGATGATAGGCAAGCAAAGGATGAAGAGATAAGCAGGCTTAAAATGGATATTGAACAAGTGAACCTTAAGCTCGAGAATCTTGTTGCAGCTGTGGAAAGAACTAATGTAACTACCATGAAGATTGATAGGCACAAGAAGCAGATGGGTATTGTTGATAAAGACGTCAAGCTCATTCAGAGGTCTCTCACAAGTGCCATTCATAATCTTAAGGACGACAAGGGTGAGATTAAGCTGGACATGGATTTTCTGAAGGAGGAGGTGCATAAGCTGAAGGAGAATAGAAAGAAGATGCAAAGCGTCATCTGTGATCGTTTGGGGCAAGGGTTTGCGAACACTGATGACCTCCTGATGATCAAGGCAATCCTCAAAGAATGATCATTAACAGTTGCCTTCTTTTGAAACATCGCAAGGGATACTCGTCTAGTATAAGTTTATGCTTGGACATGGTTACTTGACTAAAGGCATGTATCTCATTTTTTGCAATCTTTCAGAGGGTGTGTGACAGTCTACACACATAAAATATTGATCTCCTGAATATTTTTATATTTCAAAGAAACGTGCTGCTAGCGAGGCGCATCCGACAATCTTTCATCTTGGATCGTTCCACGAGACATGGGTTACTGTAATCTAGCAAGGCACATATGTCGCTTTTGTAGGCATGGGGAACCATGCCTCTAGTGATATGGCACTGATTTGTCAAAGGCACGGTGCTATGTCACACAGGAGCACCGCACTAGCGCTGACACACAAAAAATCTACAATCTACAGAGTCGCTCTTACTCCTGATGCCGACGAACGCCAGTTCCGACTCAATTTTTTGTACTCAGATATAAACTCGATCACAGACATGCGTTTACACGAAAGGCTCATACAGTCTGAGGTCGCTAGGTGCACGGTTTGAGATTATGTAGAGCCACGGCCATGTGCACGTACAGTCTGCCATGAAAGGAGGCAGTGTCGTCTGGTCACTATAGACGCAGTGGTTTACATGCGCTAGATGCACGTTCCTTACAGAACAGGCAAGGCAGTGCCTCTTCTCTTCCAAATGTTTTTGTTCCCTGGTTGATGACCGCATACGAATGTTTTTGTAGCATCACGATAGTGACATAAAACTATCAAATTTTCATAACAGCCGGTGCATAGCACAAAAGCATTGTTATAACAAGCTTACAAAATGGTGCAAAGGGCTTCAACCATGTTTAGACATAACACAGAATCAAATTGGCTCAACAACATCTAATTGTACTAGCTTGAGGAACTAACTACAGTCCTGTGTCCAGCAGGCACAAGTGAACGGATCTGACAAATCCAGGCATTCACCACGCCTGTGTTTCAAATCCAAGCATAGATGATTGTAGCATGTTGATAACTTGAGATGGGCGCGTTTGGAAACTTTATTCTCCCACAGGAACAACTTTTGTTGCTGTTCGTAAAATTCTTGCGTGAAGTCCGAGGGAAAGCGAAACTTAATCTAGCTCCATTGCATTCAGAATAAAGAACCTCCCAAACTCAGTGTTCTTCCCGCTTTTTTCATAATCTTCCAGCGTTACTGTCTTTCAATGAATGATGTGTTCTTTGAGAAATGCACGGTGCTTGCGATGCCAAATATTTCTTGCACCATCAGGAATGTTTCCTCCCTGAAAACACATCAAGGTTGAAAGATACTCAGGATCTATGGAAAGACAAAATGAACCATAAATTCCATGACCCCGTCCCAATTAGTTCGCTGAACATTTCCCTAGATACAGATGTATGTATAATAATAATAAAACATGCCTAGACATAGGGTGTATCCATTGTAAACAAAATGTAAGATAAGCTTTTTGAGATGCAAGGAGTGCTGCACTATGCACAGTATGAGCTTTTCATTGGGCGTCAGAATCATCACCTGAACAAACAAGTTCTCCAGATTTGGAAGGCACTTAAGCAAGTGAACGACCAGGTCCACTTTATAAGTCATGGCCAAAAACAAGGTTTTGACAGATTGCCGCATTGTAGATAGGCTGGTCGTCGCCAAACCCTTCACATAACATAGAAAATAAAACATACAATTATTAGAACAAAAGGTTGGATGACATGAAACTACTTTCTCCAGGAAATGCAGCTGGAATTATTGTGAAATGTCAGTACCATAAGACCTGTGGAGTCAAGCGAGATCCTGAATTTTCCCAATGTCTCTAGTTTGGGTGCAGAGACGATGAATACCTCCATGTTATTGCTCTGGAGATCATGGATCAACCTTTGAAGTGAGGGTACATCCTCGATGATGAATTCTCCTTTCTCACAACGGATGCTGATGCTTACAAGGTTACAGGAATTTATTGTGATCCGATGCCTTTCTCTATTGCAAACAAACAAAAGGCACTCGAGTGTAGGGCAACTAGAGTTGATCATGCTTTGCAAATATATCAACCTCAACAAGCGAAAGTCTCTTGACAAGTGGTAGTTCAAGTACCTCTACATAATGGCCTGGTGTCTGGCAACACGCGAAGCTGACAGTGCGCAAAGAACAGGAAAATCGAAAGACGGACTTCGGTAGTGAGGGCGTAGATGAAGAGCATGTGTGTGATAGCTTGACAGCTTTTTCACAAATCATGGAAACATGTAGTAAAACTCAAGCACCTGGAGATTGTTCAATCTGGGGGACTCAAGCCAAGCATGGATAGTAGAGGGTCTGCATTGGAGGTAGCACGCCGGTATACAAAGGTGGAGAACTGCGCCCACATGGCTAGAGAGGATGGGCTCTGGAAGGCACGAACCATCACCAGGAACTGTTTTTCCCTGATGCCAAGTTCCGATGTATCCTATGCGAGAAAGCTCCTCGCTATAGGCGGAGACCCCACTGATGATCTCGACATGAACTATTTCTAAGACGTTAAAAGATGAGCGGCAGGGATCTCACGGCAGTCAAGATTCAGAGGAGTGGTCGGCCAAACAGGGCGCCAATGACGTGCGAGCATCCAAGTGCGAATGCCCTCCCTAGTGGAGAACGGGAGATGACCTCACCGAGGATGAAGTCCGGGGGGCCGCTGATGCGGTCCGGACTAGACTGCTCTTCCTGATCCTCGGATCCGGTAGGCGCACCCTAGCCGCTTCCATCCGCTACCACCAAACCACCATAGGACGATGTCGCCGGTGGCGCGAGCTTCGCCCTCTTGGTGCATGGCGCACCGGAGTGAATCTCCATCTCCGTCTCCGTTGTTGGGATCGCGCTGCCTGCGAGCGCCACTGAAGAGGGTGTGTCTAGGTTTTTGAGACTCTGTCCGGCTTAAATAGACGGAGCCTAGCCTCGGGCGACGAGCTAGAGCGGCGTCGCCGGAGGGGACGCCCGTCGGAACCTTGGGTTTCCAGAGGGCGCCACATGGCGTTCACACCCGAATACGAGGAGATACCCGTTGAAACATAAACTAGGGACGGGAGGGAAGGGGAGAAGAGTGGAGGGATCCATTCTAAATGATTCCGTTGACTCTATCACCAGTAGAGGCACGGTATGGCGGCCCAGACAGGCATGCTTGCGTTTTATGCGGGGTCACGTTCGTGTATTTATAGAGGAAACCCGTGACAGCCGCCTCATCCTTGATTCGGTGTTACGGGTCACAGACACGGGCATGAAGTGCTCAAAGGCATGGTCGGTGGTATTACATAGAGTCATGCTAGCCTGTGACTCTATCAGACGAAGATGCACGAGGCTTTAGCCCACGGAGATGAACCTTTGTCTTACGCACAACCACGGACGTTTACTCTGTGAGGCACAGATTGGCCTATAGGAGAAACACTGTTTTTAAAAGCTTATTTCCTTGTATTTAAGAGCATGGACGTGTAGTCCATACAGACACGGTTCCATACTGGATTTTGTCACGCTTCTTTCTTGATAAAAGCGTCGACGCTCGTGGCTGTCTGTATTTCAGTGTCAAGGGTCACAAGCACGAGCATACAACCCTCAAAGGCATGGCGTGTTATTATATAGAGTCACACACAAAGGTTTTCTGATTGTATTCTGAATGAGTCAGTGGGCTCGGTCAAAAGGAGAGGCATGGACGTCAAGCCCTCGAAGGCATAGTTTGTTCTTACCCGGAGTCACGTTTGTGCATTTATTACGGAAACCTAATAGAATCGGGCGACTGTCCTTGTTAGAATTGTTTTCGTTGTAAGATTTTAACTCAAATGCACGAAGGCGACTTTGTATGTTTAGTAGCATCACGGTCCTTTATGCACGAAGACGACTTTCTGTGTGTTAGTGTTTTAGGTCACAGGCACGGTTGTCAAGCCCACAAATGCACAAAGGTGAATTTATACGTTTAGTAGCGTCCCGATCCTTTATGCACGAAGACAACTTTTTGTGTGTCAGTGTTTTAGGTCACAGGCATGCTTGTCAAACTCACAAACGCATGATGTGTAATTATCGAGAGTCACCTTGGTGTCTCTTTGTGTTCCAAATGCGTCCGTTGACTATATTACCAGGACATGCACGGTCGGGATGCTGATGGAGGCTTGCTTGTGTTTTACGCGGAGCCATGTTCGTGCGTTGATTGCGGAAACCCAACATTTCGACGGGAGTCTCCATGTATTCAGGTATGAACGCCTTGTGGCGCCACTACGGAAACCCAAGGGTTCAACGGACGTCTCCTCCGGTGACACCGGTCTGGCTCGTCGCCCGAGGCCAGGCTCCGGCTATTTAAGGCGAACGGACGGTGTCTCGAAACCCTAGCCACACCCTCTTTGTTGGACTGTCCAGATCCATGCCACATATAGCGGCGCTCGCAGGTGGCGCGATCCTAGCAATGGAGACGGAGATGGAGGTCTACTCCGGTGCCCCGAGCACCAAGAGGGTGAGGCTCACGCCACCGGCGATGCCTTCCTCTGGTGGTTTGGCGGTAGCGGCTGCAAGCGGCGAGAGTGCGCCTACTAGATCCGAGGATCAAGAAAAGCAGTCTGGTCTGAACCGCATCAGCGACCTCCCGGACGCCATCCTCGGTGAGGTCATCTCCCGTATGTCCACTAAGGAAGGAGTTCGCACTCAAATCCTCGCACGTCGGTGGTGCCCTGTTTGGCGCGCCGCTCCTCTGAATCTGGATTGCCGTCAGATCCCTGTCCCATGTCTTTTTAACCCTCTAGATCAAGTTCATTTCAAGTTGGTCACCGCGAACTCCGCCACACCGGAGGAACTCGTCCGCGTAACATACACTGGAACTTTTTTTTAGAGGAGAACATGTCGGTGAAGATAATTCCTATGATGATTCGTACCTTCAAGAGGAAATCCTCTCCGGGCGTCAGAGCGCAGTTCGCCGCCTCTGCATTCCGGCGTCCTACCTCCACTGCAGGCACTCCATAGTCGATGACTGGCTTCAATCCCCAAGACTGAACAATCTCCAGGTGCTCGAATTTACTACCTATTCCCACCATGCTTGAGACAACATGACATAGGGCCATTCTCATGCCCTTCGCTCATGCCATCACCACCAGCATTCAACCCTCAAATTTCCTCCTCTCTCCAAACCATCGCCTTTGCTTTTTGCAAGTTACCAGACAATTATGTGCGGGTGCTTAAACTGCCACTTCTCAGGAGACTGTCGCTAGTAGATGTTGATGTATCAGACTTCTCATTACAAAGCATCATCATCTCTACTCTCCTACACTTGAGTCTCTGCTGCTTGTTTGGGCAGTCAGGCACCATTGCATCAGAATAAATTCACCTAACCTTATAAGCATCAACATTTCTGATTACTATGGGAAAATTGTTATAGAAGATGCCTCGTCACTTCAACGGTTGCTTTGTGATGGTGATTGCAAGAAGTAGCAGATAGTTATCACCTCTGCACCTAAACTGCAGGTCATGGGCAAATTATCTAATACTTTCTGTGAATCCAGCGTCACAAATGACCGTATAATTATTCAGGTACTAACTTTCAACAATACTTTCACCTCCATTCATTGGTATGAACAAGTTCCATGCAATTCACCCTTTACCGTACTAACATTATGTTTTATTCTACATGAAGTGTCTGCCGACAGTCAACACATCCACAGCGGTTCATTTTATCAAGAAATTGTCTATCAGCATGGATTATGACCTTCACGCAGTCTTTTCCTTGGTGGAACACTTCCGAAGCTTGGAGAACTTGTATATCGAGGTGATGCTTCTCACACAAATTGTAAAACACATACCATGCATGGTGTAGAACTCCATTCAACAAAAACAAAACGTCACTTACATTTGTATGTAATGGACAAAGGTGTATATAGTCATGGACCAGTATTAGGACAAAACTAAAAAAGAGCTTTTATCACAACATAGATTATAGAATTATTCCTTCACTTGCTCTCCCAGCACAATCACTCTTTATGGAGCTTAACCATTTTAAATTCATGTTTATTCAGGAAAAAGCCTCTAATGAAGAAAGTCTTGTGAACGTCTGTTCTTGCAAGCACCATCATGACGTTCATTTGAAGTCACTGACGCTGGAAAGCTATGTTCAATGCGAGAAAAGCATTCAATTTGCGACATTCTTTATTCTCAACACAGCACAACTGCAGACTATGAGGATCAAGTTTCTTCTTCAGGAAGACTTCACGGAAGAATTCTACAAACAGCAACAAGACTTGCTTCAGTGGGACAAAAAGGCTTCTAAACATGCTTGCCTTAGGTTGTCGCCAAGTTGCAACCACGGGAACTTGGATCTAAGGCACGCATGCGTTGAGCACCTGGATTTAAAGGATCCATTCACTTCTAAGTGTTGAAAACAGTGCTGGAGTGATATGTTGCCGCCACTTCCCGATTTGGAATTTACATAGGTGTGGTGAAAAAATGCCTGTACCTTTTTGCTCAATCTGTAACCTTGCGAACAGCGAACTCGGTATTTTGGTCTATGGCTAAACGGCCTTTTGCTCATGCCGTACATTTCATTAGCTAAACGGGCTTCAAGTCTCTGCAGCCACGGCTATCACTACAAAAAAGTACACTTTCATGATGATACGGGTTTGTCACAGTAGGTCGCTTTTTTTGTCATGCATGTACATCCATGACAAATTTATGACAGAATCAAGATAGTCATACATGTGCTGTCGTAGAAGTGTTCCATGACATTACCAAAATTATCATCATGGAAGTGTCCACTTCCATGATGATAAATCGCGCTTCATAGAAGTGCTTTCTTTAAGGGTGACCGACACGTGGCATCCACCATAACGGAATGCCGTTAAGCTATCGGGTCATCTTTTGGATCTGATAACCCATTAACACCCCCGACCAATGGGAAATTTCCATGTGTAAAATTCTTATTGGCCAGACGAAACACATGTCAGCTCGTCAGTGGGTCAGATAGGAGCCTATGATACGTCGACACGTGGCACGGCCCAACAGAGGCCCATTCCTGTGAAAAGGCCGGCCCGTTTAACTTGGTCAAAAGGTGGCAGGCCGCCCCATGTAAAGCCTGTTAACGACATGTTCACATATAGCCCATTTACAGCCCACTAACCCAAGTCCCGTTACGCCCTATCCGAATTAGGCCCAGTAGTGTCATCTGGGCCATCCAATATGATTCCAGCCCGTTTTCACTTCTGGCCCATGTATGCCCCATGACGTCTTTCGGCCCATATGAGGCCCTATATAACTCTTGGCCTATTAACGGCCCGTGGTGAAACTGGCCCGTAATGAACAGTGTATCACTTTACACCCATTAACGACCCGTGGTGAAACTGGCCCGTAATGAATAGTGTATCACTTCATATCCATTAATGGCCCGTTATTCTGTTGGGCCATTTCCAGCCCATGTTATCTTTCGGCCTTCTCAGAGCCCATTTATTCTTGGGCTCATTTCCAGCATTCGTTTACTTACGACCTGTTATTGTCATTTTATGCTTGTGGGCCAAATTCAGCCCGTGGTTACAGTCGGCCCGTTTGTGGTCCGTTAATACGTTGGGCCATTTTCATAGCGTCATCAAATACGGCCTATTAACGATGGCCCGTTACGGTCGGCCCATGAACGGACGATTCCAACTCTAGCCCGTTTACGACCATAATGCAGCCTGTTATTGGCCCATGTTTGGCCAATCGATCATACGGCCCATATAAGGCCCATTGATGATATGGCCCGTAGAAGGCCCATTGTTTTTACGGCCCGTAGAAGGCCTACTATTTCTACGGCCCGTAGAAGTCCCACTATTTCTACAGCCCGTAGGAGGGCCAGTGTCACTACACTAAATATTAGCCCATGGTTATTGTGGCCTAGTTTTAAAAAATAGGTTATTACAGCCACTAGTTAACCGCGGAAATAGAACTGCAATCACTACAAGCAAACAAATAAACAAGGAAATAAATAAGCAAGCAAGTAATGCTAGGCTATCGCGGCTATTACACATATTACATCCGCTGGGCATCAAAGTTCGCCACCAGTGCAAATATAGGGAACAAAGCAGCATATCATATACACTGGCCGTCAAAACTGGCCACCAGTGCAAATAAACGCGGCAGCAAAACAAGAGCATAACTGAAACAACTTCAGAAGAGCTCAAGAAACGTTATCCTGGGTATCCACCATGCTGGCAATAAGCTTAGCAAGCTGATTAGCTTTGTCCTATTTGGCGCTAAAATCTTCCAACGCTAAACCAAGACAGGATGTGTGCAAGAGGTAGTGGCCAGTAACTCCAACACTAAACCAAGACAGGATGTGTGACTATCCTGAACCTTGTCTGCATTACTTCCTTTACCGTTGCTTAATAAGGCACTCTTCCCCAATATTCTGTCAGCATTCTAAAAGAAGAAACAAGCAGACACATAACAAGTTTAGCATGTACTAGTAGATGAAACTCATTTCGGTGAACCTGTTCATTAGTAAGGTGGACATGATTAAACTACCAAGTCTTCTATTGCCAAGTACTAGTACATAATAAAAGCATCAAACAAACATATATGTATGTCCTATGGTAGCAATGGAATCTTAAATTAGAACAGTTGTTCTTCAGGTTTAGGCACTTGTTCTACATGAACAGAGTACAGTAAGACGCAAGAATATAATACTTAAAAATAGAAAATGAGCTCATAGACCTTAGCACATTCTTGGTTCGGGACTAGTATAGAACAAGGCGTTCCTAGTCATCGTCCAGTAAATGTGACTCAGGAGAATGTAAGGGAATTTGATGAGTTTCTTTGCCGGTGAAGCACGTTTTCTTCAGGTAATTTCGATACTGCCACCAAGCATTCTTGAAGGTAGCAGAGGTATTAGCACAGGTTACCTCATCCCGAGTTTCCAAATTGGTCCTTCTCTATAGACAAAAATGGGTAAATTTGCTGTATTATAACCATCATGGAGGTAGAATGTATGGGACGAAGCAAAGTAATTGCCATGAATAGCATTACTTACACATAACTCCTGGACAAACACCTGCAACTGGCATTTTCCTTTATCTTCAGTATAATATATCCAAGATGGGAAGATATGCACATACGATTTAACAACATCAAATGCGATAGATGCTAAACTACGACTAGCTAGTTGTGCTTCCTCCATAGCAATAGGCGTACTAACTGGTGGAGTTGGGGTTCGCCGTGACAGTATTGGCCCTTTGGGCACTGGAGCTGCCTTACTAACTGCTCTTGTTTGGGAGCTCTGTGGTGGAGATGGTGCTGTGTCAACAGGAACTAGTTTACTATCGGCTGAGGTTGGGGTTAGATTGGGTGAAGCTACTTCTCTATCCATCGTAGTAGGGGTACAATTTGTGAGAGTTTGGGTTATTTGTGGTAGGGCTGGTTCTTGTGCATGTACAACCGGGGTGCTATCTCCACCAAGAGGTAGCACTATTTTATTTGAAGATCGTATTTTTAGTCCGCTAGATACTGGCATCACCCGCTCCAATTCAAATGGCTGATAAACAGGAAACATAGTTGAATGTACAGACATTGTATGAGAGACAGATGCAATAGATAGTGTGGAAAAAAGAGGGCATGAAATAGTTGACATGTATATTGTTTAACTAAAACGGATAGCATGACATAATTTCACATATAGCATAACATAATTCAAAGATATCATGAATAACTAAACAGGATCGCATGACATAATTCACCTACATGTTATCTAAGTAATCAGGATCGCATCATTGAATTCACATATGTGATTTATATGCTAAACAGAGGGCATTAGATATGATGTCTGAACTAAGAACATGGTGTTGAATATTGTGTATATGATGTCTAAACTATGCAATGCAAGACACCGTATGCATGATATGAGCAGTATAACCGTGCCAAGTTAGAGCATACACCTCAGTGGGGGAATAGGACTGGTCATCTGTCTCTGAATCCATCTCTGAGGAGCTATCGGGACCCAACAAGAGATCTGCTTCGACAGGTAGCACTGTCTGCTCTGAAGGCCTTGTTTTCACTCCAGATTTTTCCATCTCCCACCCAAATGGCTGATTCATAGGAAGAGTAGTTTAATGTACAAACATTGTCGACAAATGGAAATGTAATGAAGAAAAGGATGGGCAAGATATCATTCAAATATATGATGCCTAGTTAAACAGGATGGCATTGCACATTTCACATATATTATGGCTGGCTAAAAGACATGAGACTGCATAATTCCCATATATGATATAGAAACTAAACAGGTGGCATGACAGAACATGTCTAAACTAAGTAGATGACATATATGATGTCAAAAGTAGGCACTTCAAGGCAACAAATGCATGATATGACTAACATCATCATGACAAGGTAGAGAAAACACCTTGGGGGTAAATAGGAGTGGTCAGTGGCGTCCGAATCCTCCTCAGAACATATATCTTCCTCTAGATTACAATCTGGAGAGGGGTGGGGAGGGTTTGCCATTGAACCCACCATGGAGTGATGTCTGCATGACATTGTATTTCCGCACAAAACTCTTCTCTTTTTTTCTACATGTTCATCATGACTGTGTACAATATCTGACATGCATATGAAAACAATATGGTGAGATTATGTAAGGAGAGAATGCAGAAATTTAGAGTGATGGTAACAACCAGTGGATCAATGTTTTTCCATTGAACCAAAATAGCCCTAATGGATCGACGTGGATGTATAGTAATAAGTGGTGCAACAAGTGTACAACCTCTTTGCCGTAGCCGTGTCGACCTCAACATCATTGGGTTGGTCGCTGAAGCAGTTGAGGCAGAGGTGGCTGTCGGAGGTGTGGAGGAATATCTAAGGAATCTGTAGACGGCGTCCAGGGCACTGCTCTGTTGTGAAGGGTCTTTCTGTTGTTGGAGCAGCTCCGGTGAGCCGTAAGACGTCAAGGCTGAAGCAGCACAAGATAGACATCGTCAATCTCAAGTGGGATTCTAATAGCATCTCCAATAGATGATGTAAAATGGATGTAAAATTAACATCACCAAAAACCACCTGAATACAACATATGAGGTAAAAATTGTTGACTCTGAACTTAACTGTCGAAACTGAAATTTACTGTGGAATCTGAATGCTACTGTCGAAACTGAACGCAATGGTAGCAGAGAGGCACTTGACATGTAGTTTAGGGAGGGCATGTAGTTCATCTTCAACCTGCACCCCCCTGCGGTGCCAGCCACCACCGGCCGAACCGCCGGGCCCAGCGCCGCCTCGTCGCCCCGAAACAACTCGCCACCGCCGCACCGGCCAGCCCTCTAGGCCCCCCGCCCCCACCCTGAACGCTAAGATAGATAGTGGGGTACCTCTCCGGCGAGCCCCCGTACCCGCTGCGGGTGGTTCTTCCTTAACTCTGGCGAGCCCCCCCAACCCCTGAAAATCGACTGACCCAAAAGTCGATTCAGTCAACTGAAGTGTGGCTTAATTGGAGCAGAGCAGCAGCACGAGCAAGGGGGAGAGCAGTAGCAGCAGCTGGGCGAGCGAGCGATCGAGTGAGAGTCGGAGCAGCAGCAGCAGATCCGGCTGGTCTTGACGCCACCGTCGAAGGGGCCTCGTACTGG
This sequence comes from Triticum dicoccoides, assembly GCF_002162155.2. Classification (NCBI taxonomy): domain Eukaryota; kingdom Viridiplantae; phylum Streptophyta; class Magnoliopsida; order Poales; family Poaceae; genus Triticum; species Triticum dicoccoides. The sequence goes on along the minus strand of NC_041382.1, from coordinate 303,948,657 downwards.
GGGAGAGCCGCCTTGGAGATGTCGCCCGCGGCGCCTGCTTCAAGGTAGCCACTCCTTGGGGGTGCGACATGGAGCACCGTCAGCGCTGGGAGGTCGAGTTAAGGAGAAGGTGTGATGCGATGAGTGTACAACCTCTTTGGTGGTGCCGAGTAGGCCTCGGCTTCGTCCGAGGAGTTGGTGAGGATGCTGCGGTTCCAGTGGAGCAGGTTAAGGCGGCTGTGGGGATGGAGCAGCCGCGATAGACGAGGCGGTCGTCAGAGCAGCTCCTTGGAGGTGGAGGATGGGGCGGCTGAACCGGTGGGACGGCAAGATGGACGACAGATCCTCATCCGGGTAGGTGGACGAGGGACATCGAGCTGTTGTGGTGGACGACGTTGTCGGGGAAGAGGCTCCGGCTGGGCAGCGGTGACGTGGCAGATGGAGGAGGGTGGGGTTTCGCGGCTGGAGCAGAGAGGTTATGGCGGCCTGGGATTCCGAATGGCGAAAAGGGGGCGATGGGAGGGGGTGAAGCATGACTTAGGAACGCGCTTGTCCAAAATGTAGGGTGTGTTACAAAAGTACCCCCCACCGATTTGAACTAGCGGCCCTTTCGGCTCAGGGTTAGAAGGGGGATTTCGCGTGTCAGGATTTGTCAGCTGGAGGGAGTTTTCGCGCGCGTTGTAATTTCGGGATAACAAGGCGCGGGTTGCGAAGGCGCCAGTTTTGGGAGCACGATATCTGAATTTTCGGGATATAACAAAACGCGGGTTGAATTTTAGGGACAAGCCTAACGTGTAGTAATATTGTACTTGTACGTAAATCAATTCGCACTTCCCTCAACCAAAAAGAAAATGAAAAAAATAAAACTATTCACACCACACAAAGAGAGAGTCTTGCCCCGTTTTACTATACAAATGCTAATCAAAGCTACTCCCTCCTTCCATCTATATAAGGCCTAATGCATTTTTCGTTGCTAACTTTGACCAAATATTAGAGCAATGATATATGACATGCAAGTTACACAAAGCACACCGTTAAATTCGTCTGTGAAAGGTTCTTTCAATGATATAATTTTCACATTGTGCATGTCATGTACTCTTAATCTTGTCAATAGTCAATGGCGGTCTTAAAAATCTCATTGCGCCCTATATAGATGGAAGGAGGGAGTATGAATCCATGTTATGTCCGATTAAATTTTGTTGCTTGCTGTATAATGCATGTAACCTACTCATACCAACATTTTAGTGCATTCCAAATGTCTATACTACCGCTGCAATTCGAGCTAAATTTGAATTCGTTTCTCTATTTCAATAAGAATCTACAATCATGATTGTTGCCAACTTCAACCATCATAGTTTCCTTGCTATCCGCCAGATATAAATCAGACGGCCTATAATGCAGGATGGCAGGCACACTATCATCAACAACTCCGTTTTTTTATAAGAGTAGAGATAAAATATATTAAATGTAGTATACCATGTTCATAACCACACCATGTGTATCACCTTTATATATATTCACACATCTGTCTGTTTGAAACACTATGATAAATTCTTCAAATATCCGAATTCACTTTTTATAATGAAGTATATATGATCTCTATTCGTCTTTTACACCCACACAACCCTCTTATCTTTGTAGCTAGCGCTAACTTTCTCTTGTGCATGCACACGCCCACATCCTTCTCACCCTCACTTAGCATTCTCTAGCTCCAACGCGCAAATTCATCTTTTCACTTTAGGGCGTTCACCCACGGTGTGTGTAGGCCCCCCAGCTTCTTCTTTACGGCACACATCGATCGATATGCCTCTCTAGCCAGGTGTGCCTAGCACAAACACAAGCTTCCCCTCTTCTCTTGTCACCGTCCATGCCTCACTCCCACCACTCTTTTCATCGTTCCCGTACTCGCACACTCCTCCCCCTCGATATAGTATGCCTCTCGTACCACCTCCTAGATGCATCCCTCTCTCTCTATCCTTCTCCTCGTGCCTCATTTTCTTCTAACACACACATGCATGTATACCGATTGATCTCCCAACATATACCTAGATCGACTTTAACTACCCCCCCCCCATCAATCGATATACCTCACAAGGTATGTCTCTCCTTTCTCTTACAAAGGGCGATTGATCTTCCTATGTAGTTACGTCTGCTTACCACAGCCACATCGTCCCCCCTCATCATTCGTGCATGCCTCCTGACCCGTCTCTCACACGCACGTGCACAGACAACAAGCAACCATCTCCTCTCTTATTGATATTGCGGTCGTGCCCTCCGTTTGTCCAGCAAGCCTATCCCACCATTTATTAGAAGCAACTCCACTACCACCCCCTCCAACACTCTAGCTCTGTCTCTCTCCCAACCTTATTCATCTCCTGCACATATGCATGGATGCCGATTGATCTCCCTTAATACATGAGGCAGATCGATCTCCTTAATACATGAGGTAGGCCTCTCTCCTCCTCAACACATATACTAGCCATTGTACCTCTATAGTTAATTGGGCCTCCCTATTCCCCCACCACACACCGATAGTCGAGCGTTGCAGGTAGGTATCCATGCCACAGAGACAAACTGCACATGTCCCATCTCACGTTCCAGTAGGCCGGCCACTCTATATCTTTGACGTGGGCACACACAAATTCGATGGCACTCTTTATTGATCGCGCGCGCGCACACACACATCATCCCTCTCTTCGATTCTATGGTCACCTCAAGACGATGATACCTCCACTCTCTTCTCGTGGATCTCCCCCTCTATATATATGTTATATCCAGGACTCTATTTCACACACATTGCATATGTTAAAAATTTTGATTGACCCCCCCCCCCACAAAAAAAACTCTCAAGAACCCACACACTATATCTCTCTAGGTTTGCATTTCTCTCACACAACCCCACGTAGGTGGTGTACGTATACAAGAAGAGAATAGGTGCACCGTGCATGTACTCACAATTCTTGCCCAGCCACACCCGCGTGGGTACACGGTGGAGCTCATTTCTCCGCAGAAGCTGAATTTGTTTTTGAAACATCAAGTGGCCAGAGACTCAAAAACTTATTTGCCCATTAGTGACTTGTCAGGGCGGTGGATTTTAGTTTGTACGATAATGCTGCATCCACCTAAATTAACGGAAGTTCTTACATAAACTTCCTAGTAATTCCCTCTTTGTAGGTGCAGCATTACTCCTAACATTTGTAATATCAGTTCGAAACTTGTAATATTGCCGTGTCCTATTCCCGCATTTTCAAAATCCTGTGAATCAAACAGGTCCTGAGTTGGTGATGATGTTGTGCCTCCCATCTTTCACCAATAGCCATCGGATCTAGATCTGACGCATACAAACCAAGCTTCTCCATTTTTGCAAAAAAATGCCCACACTTGTTCCGTATTTACAAACAACTCCTTGTCTCTCACAATCTAGGAGTAGAAGGCCGTGGAAAAATCTGGCGCGGTGACCGCTGCCGGAGCCGTCCACCCCCAATCTTGGTGTTCCGTGCAATGCACGGGCATCTACACATGGGAAATTATGTCGAACAGGGCTAGTTGTAAGCAGGCTAGCTCTACAGCCATGATGATAGTGACTGGAGACGGTGAGGCTGACTATGGTATGCCGAACACGGCGCCTATACTCATGTGTCATCTCCGGGGCACGGTCTTGTCACTTCACTATGAGAAGCAGCACGTAATAATTTCACCAACGGGTAGTACAGTGCTAGTACTCCTACTACTACATTGGTAGTACTACTAGTAGTACTAGTAGCACCACCGTCTGGATTTAGGAGTACTACCACGTCCACTGGCACCGAGGAACGTCTCCAGGGCGAGGGGCCGCTTGGACGACAGCTTCCTCCTTGTTCGACGAGGTCCTCATCGGTTTCCTCGACAAGTTCACCGTTGTCAAGAAGCTTGCGGACGACTTTGACGTAAGCCTCTGGCCGACGCGCCCAGGCTCTGCGATGCCCGCCACCCTCAACGGCCACTATGGTAACAACCTCTTCGACGCACTGGTGGCCCTGCGACTGCCCGCCATCGCGCCGGAGAATGTCCACCTCGAGGTCGCGCTCGCCGCGTAGCGCCTGGCGCAGCAAGACACCATCGACATAATCACCCACGTCTACACGCAAATCATCCACAAGGACTACTACATGCAAGAGGAGGATGATAGGACGCTGGCCTTCTTGGAGCGCAGGGCAACCTTGGACGACACTGTTGAGAAGCACGTTGAGCTCGCCACCAACGCGGCTGCTCCTCACACATTGGTTGGTGACCCGGCGCACTAGGGCATGAGGATGTCATTGAAAGTTGATGGATCCGTATGTATTTTTATCTTTCATTCAAATCCATGTAGTAGTATATGATACTACAGTAATTATCTTACCTTCCGCATCAACTTCATAATTTTCGCTCAAGCAGGAATGCATGCGGTGTTGCATTTTCACTTACAAGTGGGACCACAGTTGAGCAAACCGACTATCGGCAAACCCCCACCCTGCCCACCGCGCGAGGGCTGAGAAAACAGGAGGGAGAACAAATGGTTGTAGCACGGACTCCAAGAAAATTGGTGTCAGATGGGACTCGTGTGGGTGGCGTGTGCCGTACTGCTAGACGTGAATGCTACTGAGTTATGGCCCATGCCACCCCACTATATCGAGCCTATATATCGAGGTACGTAGAACAAATTTCCTGCAGTCCATGCTTAGCCCTCCTCTATCTCTCTTCTCAGCCAGCCAGCGAACGCGCGGAGCCCATCATCTGTTTGCTTACATGCGGCCCCACATGTGAGTGAAAACGCAAGAGGACCCACTGATCCTGCACATCTTTCACCTCGACGTGCTGGTGATGAAAAACAAATCCAATAAAGATCTTCGGTGGCCGCTTTTGGATTTACTCAAGAGTAGTAAGATTCTATTTACAGTTTAACCCAAGATGCACATCTCGTGGCTTCAACTACCACTCTATTTTCTTTCATGACACGACCTGGATGCTGGATGTCCCATGTGTCGGCAAAAGGAAGAAGAACCCAACCAAATCTTTGGTTCTGCTCTCGGATGAGATTAGTGCACTTGTTGATACTGCTACTAGAATAGAGGCTAGACATGAGACTAGATGCGAGGAAGCAACGTCTACTTCTTTACACTCGAAGAAGAAAGAAGCACGCAAGATCGAGCCTCCGCGTATCAAGAATGAATGCATCAAGAAGGCACTAATCCAACTTACAGGAGTAGCAAAATGTATTCTTGTGGTTCTTGTTTTCTTTGGTCTTGCTTTTCTAGTCAAAAATATCATTGGAGTTCGTGCAAAACGGAGGTCCATTTGGGGTCGTGCATTGGAGTTGGCCTTACAAGTGGGACCGCAGTTAAGGAAACCGACTATCGGCAAACCCCCACCTCGCCCGCCGCGCAATGGCTAAAGTTAGAGAAATGACGAGGTTGAAGAGATTGCTCTAGCACGGACTCCAAGAAATAATATGGTGTTAGATGGATGTCGTGGTGGTGGCGTGTGCCGTACTCCTAGACGTGAATGCTTGTTCTGGCCCATGCCACCCTACTACTCCTACTACTTACTCCTACTAGTATATATTATACTAGTATTGAGGATTCGAGGTGCTGGATACATACAACGAACACATTAACATATGGCTACAGTAAAAACACCTGACCAACGTGTGTAGCATGTGAAGCTAGTAGTACAAATTTAGAGAAGCGACTCGAAAGCCATTCATAAATTTAGTAAGTTTATCACAGGCATATCATTTTATTACATACAACAGGTCATCAACCCACATTGACAACGAGCATACATTATAAATACTAAAGTTTTCACCACACAACAAATAACAAGCCCTGAAATGAACTTCAACTAAACCATTCCGCGGCGTTGGAAACGCTTGCTTTGAACCACAAGTGATTCTCTGGGACGGGCCATCCGTTGTCGATCTGGAGACCAATGCATGACTGATCATCCAGGCTGAAGCGGCCTACTATATCAGTACCAGGGTAGGGAACCACCGAAATGTCCAAGGTATAGACACAGTTGCTTCTCATAAATGTGTCGAAAGCAGTTGGATCGCCTTTCACCATCATCGGATAGTTTTGTCCAAGGAAGAGCGAGTTTTCTCCAAGACTATCAATTCTGTGCCAGGGAGAAGGAATTGGCACTAGCACACTAGTATCCATCCCGAATACCATGCAACGGGTGTTGGAATAGGTCCGGAGAGTGCGACCATGGGAGACACATGCTTCCTTAGTAGTAACATCATCATTGGGTTGTATACACACAAGAAGAGGTGATGCATCGAAATTAGTTGCCAGGCACCACAGAGTATATCGGCGCTGCTCGTCCTCATGCTCGTGATCATCACCATCGTCATATCCCCCTTGGTTATAAAATTTATCAAGTTTAGGTGGTGGGATGTTCACAGGACCTTGGAAACACAAGAAGAAGGTTAATTAGTAAAGGGAAACTTGCTAACCCGCATGCATGTGGATGAAACAATTATAATTACGGTGGAAGACAAACGTACCGAAACTACTAGGATGCCATGCAAAAACAGTGCCACGAGTGGTGGCAGCAAACACAAGGCCCTCGTATTGAATTGCATCACAGTACTCATCCGTGTACACAAACTGATTTTTGAGCAATATACATCGAGTCGAACCACGAAGGACATCAACAAGCTTGTCGAAGATAGCAACAACTTGATAGTTTTTGTAATTCCAAGAGCGGTTGGGAACTCAACAAATTGCTATCTTCCGTAGTAGACAGTCACCATGATCGTATATGAACGTGCGTACATTATCGGTGTGCTCAACCTCTGGGCAGTGTGCTGAGATTTTTGGAAGTGGAACCCGGTGACGAGTGTACACATTCACAAGTTCCCACTCGCAGTTGGACCCAATGTAAACAACCCAATCTCCATTTGCGGCCACCCAAGCCTTGCCCTCAAGCGATGGCATCTTAACATCATACGTATCATTATCAAGCGGCATCAACTGGCACAGGGCGAGGCCTCCGTCGTGTCGGCGCCAGTCATCAGGGTCACGGCGAATAAGATAGGGGTGATCAAACCACTCCTTGACTCTTGGGTTCTTTGTAATGATGTTATTAGTTGAGTCGAGAATGGGCTTGAACGAACCTGCCATGCTAGCCGAGGTGATGACGTCGCACCGATCAATGAGTTCCTCCACCACGTCATCTTTCAGATCGGGGCAAGAATAACGGGGTCGTTTCCGGCCTGTTCCCTCCATGGAGAAGACGATCGAACAATGGAAGAAGAAAGGGTGAAGGGCTGAAGGAAAATGGAGGAGGGAGAGGAAGAGCGTGCGACAACAGTTCCAAATCGAGAGGGAAAGGCGAAGAGTCGGTGAACGGTTGCGAGTTTGCCACGGTTCATGAAGAGGTGCCCGGCCTACATGTCCATTCGGAAATACTCCTACTACTCGCCGTCGTCTCACTGATATGTTGGAACGGGACCACATGTCAACGAAACATGGTGTGTAATTTCTCATGCAAAGTGCGATCTGGCCGCGTTGGCCCGAGGTGCCGCATTAGTTATTGACCTTTATTTTTTTAATGGCGTGCCAATCAGTTTTGAAGCACGACTAACTGGTGATGTACATGGAGAGGATGACAGCAAGGACCCGCCAAGGTCATGGCAGTACGCAAACAAGTGCCTCCTTATTTCAAGCCAATAAAAAAGTGGTTCCTCCTAGTGGATTTCTGACATCAGGGTCCCATGCCATTGTTAACGTAGTCAATAAACGAGAGAATTGCACAACGAGCGGCTAACACCAGGGACCCAACAGCTCGCCCAGTTATTTTTGTTTTGGGTTAATTTGATAAATGCCACTCCAAATCTGGTGTATTCGAGAAATGCCACTACAATTTCCAAACTTTGAAAAATGCCATTTCATGCCATTTCTAGTGGCATTTTTTGAAGTCTGGAGTGGCGTTTTTCAAAGTTTGCAAAAATTGCAGTGGCATTTTTCAAAGTTTGGATATTGCAGTGGCATTTTTATGAATCTCCATAATTGGAGTGGCATTTATCTAATTTGTTTTTGAGACGGAAGCAGGGTGTCAACTGGGCTGTGCGGGACACTCTGGCCTGTCTAGACAACCTTTTCTTTTATGTTTACCACAGACCAGCCCAGTAGTTTTTTTTTCTTTCTGAAAATGGCTAGCCCAGTTATTTTGTGATTTGTCAAGTAAGTCGCTTTATCAGGCCTGCTGGGCTGCAAATCTTTCAAGACGAGGAGAGCTTCATTCGGCTGGCCGAGAAAATGGCCTATCAGTAATGAGAAATGGGTTGTACATTTTTAAAACACATCAAACCAGCAATTATTTTCAAATATCTTTTTTCCATTTCGAGATTTTAAATTGCATCGATTTTTATGCGTGGACAATTTATTGGATTTTATATTGATATACATTTATTTATAAAATCAGTCTGAATGTGACTCGAAATTTCGGGATTAAATACAGTTCAGGCCGCACCGACATATGCAAAATTTCGTATAATTTTTTAACCGTGGCCACAATATGGGCTGTAATGCTAACATAAAGAATATGGCCTCCAAAAAACCCCGTAAGAATTAGCAAATGGGCTGTAAATTATTTGAAATAATGGCAGATGGGTTGTATGATGTTTTCCACACATGGCCTGTATACTGTTGGATGTCCATCCAATGGCCGTCGTGCTTCTTCAATCGCTGCTCTTCCCGCTCCAGCCACTCAAACAAGCGCCGGCGGGACTGCCTGCTCCCTCCTCCCCGCGGCCGGCTGTGCTGCCGCGCAGGCTTCACCGCCCCACCGTACTACCATCGCTGGCCTAGCCATCCCTCTACTCACCCACACCTGCTGTTATTCTCCGGCGACGGCAGACGAACCAGTAAACCCTCGTACAGTCGTACTCCCCTCCGCGTGGGAAACAAAGACAATGGTCGAGTCTTCCCTGCCTCCGTGTCGTTACCTTCCTAGGCCTCGCCGTCGTCCACCGCCCTGGTGCTCTCGGTGTGGCGTGGTCAGCGTGGTCAACGACCGACATGCATTTGAAGTGGACTGTATGTGGAGAGGCTGACAGCTGGGTCCACGGCCGCACACAAGGAAATGCCTCCTTATTACGCGCAAAATAATGATTTCCTCCACCTGACATCTGGGACCCACCGAAACGGCCTCTGTATTTCGCGAAAAAAAACGTTACCGCTACTAACAGCTCGGACCCACCAGCTATATCTTCGCACGGAAGGAAGTGCCTCCTTATTACGCACAAAAAAATGAATACTCCCCCGGCTAGCTGGGACCCAGTATAGTGGGCCAACTAAGTTGACGGGGACGAAGTGCTTTGTAAACTTAGTCAATATGCACGATTCTAGCTCGGCTGACCTTACGATGTCCATCCAACGGCCGTAGTGCTTCTTCAACCTCTGGTCTTCTTGCTCCAGCCGCCGAAAGCAGCGCCGGTCGTGCCGCATGCTCCTGCCTCCCGTGGCAGGTTGTGCTGCCGCGGCGGCCTCGGTGCCCCATAGTACTCCCACCGCTGGCTAGGCCATCCCTCCACACCACTCACCCACACCCCCTGTTATTCTTCAGCCACGGCAGCGCAGCCGAACCAGTGAACCCTCGTACTCCTCTCGGCATGGGCATCCACTGCCGTGTCTTCCCCGGCTCCGCGTCGTCCCCTTCCTAGGCCTCGCCGTCGTCCACCGCCGTGGTGCTGTCGGCGCGGCATGGTCAATGTGGTCAACGACCGAATTCCATCGGAAGAATACTGTATGTGGAGAGGCTGACAGCTGGGTCCACGGCAGCCGCAAGGAAGTGCCTCCTTATTACGCGGAAAATAATTATTACTCCACCTCGTAGCAGGGACCCACCGGACGCCCACCAGTATATCGCGAAAAAATGTTTGCCCCTGCCTGCTGGGACCCACCCGACGGGCCACTGTATTTCGTGAAAAAATGTTCCCCCTGCTGTCAGCTCGGACCCACCGGAAGTGCCTCCTTATTACGCACAAAAAAATGAATACCCCCTGCTAGCTGGGACCCACCTTAGTGGCAGGCTGACTTGTGGGCCTACTAAGTTGACGGGGACGAAGGGCTTTGTCAACTTAGTCAATATGCACGATTCTAGCTCCAGTGACCGTACGATGTCCATCCAACGGCTGTAGAGCTTCTTCAACCTCTGGTCTTCTTGCTCTAGCCGCCGAAACTAGCGCTGGCCGTGCCTCGTGCTCCTGCCTCTCGTGGCCGGCTGCGATGCGACGGAGGCCTCACCGCCCCTTACTACTCCCACCGCTGGCCAGGCCACCCGTCTACTCACCCACACCCCCTGTTATTCTGCGGCGACGGCAGCCTCACACCGCAGCGAACCAATGAACCCTCGTACTCCTCTACGCGTGGGCATCCACTGCCGCGTCTTCCCCGGCTCCGTGTCGTCCCCTTCCTAGGCCTCGTCGTCGTCCATCGCCCTGGTGCTCTCGGCGCGGCGTGGTCAACATGGTCAAGGAACGGCATCCATCGGACATGGACTGTACGTGGAGAGGCTGACAGCTGGGTCCACGGCCGCAGCAAGGAAGTGCCTCCTTATTATGTGCAAAATAATTATTCCTCCACCTGACAGCGGGGACCCACAGGACAGGCCACCAGTATTTTGCGAAAAAATCGTTTCCTGGGACCCACCGGACGGGCCACCATATTTCGTGAAAAAAAGTCCCCCCCCCCCCCGCTGTCAGCTCGGACCCACCGGAAGTGCCTCCTTATTACGCACAAAAAATGAATAGTCCCCCGGCTAGCTGGGACCCACCTTGCTGGGAGGCTGACTTGTGGGCCTACTAAGTTGACGGGGATGAAGGGCTTTGTCAACTTAGTCAATATGAACGATTCTATCTCCAGTGACCGTACGATGTCCATCCAACGGCCATAGTGCTTCTTCAACCTCTGGTCTTCTTGCTCCAGCCGCCCAATGCAGCGCCGGTCGTGTCGCATGCTCCTGCCTCCCGTGGCCGGTTGTGCTGCCGCAGAGGCCTCGCCGCCCCTACTATTCCCACCACTGGTCACGCCCTGCGGCGATGGCAGCCTCGCACCGCAGCCGAACCAATGAACCCTCGTAGTCCTCTCTGCGTGGGCTTCCACTGCCGCGTTGTCCCCTTCCTAGGCATCGCCGTCATCCACCGCCGTGGTGCTCTCCGCGCGGCGTGGTCAACGTCGTCAAGGAACGACTTTCATCGGAAGAGTACTGTACGTGGAGAGGCTGACAGCTGGGTCCACGGCCACAGCCCAATTTTTTGTGATTTGCCAAGTAAGTCGCTTTGTCAGGCCTGTTGGGCTGCAAATCTTTCAAGACGAGGAGAGCTTTCATTCGGCTGGCCGAGAAAATGGCCCATCAGTAATGAGAAATGGGTTGTACATTTTTAAACACATCAAACTGGCAATGCGTGGAGAATTTGTTGGATTTTATATTGATATACATTTATTTTTAAAATCAGTTTGAATGTGAGTCGAAATTTCTGGATTAAAAACAGTTCGGACCGCACCGAAATATGCAAAATTTCGTATAATTTTTTAACCGTTGTCACAATATGGGATGTAATGCTAACAAAAAGAATATGAGCTCCAAAAAAACCTTAAGAAATAGCAAATGGGATGTAAATTATTAGAAATAATGGCAGATAGGTTGTATGTTGTTTTCCACAGATTTGAGGCTTTCCTAAAAGAAGATTGACAAACGAGCACTGACTGTTGGATGTCCATCCAACGGCCGTCGTGCTTCTTCAATCTCTGCTCTTCCTGCTGCAGCCACTCAAACAAGCATCGGTGGGACTGCCTGCTCCCTCCTCCTCGCGGCCGGCTGTGCTGCCGCGCAGGCCTCACCGCCTGATTGTACTCCCATCGCTGGCCTAGCCATCCCTCTACTCACCCACACCTGTTGTTATTCTCCGGCGACGGCAGACGAACCAGTAAACCCTCGTACAGTCGTACTCCCCTCCACGTGGGAAACAACTGCCGAGTCTTCCCTGCCTCCGTGTCGTCCCCTTCCTAGGCCTCACCGTCGTCCACCGCCATGGTGCTCTCGGCGTGGCTTGGTCAACATGGTCAAGGAACAACTTCCATCGGATGTGGACTGTACGTGGAGAGGCTGACAGCTGGGTCCACGGCCGCATCAAGGAAGTGCCTCCTTATTACACGGAAAATTGCCTCCTTATTACACGGAAAATAATGATTCCTCCACCTGATAGTTGGGACCCATCGGACGGGCCACTGTATTTCGCAAAAAAAATGTTTTCCCCTGACTGCTGGTACCCACCAGGTACATCTTCGCACGCAAGGAAGTGCGTCCAGAAAAAAAAACGATTCGCCCCCTAACTGCTGGGACCCACCAGCTACATCTTCGCAGGCAAGGAAGTGCCTGATAGTCGGGACCCACCTGGTCGAAGCGTACGTAGTGTTGTCATTCTGGTCGCGAACATGTACGTACATACTGGTCGATGTAGAGGCGCGCATGTGTCGTAGTAGAGGCACGCACGTGTCGTAGTAGAGGTGCGCACGTAGCATGTACACATACATACAGCGGCCAGGGTGCAAGAAAGAAAATACGACCACGTATGTGTACATACGAGTGGGGTCTCGAACGCCTACTCGCGCATACATACGGCGAGGGCTCGTGTACATGGATGGGTCGGAACGGAGAAACAACGTCGTCGTCGTGTTCATGGGGAGGCAATGGAATGCGTCGTGTTCATGGGGAGGCAACGGAATGCGTCGTGTTCATGGGGAGGCAACGGAATGCGTCATGTTCATCGGGAGACAACGGAACGCGTGGGAGCCAACCGGCTGGGTCAGAACGGAATGCGTGGTCGTGTTCATCGGGAGGGCTTGGACGGAACAGGCGATGGAAACGAGGCCTGACGTACTGCACAATGGAGGAAACGAACCTCCTACGTTCGGAACGGGGTCCTGTTGATCGGGAGGGGTCTGGAGTACCACAAAACGGAGGAAACAGACCTCCTACGGTCATAACGGGGGTCCTGTTCATCGGGAGGGGTGTAGTGTACCGCAAAACGGAGGAAACGGACTTGTGTTGGAGCGCTACGGTCGAAACGGGGGTCATGTTCATTGGGAGGGGTGTGGCGTACTGCAAAACAAGACTCCACGGGATACTGTTCATCTCCACCGTCGACCCCCTCCAACCTCCACGAGCCACTGTTCATCCACCGTCGACCTCCTCTAGCCTCCACCTGCGACTGTTCATCCAAGGGCTCCTGTTCATCCATCCTCCATCGCGCGCTACTCCACCGGCTACTGTTCAACCAGCCCTCTCCATGGGCTCCTGTTCAACCACCCCTCCACGGGCTACTGTTCATCCTGCCCTCCACCATCTACTATTCATCCAGCCCTCCACGGGGTCCTGTTCATCCAGCCCCAACCGGCTCGATCGATCGGGGTCCTGTTCATCTAGAGGCAACACCACGGGGTCCTGTTCATC
>NC_041382.1:303887921-303934753 GCF_002162155.2 Triticum dicoccoides | reverse complement strand
TCATCTAGAGGCAGCATCGATCGGCTTCAGTTAGCAGCAGTAGCGAAGGAATCACTCGATCGGGTTCGATTAACAGCCATCGATCGATCGCTCGGGTTCAGTAACGCGTAGCCTGCAGTGCAATCGCTCGGGTACAGTTAGAGCCCAATGCCTCACACACACACGTGTATGTGTACGAGAGAAGAGCACGTCGCTCGGCCCCGACCTCCCACCGTAACCGGGAACTCCCCAATATTTTCCTCGCCCTTGCTTCTACCACGGTTTTTTCCGTCATGGACGGCCCAAAGAATATCATGCAGCTGCGTCTCCGGCCCGCCCAGGATGAAAAACCCATTTTCTGTCATGATTTTTTGTCATAGAAGTAGGAGCCCACCACATCTATGATGATACCGGGTTTTGTCACAATTATCGTCATAGAAGTGTCATATGTATGACAGAAAAAATTTCGTTCGGCCCAAAATGTCACGGATGTGTCTTTTTTTGTAGTGTATGTTCATTTGTGACTTTCTGTGTTTCAGTGATAAGGGTCACAGGCACGGGCGTCACATCCGCAAAGGCATCGTGTGTTATTATACAGAGTCATGTTCGCTAGTGCTTGTGTGTGTTCCGAATGATTCAGTGAACCACGGTTTGTGAGAAAACACACAGACGATCATGCCTTCGTAAAAAAGTGATTCGAGACGCACTATTCTACCTGTCACATAGGCACGACCATGGCAAACACACGGTTTGCCAGGAACCACACAACAGCCATGAAGTGACACGACACGCACTATTCTACATGCCACACAGGCACGCCCGTGATTCCATGTGCTTCAGTAGCACATAAAAACATAATTCTTTCATAGGAAACCCCGTGAACCTAATGCCAGGCACTATATCCATTTGTGAAACAGAAACGCAAACAAAACCGTGACCCGTTGTGTTTGAAATATTTGCATCACAGAAGCACCGCGTGAAGGCACATGAAATATGATTGGACACGCATCGCAAGCACGGTTATGCACATGAGGTACAATTAGGCATAGTGCCGGGACATAATTGCAAATGTCACCGTTGTTGCGCGTTTTTTAAAAGCATGGCCTTGCACTCTATGTGTTTCAGTGTTTCAGTCATTAGGGTGACAGCCACGGGCGTCATATCTACAAAGGCATCGTGTGGTATTAAATAGGGTCATGTTCACTTGTGTTTGTGTTCCGAATGATTCAGTCGACTCGTTCAGACGGAGAGGCACGGACGAGCAGCCCATGGAGGCATACTTTAGTATTAGGCAGAGTCACGTTCATTTGTTTATTGTGCAAACCGTACATTTCATTAGCTAAACGGGCTTGAAGTATCTGCAGCCACGGTTATGTGCATTTGTGACTTTCTGTATTTCAGTGATAAGGGTCGTAGACACGGGCATCAAATCCACAAAGGCATCGTGTGGTATTATATAGAGTCATGTTCCCTTGTGTATGTTTTCCGAATGATTCCGTCGACTCATTTGGACGGAGAGGCATGGACGAGAAGCCCATGGAGGCATTCTTGAGTATTAGGCAGAGTCACGTTCGTGCGTTTACTGCAGAAACATAACAGAATTGGATTCAAATGTGAACCCTCACTGTTTACTTTGTGAGGCAATGAATGACCGATCCGAGAGACACTGTCCTTAAAAGCACGGGCAAGAACTCTCTACAACCACGGTTCAATACCAAAGAGCCACTGTCAAACGCATGGAAGTCATGCAATGAGGGCCACACTTTTAGTAGTAGAAAAAGCACTTTATCAGCTGGCGTTGCTCCTTTGCTACGCACACAGTAGGGTGGCTATGGAAGGAACGTTATTCAAGCAGAGAACGAACATCACGATGCCAGGACAAGACCAAAAGCATGGTTGTGAGTCTGCAGTATCACGGCTAGAATCCTCAAGATGCATTTCGGTGTGGCCTGTTGAGTAGAAACTCGGTTGTGCGGTCACGAGAGGCACTACGTAACGCCCCGCAAAACAGGTTTGGTTGACCGTTGTGGTGGCTGTCTATGCTTTCAGCTCTTTTCATCTCTCCTGTATCGCAGCAGAGACGCATGGTTGTATTGTTACACCATCCAACTTCATAAAGAAAGGGCTGCAAACATTTACAAACAAACCTATCACCCTGATAATATTTTCTCAGCTGAGTAATAAAAATACCTAAAAAAGCAAAATTTGTTATGCTTACATTTGCTTTGTTTCTACAACTGCACCAAATAAACCTACAAGCCGTTTTTTATAACCACAGTACGAGGACCAGAAACAGTGCAACGGCTCAAATGCAGCTCCATCAGTGCAAGGCTCAATTGCAGCTCCTCAAAGTGTATGGCAGGTACATCCAAGAAGCACTGCTCTACCTGCAACACAGGCACGGTTGTGCACGCATTGTGTGCATGACAAGTACATATATAAGACAGGCACCGTCGTACATACAACAAAGCATGGTTACACATACAGCGTGCATCTCTCCACTGAAAAATTAAATCTACTTTATGTCTCTTAACCTTGGTGCCACAGCATTTTATGGTCCTTCGGCCCGTACAAAGCCGCAAAACCACACATTTCCCTCATGACTGTACGCAACACAAAAACATACAAGCCTACACACAGTGCAAAGACTACAATGGTTGTCTGATAAAGTTTACATAAAACCCAAGCTCAGAAGAACGCAACAACAAATAACTCCATACACCTGGACAACTAACACGAGGCCTTATTTCAGCATCCACATGTGAACGGAACCGTCAAATCTAGGTATTCCACACTCCTCTTTCTTAAATGCAGACGTGCGTGGCTGCAACTTGATGATAATCTAAGACGTGCACGTTTAGAAGCCCTTCTATGCCACTCCAGAACCCTTTGTTGCTTTTCGTAAAATACTCCCGTGAGCGCTGCGGGAGGGGAGGTAAACTTAATGGTCATGGTCTCCAGATCCTTTGCACTAAGAACAAAGAACATCACAAATTCAGCATAACTCCCAGAGTGAACATAATCTTCCAGCGATACTGTCTTTAGACAAACGTCGTGATGTTTGAGAAATTGTCGGTACTTACGACGCCATTTGTTTTTTTTCACCATGAGAAATCAACGATCCCTAAAATATAAATGATAGGTTGAAAATACTTAGCGTCTATAAAAAGAGATACAAACCATCAAAAAACCAAATGAAACAATTAGTTCTACCACCTTCATAACAAGAAGTTAGACATAGACTTGTCTATATATGCATCTATCCAACAATAAATCATGTCTAGATACGGGTGCATCAATTTCAGTCAAAATTAAGACAAGCATTTTGAAAAGGAACGAGTACTACAGTATGCACATTTCTGAAGATCATCACCTCGACAAACAAGTTCTCCAGTTTTGGAAAGCATTGCAACAATTCAACGACGGTGTCCACCTTATAATACATGTAGATAAGCAAGGTCTTGACAGATTGACGCATTGTTGTTAGACTGACTGCCTTCAAACCCTTGATGAAAATTAACAGAAGATGGATCACAAAACTAATAGCATAAAGGTTGGATGAAATAAAACATGTTTCCTCACAAACAAAGTTAAGCTGGAAGTATCATAAAAAATCAATACCTCAAGACACGTGAGACGACATGGATACGGTTTAGACGCAGAGACAGCGGTTACCTCCAAGTCCTGACTCTGCATGAAGAATGGAACATACACCATCAAATTAATAGAGCAAACATCGGAACAAGTATAGCTCTGTTCCAGTATGAAGGAAAGTCAGTACCTCAAGACACGTCGAGGGAGACACAAACACGAATTCACCCAACATCTCCAGTTTAGGTACAGAGTCAACGGTTATCGAACAGTCGTCACCAGACAACCAACAATCAACAATCAACCGTCGAAGCGAAGGGGCATCCTCAATAATGAGTTCTCCTTGTGGACAACAAATGCCAATGCTTACAAGGTTAGACGAGTTTATTGTGATGCGACGACCTCCTCTATTGCAAACAAGCAGGAGAGACTCGAGTGCAGGGCAACTAGAATGGATTATGCTTTGCAGCGAGGCATCTAATATATGAACCTCCACAAGCGAGAGTCTTTTCACCAGTGGTAGCTTAAGCGTCCCTACGTAATTGTCTGATATTTGGCAAAGAGCAAAGCCGAGGGTGTGGAGAGAGGAGGAAAACCGAAACACGGACTCCAGTGCCGAGGGCATAGTTAAAGTGCATAGATCCAATAGAATTACCTCTTGCGTCAGAAATTCTAGGAAGAGGTAGTAGAACTCAAGAACCTGAATATTGTTCAACTTCTAGGATCGGAGCCAGGCATCAACGGTGTAGGGCCTGCACTGTAGGTAGCACGCCGGAACAGAGAGGCGGCTAACCGTGCCAGCATGGCCGGACAAAGTGGATTCCGGAAGACTGACAACAGGATTTCGACAGAGCCGCGTTCCGGAATAGCATTTGCGTACGCGCTCCTTGGTGAAGGCGCATAGATGAGATGTGGTCTCGATATGAACTTTTTCTCCATCATTAAAAAGACGAGAGTCAGAGATCTCACGACAGTCGAGATTCAGAGGAGCAATGGGCCACAAAGGACGCCAGCGACGTGCGAGGATTCGAGTACGGATGCCATCCTTAATGGGAAGACGAGAGATGATCTCACCTAGGACGCCGTCGGCGAGATCGCTGATGCGGTCCACACGACATCCCTCTTCTTCCTTCTCGGATCGAGTGGGAGCACGGTCGCCGCTTCCATCCCCTCCAACGACCAACACACCACCAGAAGGCGGTGTCGCCGGTGGCGCCACTCTCGACCTCTTGATGCTACGAGCAGCGCTTTCCATCTCCACCTCCGTTGCTGGGGTGGCGCTGCCCACGACCAGTGCTCACTGAGGTCCAAATTAATTACCTCTTTTTTTCTTTTGGCGGGAGAGTCCGAGTTAATTACTACTCATAACAAGTAAAAGGTAGGTGACGCTTGAAACATTAAATAGAGCAACGACTTTCCAGGTACGAGATGCACGGGTGAAGACGCAAACCAGGCACGGGCGTGCCCATCCGTGTTTTAATTATTTACGGCACACATTCAATAGAAGAATATGTTTGACGCCGGAAGCACAGTTCTACAGTCATCTTGCCTCTACGAGCAGCAAAATTTTCCACGGGCACGTTCACATTTAAGTCAATAGAAGATTCAAGGTTGTGCCTCTGCTTTGCAGACGATTCCGCTGAAACACTCACGGACAAAAGCAATGAAGCGTGGCAGAGGCACGGCTTGTCGCGTACCAGACACACAGTCCTGCCTTTGGCATTGTGACTCACTGTTCTACATGCCACATAGGAATGTAGAACAGTTCATGTCTACGTTCGTGTCTCTTTGTGTTCCAAATGATTCTGTTGACTCTAACACCAGGAGAGGCACGGTACGGAGGCCCAGAGAGGCATGCTTGCATTTTACGCGGGATCACAATTATCACAGGCACGGTCATGAAGCGCTCAAAGGCATGGTCGGTGGTATTACATAGAGTCACGATAACCTTTGTCTTACGCACAGCCACGGGCGTTTATTCTATGAGGCACGGAATGGCCTATACGAGAGACTCTATTTTTAAAAGCTTATTTCCTTGTATTTAAAAGCACGGATGTGCAGTCCATAGTATATCATTCGAAAAGGGCGTCGACGTTCATGGCTATCTATGTTTCAGTGTCAAGGGTCACAAGCACGGGCATACAGCCCTCAAAGGTTTTCTAATTACGTAGAGTCACACACAGAGGTTTTCTAATTATATTTCAGAATGAGTCGGCGGAGAGGCATGGTTTATTCTTACCCGGAGTCACGATTGTGCGATTATTACGGAAACCAAATAGAATCGGGCGAACCGCCAAGTCTGTCAGTGTTTTAGGTCAGAGGTCACCTACGTGTCTCTTTGTACTCCAAATGCATTCGTTGATTGATCAACAGGAGTGGCACGGTGAAGATGCTCAGGGAGGCATGCTTGTGTTTTACATGGAGTCACGTTCGTGCATTAATTGCGAAAACCCAATGTTTCGACGGGTGTCTCCTCGTATTCGGGTGTGAATGCCATGTGGGACCGCTCGAGAAACCCAAGGGTCCGATGGGCGTCTCCTCCGGTGACGGCGCTCTGGCTTGTAGCCTGAGGCCAGGCTCTAGCTATTTAAGCAGGACGGGATCTCGAAACGCTAGCTACACCCTCTTCGCCCCTCTGCCCGTCGCCAGGCTATCCATTCCTCTTGCTGCTCTCCATCCTGACCCTCTCCGCCATGGCTAGGCAGGAGGACACTACTGCCGAACCCCGTGCCCAGACACCGGAGGGGATCAAGGCTGGCGATGGTTCCTCATCTGTAAGTTCACTCTGCTTTCACTTCTTTCCTTTTTTCTTTCCTTCGGCTACTTGATTTAGATGTGAAACGTGAATAAGCCAGACGGAATCTCGAAACCCTAGCCACATCCCCTTCATCCTTTTATCCGCCTCTAGGCCATCCACTCCTCTTGCTGTTCTCTACCCTGACACTTTCCGCCATGGCTGTGCAGGATGACACTACTCCATACAGTTGTGTCCTGACGCAGGAGGAAATCTCGGCTGGCCAGGCTTCCTCATCTGTAAGTTCACTCTTTCTTTCGGCTACCCGGATTAGTTGTGAAACGTGGATCATTGTGGTGAACTTCATCCTAAGTTGATGATAGTGCGTCCTACCATCAATCTGACACCTTCTCTTTTGTCCTGGTGAAGAACCGGTGGGAGGCTACGGAAGCTCACCTCTTGAAGATCGTAGAGATATCCACGAGGTTGTATGATCTTTTGGATGAGAAGACGAAGGCGAAGCTCAAACTTGTGTACGACAAGCTCACGCTGGAGACATACGTTATGATAAAAGAGGTCAAGGAACTTCGTGCCCAGCGACCCTGATCGCTGTATCTGAAGCAATTAAGTAGTGGACTAAAAAGTTTCTTATTTTGTCTTGCGTCACATCGTAGTCAGTAACTTTGATAACAAACGTGTTTTTGTTTCCTGGGTCAAGTTTATGGGTACAGATGTGAACATTAACGTAATGGCCAATTCGAGAGGCGCTGTTTTTAAAAGCACGAGTGTGAAATCTCTGCAGCCAAGGTTCTTTGTACCAACTAGAGTCATGTCTTGTGCACACTTGAAGGCATGGACATTAAGCGCTCAAAGGCATGGACGGTGGTATTACATAGTCAAGCTAGCCTGTGACTCTATCAGATGGACGTGGACATTAAGCGCTCAAAGGCATGGACGGTGGTATTACATAGTCAAGCTAGCCTATGTGAGGGTGTTGTTTTTAAAATCTTCTTTCCTTGTATTTAAAAGCACAGACGTGAACTCCCTATGGACACGGTTCCCTATTGAGTTGCATCACACATCTTTCTTGATGTTACGTATATTATTTCGATATGAAAGGCGTAGACGTTCGTGGCTATCTGTATTTCATTGTTTCACAGTGAAGCACGGACATGCTTTTAAACAAAGCACACGCATGTCTCGATTTGCAGAAACAGCATTGTCGTGGTTCTACAGGACGCTATGTTCTAGGCTGTGTGCAACATGTTTCCACCCAAATGTTCACCATAGGGTCACAGACATACATAGAGGAAGTGTCGTGCGGTGATAACAGACACACAATCTTACAGATACAAGAGGCACGAGGAGGCATATTGATTAAAATCATCAGAAATGAATCAGATTATACATGCGCACGCATATAGAGAGATGCATAAAAAGTGGGTTACAAGAGATAAACTAAGTTGGTAATAGTAAACGATCGCTGGTATTAACTAATAATAGAACTTAACAACAGGCATACAACATTACGCTCAAACTTATTGTAGAACACACACAGTAAATAGAAGTCCTGATCATGACAGATCGACTGGGTCACTGAAAACTAAAAAGTAGTAACAAGTCAATGCTAGGTGGATGCTTGAAACATCAAATAGAGCCACGGCTTTGATGGTACGAGATGCATTGTTGTACTTGAATACCAGGCACGGGCATGCCCCTCCGTGATTTAATTATTTACCGCACACATTCACAAATCGTGCATGTCTGTGTGAATCTATTCGACGCCGGAAGCACGGTTCTACATTCATCTTCCCTCTAGAAGCGGCAAAATTTTCCACGGGCACGTTGACAATTAAATCACTAGAAGATTCAATGGCCGTGACTCTGCTTTGCAGATGATTCTGCTAAAACGCGGACAAAACCAAGTAAGTGAAGTGATGGCAGAAGCACGACTTTTCAAGAACGAGACACACTATTCTACATACCACACAGGCATGACCGTGATTCCATGTGCTTTAGTAGCATGTAAAGACATAATTTTCTCACAGCAAACGCCGTGAACCTACTGCCAGGCACTATATCCATTTGTGAAACAGAAAAACAAACACAACCGTGACCCGTTCTATTTGAAATCTTTGCATGAAAGAAGCACAGCGTGAAGGCGCATGAGGCACGGTTGGACACGCATCGCAAGCATGTTTATTTGAATTGCTTATAGACATGCATTCATGACAGAAGAACAGGCGTAAGAACAGGCGAGGCACTGTTAACACGAAAGCCACGGTTATGCAGCCCAGAAGCATGACCCAGATTCTGAGAGTCACGGTTGAACACTCACCGGTGGCATGGCCTTGGCTGCCTGTGTCCTTATGTTATTTTTATCTCTCTTTCACGCAGCAGAGAAGCATGCTTGTATGCTTACAACATCCATGTTCAGAAATCGACACGGGTTGCGGAAAATAACAAGGAAACCAGTGCCTCTGATATTTTTCTCTGCCGAGTAAAAATACATAAAGAAGCAAAAGGCGTTCTTATTTAAATTTGTTTTATTTCTATAACTGCAGCAAATTAACTTACAAGCCGTACTTATAACCACAACACAAGAAAATAAACAATCAACACCCGCCCTCCCTCCCCACCGATCGCTTGCTATTTCATCGCTCCACGTGCTGCCTTGTTTTTCAATGTTCAGCGATCCATTCTTCCTTCTCGACCCTTGTGCAACCCCTATTTACCTGTAAAATTAATATTCATACATAAAAACAAAGCGAAAAATTGCAGTCATCATTGTTTTTTGCTTACGTCTTGTTTAAACTGCATTATTACCTTTTAATTTTTCTATTGGTACTGTTCTCCGGTACCAAAAAGTCTCCACTCAGACCTTTTCTTTCTGGAAATGGACTGCGTAGATTCCTTGCCTTGTCCTGGGCTTCCCTGCACGCATCATGTGTGCCTGGCTTGTGTGATGTTCGATTCTGGCGTAGATGCAACACTTTGGTAAATGCTCCCTGCTGCCAGTGGGGTCGTTGGAGTTGCTGACGTCTGACGTCTTCCTCCTGGGCTTTGAGTGCATTGTCTTGAGCCGTTTGATGTCCTCGATGGTGTTGTTGGTGTTGTCGGCCATTTCATTAATCTTGCCCTCTTCTCCTGCTGCGATTTCCTCTTCTCCTCTTCAATCCTCATCCTCTCCTGGACTTTTTGTGTTATTCGGGCTGTTTGTTTTCCTGTGACCCTTTACTCTACAACGGCCGCACTTGGTTGCTTCTTTGTTGCCTTTTCCTTTGTTCTCAAAACCGGCTTTGATTCGATCTCCCTTTTTCATGCCCTTTGAGCCACTCATGGGAGGGTTCTTGAGAGTTTCGGCAAGAATGCCTGTGTCCGGTTCCTCTACAAGTGCCGCCATGACTTTTATTTTCATATCTACCGTACACTCACATAGCACACGGTATGCCTTCTCTTTTCTGCAAGCATTTGAACAGATATCCAACAACTCAGCGTAAGCTAGGCCGAATCTCATAGTTTCATCGTCTTGTACAGTCATGCTATCACCTTGACTTGTAGACAGAACTTTCACACTCTCTAATAGAATCCTGGTCCATATGGGGATGACAAAGGATTTTGGAAGTTGATCGATCATGCCTGTTTGGTCCATCACCTTAAGCACATGGCAGCACTGAATGCCATCCCTACTCATTTTCTTGCAGCTACAACTGTATATTTATTTTTGCTCATCCACATGTACCCTGAACTCAGACCTATCAATTTCCTCGCCCGGATATGGTTTCCACACATTTTCTCCAGGCTCAATAATCTTTTAAAAAAAATACTACCTCCCCTTTGCCAGATCAAAGCACTTGAAGTAAGTCCGGTTCCGTAGCTCCAGCTGGAATTTCCTGAAAATTCCATTTGTGTACACTTGACTTGCTTGTCTTTCAATCGGAAAACCCGTCTCTAGTGATGGTTCCTTCTCTTCTGTTCGGTGTCTTTTCTTGTCAAGCGTGGAGAGGCAATTTTGCTTAATCATGTGATACCCATCAACAAACCTTTTTATTGTGTCCCTATGGTTAACGTAATTCTTCCACATCGAATTTGTGCTCTCACTGTGAGTGGTTGTTGATGAGAAAGGATAGAAGTAGTCCTTGAAGTAGGCCGGCACCCAGAAATTTCGGAGTTCCCATAGCGTGTTCAGGTGTTTGTTGCCTTCCGCCTTGTGCACAGAAATTGCTGCTTTCCACGCACGCTCAAAATCGTCTTGATCTAGTGATTTTTTGATGATTCGAAATAAATCATCAGACATCCCTGGGTGCTGCGCAAACACTGCTGCATTATTTTCCTTTAGGTTCTTCCTAATATGCCACCAGTAGAACCTGTGCCTCGTTCTTGGAAGAGCTTCCTTTATTGCAGTCTTCATCACTTGGTCCTGGTCTGTTATTATGTATTTCAGCTCTTTACCTCGCATTGCCTCGAGAAACATGCTTAGGAGCCACTTGAATGACCCTATTTTCTCATCCTTCAAAAGACCTACTCCAAACAGGACGGTCGACCCATGGTTGTCGACACCTATAATTGGTGCAAATGGCAAGCCATATATATTCGTAGAGAATGTCGTGTCAAAAGACATGAAATCTCCATATATATCATAATTCATCTTACACAAGGAGTTTGTCCAGAATAGGCTGCGCACTACATTGTTCTCTATCTCTTCCACATGGTGGAATCCCGGCCTCCGCCTCTGCATATTGGCAAACAATTTCATGGTGTCTGCGGTATCAGTGCCGCGCTCTCCAGCCCTGTCCCGGCATGCAATGTTGCTTATGTCAATCGTGTCGAACATAATTTCTCGCCTCGGTTTCCCCATGGCAGTAGAAATATGCATAACCTTCCTTGGTTCTAACCTCGCCTTCTGCAACACTTGTATAAAGAATTTCTCCTGAGGTGTCATCTTCTTATAGCATCTCATGAACTTCAGCATCCAATCGGATGGGTGAAGCTGGTGGTTGTGCTCTAGACGCACGTTCTTCAGATACCATTTCTTCCTATCTGTATCCCTCTTGGCTGTTATTTGCACTGGGCAGCTTGTCCAGATCAAGCAGTTGCTCCTTCTCTCCTTAACATGTCTCTCAGTTGTTTTATTCTGGCCTTCCTTGGTGCACTGAAACACCTGCTTGTCAAGCTGCTGATCATATGTTGATCTTCTGCTTGTTGACGCTTGGCAGCAAAGCCAACCTTTCTAGCATATCTGCACAAAAAGAAAAAGCACTCATCCAATGATCCGAATACCATACCATCCTCTGGTTCGAGCGCTTCGGTGACCTCCCGCGTCGTTGGGTATATGCCTTCTTTAAACATGTCGTCCATTTCTTTCTCTACAATGGTCGGCGGCGCCATGATGATTCTGTCTACCGTGTCTTTGTTCATCTGATTGCATTCACTTCTGACGACATCAGTCTCATCGCCAGCCACAGGTCCACTTACATCAGAGCTGCTGCTGCTTTGTTGTTTGTCACACGCAGCAGCGTCGTTTCTCCATGGCATAGTCAAATCCATAAATGAGTCTGCATCTCCACTGTTGCATTGTGCAATGCTGCTCCCTATTTCTCCTGCACTTGTGCAACCAAGGGACTGTGCTGCTTCTACCATGAAATCCGTGCTGGCGCTGTACGATACTTGCTGCTGTGAACATTGTGCTTCCTTTGAAATGGATGGAGAACTATGACATTTCTTTGCCTCATCTGTTATCCCCTCCGCCAATTCCTGAACACATGGCACGAAACAGAATTAGATGTCTAGAGCAGCATATGCATTTTTTAATTTCTAAACAAAAGATTTATATGACTCATTAGGACTCATCCGGTTTACCAAAACCAGACCCGTGCCTCTTCACGAAGTATAAGCGGTACACCAGAGGCACTGTTCACATTACACCCAGCAGCATGAATGTGACCATGCGACACACACATCTGCACAAAGAGGCACAGATGTGCTTCTGTTTACACCATACAACCAGAGAGGCACAACAACAACGTATACAAAAGAACAACTACACATACAACCGTCCTCCTGTTTTGCACTTTACCCTGTTCTTCCATAAAACTGTTTGTGTGTTGAATTGAAAAAGCATAGTTCCAACATCACCTTTGTTTTCTCATGCCTCTCTTGTCCAGAAAATCTTGGCGACAACCTTCGTGCATTGGTGATTTCGCTGACGATTCTGAATGCCATCGGAGATCCTTTGGAAGGACCACTCGTGTTGACCGCCATAGGTGATCCTTTCAAAGGACCTTGCCTTATGTTTTCATCGATCCGTGGACTACCACGATACTTGCTTCCTTGTTCATACACCTGCGTGTGGAAGATACTACAATTTAAATATACCAGACGAAAACAAAGAAAAAATTGCTCACAAAAAATATACATTTGCTTTAAATGTTGTTGCATGTTCGTATATGTTGTCACCTATATTGCCTTCTCGTGCTGCTGTATGGTAGAGTTTATTGCTCCTATGTTTGATTTTGTCGTTGGGCCCTTCTTGCTTGTGCAAACCGTACTGAATCCTTGAACACCAATGCTTTTGTTGCCAATGATCCTTTTGCTTGCATCAAAGGAAATTTTGTTACCCTGTACCTCTTCATTATGACTTCCTACAAACGCTGGGCCGTCACAACGCCCGCTTTGCGCCTTTGTGGGCATTTGTGTATTCAAACAAAAAAATAATTAGAGGCACGTGCGACTAAAACTTCCACGTACGTTAAACCAGCGTTCGAAGTTTTCGTTGTTACCTGCACAATCTGCTTAGTGGAGTCTCTGCTGCTTAGAATGCTCCTCTTGGTATGTGTCTGTTGCACACCATGCTCCTGGTTGGGACGTTTGCCAAGAACTTGTATCTCACTCTTGACTCCAATTATTCCAGTCTGCATGGCATGTGCATGTTTGACAGCATCTGCATCCTTGATCTTCTCGTTTTGTAGTAATTTTTTTCTTCCACCTCTCGATACTCAACTGCAGAGTAGGTGCACAGGATAAACAAATATTATAGCATTCATCCAGGATATATAAATCATTTTTGTTGCTGTTAATGATCTACTATTTGGTGTTCTCAGTGGTGACACCTTGACAACAAAACTTCCTAGAAATAAAAGACCAAACACTAATATTCAACTGCCTTACTATTACCTGCCTACCATAATCCTTGCCGATGTCGTTCAAAGACTGACCGTCCCTGTTGTCCTGACCAGATGACGCACTCGTGAACATCTGCCCGAAAAAGAGTCGTAATAAATATAAAGGTTATAAACCTGCAGTATCAATGTTGAAACTTTTCGAAGTCGATATCAACAGACATATATTTTTAGTTCTATATAATTGACATATATATATATTAATTGCAGTGTAAAACTAAATAGTTTTATTATATGAATCCCGACGACAATAAATTCATCAACGAATTGAATCTCGTGTATCAGGAATCGCCACGCAAAAGGTGCGTTGATAATTTTTTTACCAACCTTTGATTGCCGAATCTTATGCGTTGATTGTTCGGAAGTCACACCTTTCTAAGTTGTGGGGGGGGGGGGGTCTGCTTCCGTGAATATTGTCAGTGATCCCCTTCAATGATTTTGAATCTCAGATAGAGAGAAAAGAGAAAGAGAGAGTGAGAGAGAGAGAGCGAAAGCAAGAGAGAGGCTACTTCGTTTTTTTTGCGTGTAGGAGAAGAATAACCTGATAGGTGGGGTGAGTTTTGCGACGCATGAGAGATGGGCATGTTTCTTGGGCGTGACGAGATGTGGTAGGTCGACTTCACTTGACCGTCGACGACACTGACAAGTGGGCTCTCAGTTACTAATTCCTCTAAGTCTCTCACTAACTTGTGGGGTCGGCCTTATATGAGTCCTACGAGGAGTACCTCCATCTGAGGTGAGAAAATGTGGTACGTGGACTTCAAACTCATACTGACATGTGGGCTCTCAAATAGTTCCTCCAAGTATTTGACTAACTTGTGGGGTCGTCCGTAGATGAGTTCCAGATCTCTCTCCATCTAGCATCGGTGGTGACAGGTGAGCTCTCCAAAGGAAAGCCAATCATGATCCCTTCGCAGAGTTCGCTCGTCACTGAAAAATTATCGGTCTCCTTCATCTCACTCATCGTGGATCTCCTGTTCAGGTAATCCATTGCATCCCCACCATGATTATGCCATTGATTCAACGTTTGAACAAAAAAATTACCGGTGCTAGCAATTCCGCGGGCTGCGTACACACCGCATGTGTGCAACACAGCAGGTGGGGCACGATTTGAATATCGGTTCCGGATCCAATTATCTTCAGCTGGTCCGTGCTCAAACTGTTGCGCCGTCTTAACAGCAGAGGGGTTATGGATTTAAAATTAGGACTCAGCTAACCTCACTTTAATCATGCCAACTGCATGCTTCCACCGTGGTTTTCCTAACTTGAGTTATATCTCCAGCCATGCAAAACTTAAGCACTCGTCGTAGCTAATCAACTAGAGACAGGTCAAATTATTTGTATAGATCCGCAATCTATAGCAGGGATCCAAAGGACTTACGTCCTTTTTGCAAAGTAGTTACTAACTCAGAGTTATGACCCGTCTTAGCTAACCAACCTGTTGATGATGGTCTCACATGGACTGCTAACAACTGTCTTACATAGCTGACCTGGTAACGATGATGTCTCATGACCTCTTATGTAGAGTTCGATGAGATGGACTCCACCCCACAGCTATCGGAGAGTCAGTCTCAGTCTGTCGATGGCTCGGAGATTGTCACCCAAGATTTCATGGTTCATGACCAACTAGAGACAGAGAGACTAAGGATCGAGTTAAAACGTGCATCACACAAAAAGCTTGTTGAGGAGTACAGGACAGAGAAGCAGCTTACTACCTCAAAGTATGTGTTTTTTATCATGCATCTCGCGTGTGTCGTTGAAATTTCTTTGGAAATCAATACCTCTCATTCTAGCTGCATTTTTAATTGCGGCTTAAATATTTGTCTCTGTTTTGCTGACTCGGCATTTATATGTAAGCTTCTGCCAGAAAAACATGTGGTTCAACAATACATTTGCTAAAGGTCATTTATTATCTTTGTCCACATAGTTGTTACAATGGGTGAATACGAAGAAGAGTTCAGCACAAAATTTAGCTTCCAGAAATTCATTACTGTCTGTGAAAAGCTAACAGAACCACAAAAGCAGCTTGGCAAACATATTGGTTTTGGACCTTCTAGATCTGTGCTGTCGCGAGCTTCCAAGGTGTTTCATTCGCTAGCTTGTCCGATATTTTGATTGCCCTTCGAGGTATTTCATACTGCCTAGTGGATACAGATTCCTTATCAACTCGTACACCATGCACCGAATCTTAGGAATTCCACTTGGCGGGCAGATTATCCCTAGAAAATGCTCAAAAGCTTTCAGATGTCAGGTTAAGTCTGAAACTCGGTGTGCTGGGCATGCTCCAAACATCAGAGAGTTAATTGATCTCATAACCCGAGAGCTGACAGGAGAAGTGTTTCAACATGTTTTTGTGATGTTTGCAATAGCGGTATTTCTATGCCCAACGACATATGATTGCGTTAGCCTAGACTACTTAGCCGCTCTAGAAGGACCAGCAAGTAACATATCATCATATGATTGGTCCAATGTTGTCACAGAGAAACTGGTGGCATCACACCAGACCTTCAAAGACAAAGGATTCGCAGGCGCCCTATGTGGCTGGCTCCTGATTCCAGTGGTTCGTTCACTAACTTGTACATTTCTTTATACCCAGAAGCAACTACAAGAACATGATTAATTTTTACCTCTTCCCCACTTACAGATAACGTATTTTGAGTACCTGGATACAAAGATTATGGACATGGAACCTGACACTCCTGCAAGACTTGTCATGTGGGACACATAGGCCATTAAGAATTATGCTAACATAGATAGCCTGTCAACAGAGGATGGAATTTTTGGGAAACACACGGTGAGTCAACTTTTCATCATTTTCCTTTGGCGAAGTTTTCGACTCAACATAATGACTCAGTTGCCATGTATTAATTTGACTTGACTATAATTATTTCCTTCCACATGGAAGCTGAAAGACATTAGGCGCACGCCTTTCCAACCACCACCTGGCTATCAGACGCCATTTTTTCAAATGAGTCCCAGACTAGAATCCTACATAGGAGAATTTGTGCCTCAAGAAAAACTTTGTTCCATAAGTGATTTCCAGCTTCTGCACCAGATTTAATGTTTGAAATGATGTTCCCTAAGTTTTTAAGAAACATATACATGACCTATTGTGTTCATCCAGACAGTTTCCTATAGTACGTTAGCTGTGCTTTTGTGTTAAAACTAGAAGTGCTTCATATAGGACATTTGTTGTCCTTTCGTGGTCATCCAGACAGTTTCCTATAGTACATTAGATGTGCTTTTGTGTGTAAAACTAGAAGTACTTCCTATAGGAGGTTAGCTGTGTTTTTGTGTTAAAACCAAAAGTGCTTCCTACAGGACGTTAGCCGTGCTTTTGTGTTAAATATAGAAGTGCTTCCTATAGTACGTTAGCTATGCTTTTGTGTTAAATATAAAAAGTGCTTCCTATAGTACCTTAGTTGTGCCTTTGTGTTAAAACCAGAAGTGCTTCCTATAGGACGTTATTTGTGCTTTTGTGTTAAAACCAGAACTGCTTCCTATAATACCTTAGCCGTGCTTTTGTGTTAAAACTAGAAGTGCTTTCCTATAATACGTTAGTCGTGCCTTTGCATTAAAACTAACAGGGCTTCCTACGCTAGCTATGCTTTTGTGTTAAATATAGAAGTGCTTCCTATAATACGTTAGCTGTGCCTTTGCGTTAAATATAGAAGTGCTCCCTATAGTACGTTACCTGTGCTTTTGTGTTAAAACCAGAACTGCTTCCTATAGTACGTTAATCGTGCCTTTGTGTTAAATATAGAAGTGCTCCCTAGAGTACGTCATCTGTGCTTTTTGTGTTAGATATACAAGTGCCTCCTATAGTATGTTAGTTGTGCTTTTGTGTTAAAACTAGAAGTGCTTCCTATAATACGTTAGCCGTGCCTTTGCATTAAAACTAACAGTGCTTCCTATAGTACGTTAGCTGTGCTTTTGTGTTAAAACTAGAAGTGCTTTCCTATAATACGTTAGTCGTGCCTTTGCGTTAAAACTAACAGTGCTTCCTATAGTACGTTAGCTGTGCATTTGTGTTAAAACTAGAAGTGCTTCCCATAATACGTTAGTTGTGCCTTTGCGTTAAATATAGAAGTGCTCCCTATAGTACGTTACTTGTGCTTTTGTGTTAAAACTACAGGTGCTTCCTGTAGTACGTTAACTGTGCCTTTGTGTTAAATATAGAAGTGCTCCCTATAGCACATCATCTGTGCTTTTTGTGTTAAAACTACAATTGCATCCTATAGTACATTAATTGTGCCTTTGTGTTAAATATATAAGTGCTTCCTATAGTACGTTAGATGTGCCTTTGTGTTAAAAATAGCACTGCTTCCCTGCGACGGTAGATCAACCATGCTTCGTAAGGTACGTCGGGTGTGCTCTTTCAAGGAATATGTTCACCATGATTCATGGACTTTGTTAGCCGCGCTTCCCGCAGCACACCATGTGTCCTTCTGCGCACATTATTCCATGCCTTTTCTGCAATTATTGACACAACGTATAGTAGTTCACAAGATATTTTTCATTTTTGGTATTAATAACTTCTTTTCATTCTCGGTGTTAATAATATTTGATGGTTTTTCTTTCAATTCCAGGCCAAGATGAAAATTGCCAAAGTTATCAATGAAATGTACACAGAACTTTTCTCGTGGATTCAACCAGTTCTCGAGCAGAAATTGGAGAAGCTCCTTTCACTTGGTAGGGATCTTCGTGCAAAAGAAACCAAGACCAGAGACCAGGGCGTTTATTGTAACTTGCAACAGGACAACTCAAATGAAAAAGAAACTTTTTCATCACTCCCTTCAACATATTCTACACTTCCAAGTTCTAGCACGACAAGCAGTCAAAGTTCTTCCAGCAGTGGCTCGACCAGTGTCCTTCACACCACATCATACTCCCTGGAAAATTTAAAGGGTTGCTGCGATACCCTTGACCTAGAATCCCAGAATCCGTACGACAAAGAGCAGTCCCAAATTCGTCTATCTTCACGCCTAAAATCATCAACCCAGATTAAGTTGCTACTGGAAGTGAACAGGATCGACCACAACAAAGAGGACATTGATGAACAAGCCAATATTCATCTAGACAAAATGCATAACCATCTGCAAAATTGCCTTGATGGCTTGCCGGTCCATGAGCCCTTTGTGTCAACATCTGAGATGCTGGAGAGCGGGGCAATTATAATGACAGTTGAAAATTCATCTAAGTGTGCTGTACCGATTGAAACCCAAAATTCTGCTGGAGGATCTGCAGACCTCAACTCTCTGACAAGCCCACTAGAAAAACTCCTAGAGGAAACAGCAAAACCTACTACAACAGAAACATCAGCCTCGCACTCTGCGGTTGACAAACAATTACTGACTGATCCAATCTCAACAGATACACCTGGAGCACCTGTTTATCACACTGGGAAAACGTCACCAACTACTGCACGGTCCAGCGGTTCTGACAGCGCTCACAACAACTCTTCAACCAACACAAAGAGCCTCACTGTATCCCAGCCTGCAAAAAAATCAAACAATGTCACTGGACAACGTTCTTCTTTGCTGCCATAAGATAAGGTCCATCTTGTTTCAACTTTGAGTGACGAGAAGAACATTGCTGAAACAGAATGCACAAGAGCTACTTCCTCCCTTGCTCCTACAGTAGAAATCCCCAGTGATTCTGCCAGCGGTTCTGGCTCAGTACTGGACACGGGAAAAGAAATTCCATCCACTAGTGATGCTCCACTGGTTGCTGCAGCATCTGTCAATGCAAAAGACAATAACATTGCAGAAGAACATGAAAAGTGTATGAAGCAACCACCTATTGATCCCACAGACAGCGTCCCTATTACCACAAGTGCACATCTGCTAGAACCGGAACCACAAATGGCAGCCCACAAGATGTCCTTACAACAGTCAGAAGATCCATGTAACAAGAGTACAACGCCTCCTATGAAAGAGTTAGGATACTGGAGCCTCCACATAATTCAACAAAAACTGCAAACAACCAGTCTCTACAAGCTGACAACTAGAGAGGCCTCCTTGATTGTGGATTCATTGATGATGATCAAATATGGTTTGACCCATCTATCTATGAACAACTTGACAGAGTCATTGAACAAAAAAAGAAACAACCCTTTCATAACCAAGTAGCATCACAACAATGTCAACCTGATACTGTCTCACACTTGGCCAAGAATTCAAGCTCGTTAGTTAGATCTTCCCTTTGTAACTATCCAGAGCCACCTATACCCAGCAGATCAGGATCAATGTCAGGAGGTAGCCACCTTGCACAGGCCTTTGATACGTCATACTCTACAGGTTCAACTCAAACTGTCTTGTCCCAAAGTTTAGTAGCAACTCCCTTGTCCCAACACTACCACCAACCAGCTCCTAGTATCAAAAACCACTTCTACCAACATCCTGGTGCTCAAAATAACGGCGGTTCAAACAACAGCCAGCGCTCACCATATGTGATGAACAACCAAAGTCACAAGCAGTACCAGCAACAAACCACTGTCAGTGATGCCCACTACCCCCAACACAATGATGCTCAGAATAACAGCACTACACGGTGCCAACAACGCCAACCTCAAGAGTGGAACAATCAGCAACCACCCAGAGGCGAGTCTAATGGGCAAAGTTATAGTGCCTTGCAACAATAGTTCAATAGCATGCAGTATTCCGGCCATCCTCTCCAGCATTTTCCAACAGATATTCCTTCAAGCTCAACCGGTGATCTAACTGTCAGAACATTAGAACTGCGCATGTAGCACCAACCACAACGCCTAATGTTCCAAAGAAACAACATTATAATGAGGGTCATCTGCAACTTAGTAATGGTCAATTGAACTCCGGTGGTCATGTCTTCCAGCCTCATCAACATCATTCTTAGCTAGAACAGACTCGATTCACTGATCAAGGGAATGACCATCAAGATCACTGCCAACTTTTGGAAATAAGAGACTCTACAATGGAGGAGAAAGAAGTGTATGAAACAATCGTCGACAGTACGCCAGGTATCAAGAAAAATGATAGGTAATGAATTTGTTGTTCATGTTACAGTAAAGTTTTGGTCCCTTCGTTTACTAATGCAATGTATTCTGCCTGAAGCTATCATATTCAAGTGTTTCGGCTTGATTCTTCTACTACTGTAATTGAATACAAATCATTTCCTCTTATGTTAAAAAAGAAAATCTTACAATTTAAAATTCATTTGTTTTTGACAGCAAGAGGATATTCTTCGTCGATCGACGTTGGGCCGATCACCGAACTTTAGGTTTGTCAATGAAGGTATACGGATATATCAACTCATTTGTGGTCGACACCTACTCAATGTTGCTGATAAAAGAACAATTCTATGGACAGCCAAGACTTGTGCACAAGCATATAATGTACATGGACGCTTCTCTAAGTTCTTGCATCTCATAAATAATAATAACAAGCCACATTTACTACTACTACTACCACACTGAGTGACACAACTTCTTCAATTTTCTGCAGGATAAATTTCAAGTTCTAGGAGCAAGCATTGCACTACTCAAGGAACACATTGTGGAAAAAACGATTGGGTACAGATTGCCCAACAAATGTAGCATCGTGAGTTCACCCTACTCACTCTATCTTCCAAGTGTTCATCTTCGATTCTACCAATTTTTCTTGTTACAATGATATTATTCCCTGTTAATTATTTTAGGTCTTACTACCTGTGAGAAAGGAACCACATTTTATCTACCTCATCATCGTGAATATTTCAATGCGTCGCTCCGAAATTATTTGTCCTTATATCAATTGCATGGTATAAAGGAGCACTCGGACATTGTCATCAAAAACTTCAAGAGAGCTTACTATTCTGCTTACAACAACCAACCTCACACCATGGCCTCCTTTCATGTCAAACTGTGCAGAGTGTATGTAACTCAGACAGAGAGTGAGTTTCTTTTATCTGTAGCTCTACCTCATTTAAACCATGCATTTCTTTGTTCCACTACACATCCCATATCTACTGTTCACCTTCTAATCACCAACATTAATTCTCTCAATTTTCAGGGATGACAGTGCTATTTACACCATGCATTTGATGTCGCTCATTAATTTGAATAATAATTCATTTTTTATCAACAAAGTAAGTTCTGTCTCATTGACAACAAATCAACATACGTTCATCCAAGCCAGCTGAACATTATGTTTTACAATAAATTTTATCAGTTTGCACGGTTATGTGTTCGCAGATCCATGTGAAACCGATGAGAGAACAACTAACTTACAAAATGATAACACCCCACTACAACACAGGGCATGTATTTGAGGCACTAAGCATCCTCATCGACAAACACAATATCCGGCGCGAAATAAGAAGAGTTGGAAGAAGATGACTACTTCTTAAATGCGCCTTAATTTAGCTGGAGCCATGCGAACATTATTTCAGCCATATCGACTCATGTAATCACAACAATATTTCAGCTATTTTTGTGTCGGTCCAAGATATCTCCTATGGATCCCATTAAACACAGCTGTAGTTTTTCCAAAAGTTATAAACATGATATTCAAGACATTACTCCTTGCACTGGAACACCACTCACTTCGAGTAGACATAATAAAAGAAACAACTACAACACGGAGGAAAAACACTATCGATTCGTAAGCATCTGACGAAGGAGCTAAATGACTCACCTCCAGTAATGTTGCTAAATGACTCACCTCCAATAATGCGGGTCATAGAGGCACTGTCGTGCCTCTTGTCCACATAGAACGTGCATCTCTTACCACGGACAACTAAGCTAACACACACAAGTGCGCCACCAGTTAACACAGGACCGTCCCCTCTCGATAGCTTAACACCAGTCCCTCTCCAAGCCAATGAGTCATGGAAGCACGACCATGGCTCAAGTTAACGAAAGAAGAATCATCCTCTGTGATAGACGACTAAACTGAAAAAATACCAAAACAAAAGAATGACTGTGACTTCAACTGTAAAAGGTCTGTGACCTCACAAGTTTCACCGACGAGTCTCTCTCAGCAAATAAGTGAAAGCAAACGTTTCGAAAGAAAGGCACGACTGTGCCTTTGAATAGCATCGTAGATGTGCCTTTCCGAGCAAATGTGTAAGAGAAAGCATTTGCGAACAACAAACAGAACTCTGACTCAACATAACATAGGACATGCCTCCACTAACTAGACAGACGTGACTTCACTAGCAGACTAACTAGAAATATTACAGAACATACAACCATGACAGTGACTCATACTAACATAACGCAGTGCCTCTCTGAATTTAATACCAAAAGGAAGAATAACACCTCTGCCAAACATACGACAATGCATCCAATGCCTTCACGGCCATGCCTTTCAAAATCAAAGTACCACCACAATAATTGAAACACAGAAACGCAACCGTCACTAACATAATACTCCCACAACAAGTATCACACTGGATTACCGTCCCTAAAACAGACAACATATATTGAAACGGATAACATATATTGAAACAGACAACAAAGTGAGAAAATCTGAAGAATCTTAAACACACTCAAGCTCTGCATAAAAACATTTCAAACACACAACCACAACCGTATATTCAATATAAAAATAACCGTGCCAAACATAGTGCAAACACAAAGTGAAAGTGAAGCCCCTACTTGTCAGTGTGACGATATTGAGAGAAGAACTGAAGCAGCCAGCAAACTAATAACACCAGAGCGTGCCTTGCCCCTACCTTTCACTTATTTTCGTGATTCTTGCCTCCCTGAACAGACGACTGTGCGCTGCCTAGAATCACGAAAGTGCACATCTGAGTGCTCCCTTTAATACATCTCATCTTATACCAACTCGTAGCAAAAAATCATAGAGGAAAATATTCTTGAAGGCACCCAATCAAGAAAAACATAATGGAATGAAAATAAACTTAAATTTCCAAACTAGTCAACTCCATCCGGTTCAAAATAAAACCACCACAATTACAAATTCATAAATCTATGTAATATTACCCCATACAATAACTATCAAATAACCAATTCATCACACAATCCATCTTGCCAGCACTTCCACCTGGAGTACTCCTCAGAAACGTCCTCGCCATATGAGATCAAGAAGACAGCGACAATGCAGGATGTCCCTCATTAACAGAAACCGTCCGTATAGCTCATAGCTCACATACCCTTCCTAAAGGAAAAGCAAATGAAAACATGAATATACAAAAAATCGTATTGTTCTAGCAACAAAGGCAGAAACTACCGAAAATGAAATCTTCACTTACAGTAGCTCCATATTTCAGGTGATCAAAAGTAAGTGGCTTCCAATCCCAGTAGTGACGAAGAAGTTCTGGAAAAGATGACTCCAGCTTCGAATAAGATTCGTCAATGATGGCTCCTGCTAAGTCCTCCATGGAGTCCCTTTCTTCGCCGCCTTTGATCATAAACTTCTCTTGGATCTCCATGTGGTACCCTTCTGGAATTCTGATGAAATCTTGAAAAAGAGCATCTCTAATATTCCTGACGCCCACACTAAAGAAAGTTATACCTCTATTCTCAAGGAAATCCTTCAGGGCAGGGCACTCCGTCCTGGCCCAGCAGAAGTGATAGACCAAAACATGATTCCGCATAGCCAGTTGCATGATGGCGACTTTTCTACGCCCGTAACAATCCTTTCGCGTAAATTCCATGCCGAGACCAACAAACTTATGCTTCTCCTCGTGCAACCAGTCCTCGTACAAGGCAATGATCTCCTCCACCTTGCCAGGCTCGTTGGTGTACCACACATCGAGCTTTGTGTTACCATCGGCAACTATCGGATGGTACTCGGTGGTGTTCAAGAAGTCGTCCATGGCAGCGAGCAGCAAGGTGCCAATGGAGATTCCTGAGAACCTGCGACAAGGTTGGGGAGTGGTGAGGAGGGTGGGAACTGCCTGATGTTCTGTGGCTGGAATACGATGTGAAGACCTCACAAACACGGCCAATATTTAACCTTGCGAGGGACGTTTGAGTTACAATGTGCATTAACGTGTGAACTAGGAACAGCGAATAGACAGTTGTGCTTCCGAAGCTCATGAAACCATGCACTTCGTAAAGTCACGGCTGTGCACAAATATTTGATGCCGTGGAGAAATCGAGGAGCCTCTAACTTTATTTTACGGTAACTGACACACTGAATAGTCACATGAAACAGCCGGCACATCGGTCATCAATTCCTCCTTTGAACAAAGACTACCGACGGAAGAATCCAATGAAGCAAACAAACAGCCAGCCGTACACCTTAGATCCGAAGGCCAAAACTCATTCGTGCCTTGTCTAGCTAGATTCACAACATCTGTCCCTCGATAGTCAAGGCTAGTTTAACGTGAGGTCCAGGTATGCAGGCACAAGACGCACATACGTGTCTATCTGGCACGGGTATGCAGGCACACGACACACATACGTGTCTATTCCATAGGCACGGGTATCACCACAGGCACGTAGAGATACAGGCAGCAACGAAGGCACGGAAACATAGCCTCTCAAGCACGTGCTTCGGCTTGGCAAGGCACGAATACGGCCTTGCAATTGACATTCTCGAGCCACGGCTACACACCCTCTGCATACAGACATGAAATTGCAGCTTCTCCGACGCACAAGCACGGTTTTTGAATTGGCATTCTCGAGGCACACATACAAATCCTCTGGATGCAAAAAAGAGAGGCGGCAGAGGCATCGGTAAGAACACTCTGTTCGAGAGGCACGGTTGCAAACTCTCAAGAGGGACAGCCATGTGACACCGCAGACACATAGACTCGTGACGTGTATCACGTGAGGATACATCAAATACAAGCAGCGAATCAACGGGAGAAGTGAAAGAGCCACAGTTTTAAAGTGTCCAGAGGCACGGGCATGTAGAAGCACAGGCACGACGAGTCACAGCCACCGCATCCCCTCACGGACGGGCGTCTGGCACCACAGGCACGTAGAGTCACAGCCAGCGTGTCTCCTGAGACAAGCGAATGCAGGTACATGACGCACGGAACTAAAGCGTATACAGGCACGGAATTGCCGCTTTTGGCGCACAGGTACGGCTTTGGAATTGGCGTTCTCGAGGCATGGGTACAAACCACCTGGACGCACAAAAGAGTGGTGGCAGAGGCATGGTTGTGTAGTCTGAAGAGAAACTACCGTGTGACACCACCACATAGAGACATCGCGTGTGTCACGTGAGGTACATGAATAGCGGAAAAGAAGCCATGGAAGTGAAGCCTCCATAGACACGGACGTCGGGCTTCTAGAGGCATGGTCCCGAAGAACACAAAGACAGGAAACTGAAAATGTTGCCTTGTACGTTACCAGACGTGCCTCTCTTGTGCGAATGTGTAAAACACAACAATACAAACACAAACAAACAACGGTGAATATAAGCCAAACAAAAAACACACTTCTCCCAAACAATACATATGCGTCCCCTCACGGACGGGCGTCTGGCACCAGAGGCACGTAGAGTCACAGCCAGCATGACGCCTGAGACACGTAAATGCACGTACAGGAGACACGGAATTAAAGCGTATGCAGGCACAGAATTGCGGCTTCTCATAGTTGTCGAGGCATGGGTACAAACCACCTGGATGCACAAAAGAGTGATGGAAAAGGCACGGTTGTGTAGTGTCAAGAGGAACTGCCGTGTGAAACCAACACGTTACAGACATGGCGTGTGTCACGTATGTACATGCATAGACAGAAAGAAGCCATGGAAGTGAAGCCTGAACAGACACGGATGTCCGGATTCTTGAGGCACGGTCCTAAAGCATACAAAGACACGAAACTAAAATGTTGCCTCGTATGTTAGCAGACGTGCCTGTCTTGTGCGAACGTGTAAAAGACAAAAATACAAACACAAACAAACGACACTAAATATAAACCAAACACAAAGCGCGCTTCTCCCAAACAATACATATGTGCCACTTCAACTGGTTCTCTAAATGTACATGAACTCGCGCAAACGTCAACAATGAACTTGTAACATCAAAAAAACATAATAAATTATATTCACATAACATGAGATGGTCCTCCATAGGTTTGAACTAGAAGTACTCATTAATTATACAAAAAAAAGTCTTCCAGGAGTCCATTATGCTCAGAAACATCCACAAAAATGTCCACCATGACCATTCTACTCAGTTGGAGTTCTGGTTAGAAGCATCAACGACGTCTGGGGTCGGGAAGACAATGGGGATGCATCATGTCCTTCATCGACAGAACTCGGCGGTAGAGCTTGTAGCTGACATACCCATCCTGAAACAAAAAGCGGATGAGAATGAAGATATACGTAAAGAGGAAAAAGTACTATTGTTGCAATAAAACAAAAATATAAAGACAGAAAATCATAAAAAAACGAAATTCTCACTTACAATTGCCGCATATTTCAGATGTTCAAGGGAAAGCGGCTTCCATTCCCACTAGTCATGCAGACCTTGTGGAAAAGACGACTTCATACTCAAGTAAGATTTGTTTATGACGGCTCCTGCCAAATCTACCATGGAATCCCTTAGATTGCCTCCTTTGATCATGAGCTCCTCTTGAAGGTTGATGTGACACTCTCTTGGGATTTTGAGGTAACTGTTTGCGAGAACATACCTATCGTTCCTGACATTGACACTAGTGAAAATTATACCTTTGTTCCGAAGGAAATCCTTCAGAGCAGTGCACTCCGTCCTAACCTTGCACAAGTGATAGACAAGAACATGCTTGCACATCGCCAGTTGCATAATGGCAACTTTTCTACTAAAATCAAAATAATCCTCTCGTGTGTACTCCAGATCAAGACCAATAAACGTCTATCTGTCCTCACGCAGCCATTCCTCATAGAGAGTAAGAATCTCCTCCACCTTGTAGGGCTCGTTGGTGTACAACACCTCGAGCTTGGTATTACCAGCAACATCTATAAAGAGACGCTCAGTAGTGTTCCTGAAGTCGTCCATGGAACCAAGGCTG
Organism: Triticum dicoccoides; assembly: GCF_002162155.2. NCBI lineage: Eukaryota > Viridiplantae > Streptophyta > Magnoliopsida > Poales > Poaceae > Triticum > Triticum dicoccoides. The sequence goes on along the minus strand of NC_041382.1, from coordinate 303,907,344 downwards.
AGACGACAATGAAGTTTGACTGTGCTTCTCGTACGAGGCGAGGATGACGGGAGCTCCCTGCACTTCTCTGGAGGGAATAAGATGCGATAACCTCCAGGAATAGACCACTACTTAACCTTTGGGGAGAGACGACTCAGTTACCATGCGCCCATTTAATTGCACCGGAAAACGGTGAATGGACGATTGTGCTTCTACAGCTCGTGAAACCATGCACTACAAAAGTCACAACTGCCACGCTGTAATCGAGGAGCCTCTAGGTTAACTCTAGCACTGTATCTGGCACAATAAATACTAACAATAAATAGCCATCCCATCGGTCACCAGCACATCTTTTGACCGAGAGAACAATGCAAAGAGGCAAACGAGATGACCTTGTCGTACAAATACTACACTGGGAGTGAACAAAAATAGAAGCACGGTTTGCCAGAACAAAAGCCACACGCGTGCCTCCACTTTGGTTAAAGACAAACCTCAGTAACATCAACGCACCATGTCCGCATACCACCAGAAACATTGACAAAACAAAAGCACGCCCATGCTTCTGACATACATATAATCGTGGGCTATCATACATATTCCGCCTGAAGCCAGCGTACATAAAAACAGTGACTCCGCTGGGTCAACGACTGCCTGAAAAAAATTGCAATACCAAAGTCACGAACCGTGACTCAATTTCAGATGCAAACGTGCCTCTCATTAGGAACCATCATGCCTCCCATCAATTTGCATCCCCCGACATATCGACCATGCCTCTCCTGTTACAACGACCGTGCATCTAATAACATCATCACCGGTCCTCTCCTAAAGAAACACCCAACCATATCTGATTAAACATGTGATTAAAAAATACAGAACCACGAGCATGCTTTTCAGCATGTATAACCATGCCTCACAAAAAGTATGTGAGGCAGGATAGGCACGTAGATGACTCTGCTGGGAAGCAGCACAGCTATACAACTACAGTGAGAGGCAGCTGGACGAGTCAAACGGTTCGCGTCCCCATAAACCTCAGGATACACGCACACCATCCACAAACCAGCGTTCATTCCATTTCGCAGGATAAAAAATAAAACAAGAAGCACTCATTACTACTCTTTCTCTCTCAAGACTGCTTTATATTTAAATAAGCTCCGACTCCCTCACCCACATCACAACTCACTTGCCTTCTCCGTCCCCTGCTTCTAGCCTAGGGTTCGTGCTTCTTCCCCGCACACAATTTGATTTCAAACATGTTATTGTGGAGTTTTTATTGGATCTCTCGATTAATTTCTAAGTCGTTCTTCTCTCGTAGATTGTTGGCCGTGGGTGCTTGCCATAAGCTTCCCATCACAACCCATCTGGCTTATCCGTCCGCCTACTTCTAGGGTTCGTGCTTCTTCCTCGCACACAGTCTCATTTCAAATAAATTATTGTAGAGTTTTTATTGGGTCTCTCGATTAACTTCTAAGCCGTGCTTCTCTTGTAGATTTGCTGGCCGTGGGTACTTGCCCTAAGCTTCCCATACCGCAACCTCCGTTCGTCGATGCCCGTTCTTCTTCTCTCGCAAGTAAAAAGCATATGCGTAAGCAGCATGCTCCGATCCGTATCTACGTTTTGAAAAAGATATTTAAATTATTACTATTTTATGTTTAAGTTTTTCATTTGATACTTATTGAAGCATCAGATCCGGTACAACGACTTCATTCTCTAAAGCAATAAAAAACATTTGAAAATTTAAACAAGTGATCTAAACTCTATCATACTGCCTCTCTGGAAGGACTAGATTAGAAGTTTTCTGGTAAATTTGTAGTTGTTCTCTACCTTCGTACGGATATTTTTAATACGGCTAACGTAGCTGAAGCTAGTCATTGTCTACCTTCAACGTTGAAGCTTGTTTTAAATTGTTATGATATTCTTGTTTTCTTAACATAGTTGTTTTGAATTATTTAGGTATGATTTTCCCTGCCTGTCGCCAACCAGGTGGCCCTTGCGAACCACACAATGAAGTTCTCCAGCACTTTGAGGTTATTCTTGATGAAAATTGCTGGAGCCGCTTGGTTAGTAAGCATTACTAACGTATTAGGTGCTTACAACACAGTAGAAATCATCACTGTTACTCATACCCCCTTGCACCTCCACTAGGTTACCCTGCTGTCACTTCTTCACACCTGTCTTGTGTTTTCATTTTCCATTAGTTTGCCTGCCCATACCTTGAGTAATATAGTGCATCTTCAGTTCTAATTAAAATTAGTCAATATATGCCAAAAATCTGTAATTCTTTTCAAAAATTCATATCCAATTTAAGAAAACTTTTAACATTAATAATACGAGAGTTCAAATTTATACTTATAGGTTGTTATTTGTACTATTTTTTTCCAGTATGTACCTTGTAATGTTAGAGCTTTTCTCGCTGAATACATCGACGAGAGGAAGAAAGAAGCAAGAAAATTGCGTAAAGAGCAGGTAGAGCTAGCCCTTCTTACACATGAAGGAAAGTCTTACAATGCTTTGTTTAAGCATAGGGCGAACTACACAAAGTTCTGCTGTGGTGAGTGGAATACCTTTGTGGATGATTATGAACTTCGTGTTGGAGACCGCATAGAATTTGAACTACCAGACGAGGGTCTCAATCTCGAAATACAAACATATTGGGATGAGAAAAGGCTGCTTCCATTACCCCACATTGGTAGGTATTTAATATTACAAACTTATCTTCTTTTTCTATATTTTTATATTACGAACTTATCTTCTTTCGCTGTAATTTTATATGCATGAATCTAACTGAATAATATTAACCCCATGTTGGATATAACTTTATCTAACTTTAAAATCTTTTTCTTTTTCTAGCTCTCGACGATCTTTCTTCTGACGATTTTAACCATGTTCACTGATGTGTCTACTCTAAGGACATTGAGCATACCTACGACCAGACACGATTCTTTCTACAACGCCTTTTCAGAGATACTTTCATCCGTTGACGTCCATTTGTCCATGTCTTGACTCCCACTAACACCAAAGACTACGTCATGGTTGGTTACAACTGTCCTTGTTAAAATACCAAACGTATTTTGCTCATATGTAATACAAACAATACTGACGTAATATTACTTATATGTAAAATTATAAAGAACCTATTTATTCAAACCTAAAACAACAAAACTTCCGTTGTTCTCTTAATATGTTGTTTTATCTGTTTACACACAAACCTGAATATGCCAGGAATTATATTACTTCCAATATGGAATTTCTTAATGTTTGTGCAGTCACCGTATTTAGCCATTCTTTTATTTATTGTCCAAGTGACAAATCAACAGTTTTAATTTATATTTAATTTTGATTTTCTTCTAGAAAATTCCGAGGAGCGTTGTCTCAACACTGAAGAGATGGGTGGACATGCCAACCAATGGCAGGGTAACCCTTGAAGCTCCTAATGAACCTACACATGTCATCACTCCTTCGTCGTACTACATCTCCAAAAACGATGGCACGATGGTAATAGAAAAGTATTATTTCAGAGACTTCATATCAGCTGCATCCTTCGTTGAAGTTGTTCTAATCACTTTCAAAGAGCGCCATGACCGTTCTGTGTCCATCATCATTCAGCGCATTATGTAGATTCCATCGGAACCAGCACCTAAATTGGAAGCAAACAGTGTATCTCCTAGAATGTTCAACGCTCATTTCATGATGATGCCTCCAGGAGCAAAACAATGATCACTATAAGTTTGCTAGTTAGGATGGTAGAGTAATGTAACTATTATGGACCACGTGCTTGCTTGAACTATCGGAATGATCTTTTGCAACTTATGTAGCTCTTACGGACACTCAACTTGTTGTTTCAACCATCGGAATGATCCTTTGCAACAAATGTTGTTTGAACTATCGGACTGATTCATTCGAAAAATGTAGTTCTTATCCTTTGAAAAGTTCACAATTCAAAAAACCAAAAAACAAAAAGATTCATTTTCAAAAATCAAACGAAACAAGAATCAGTTTGTGATTCAAAACCTCTAGCAATGCCATGTTATCAAACTTATTCAAACCATCGAGTGAAACATATCTCAATTGAAAACAAAACAGGACTCCGTTTTCAAGTCCAAACTATATTTACTTCAACTTTTCCTAAACACACACTTGTGCACCAAATAACATAAAAACCGTGCCTCCCTAACCAAGGAAGATTATTAATTGAAAAAAATGTTTTCACAACAAAGGCACGACCATTCATCTGCTGAGTGTTCTACCATTTACATGACTACTTTCACAGCCAAAGATGAAATACACACATATGGATCACGCAGGAAGCACGCAACGAATAAAAAAATTCAATGAACAAGACAAGTGAAAAACTTAAAAAAAATAGATAAAACAAACCCCTGTTTCCAAAATTCTACGGCTGAAACTGCCGCGTGACTAGCAACTGCTCTTTGGCGGTTTCCTTTTTTGCACGACAAAAGAACCCTTTCACTTTTCTGACTCCATTTCATCATCTTACTCGAAAGTTTGTCACTTGCCGCAGTTCACCACCGCACACCTCCAGCCATGGACGACGGGAAACTAACAACACTCACCGAACACATCACTACCCACGGTACAACCATGCTCGAGGTGGTGTACACCAACGACCCAAGGACCATGGAGCGGATCATCAAAAAGTACGAAGAATGGCTAAAGGAGGAGAAGAACAAGTTCATCGGCCTTGACCTCGAGTACACACGTAAGAGCAGTTACATACGACAAGGGATCGCCGTCGTCCAACTTGCCATGCGCGAGCATGTCCTTGTATACCACTACTGCATATCCGAGCGTTCCCAAGCGTTAGTTGTCTTCCTGCAACGGAAAGCGGTAACTTTCACTAGAGTCAACACTAGGAACGACAAGACCATGCTTGCCCGTGCATGGATCAAAATTCCATACGAGCACCACGTCGACATCCAGAGGCTATTCTTCATCAAGGGTGGTGGAGAAAGGGACTCCATGGGTGACCTTGCAGCGGCCATCATCGACCCCTCATATAAGAATATGAAGAAATCATTCCCAAAGGAGAAGCACCAGTTCTGGGAGTGGAACCCACTTTCCCCGATACACCTTGAGTACACGGCAAAGGACGGGTATGTTAGCTACGAGTTGTACCGTAGAATCCTAATCATCAAGAACGGGATACGTCACCTCCACCAACAACCAATGAAAGAAAGACTACGCCCACGTAAGAGCAATGACGAGGGATCTTCCAGTAGCTGGAAGCGCCGGAAGGGAAACAGTGGTTGGTAAATTGCGAGAAAATGGATGTCTACATTAAACTAGTAGGAACTACTATTATCATAATTTAGATTGTATGAGCCTATGTTGTAAATATGTTTGTTGTTGCTCAAAGATGCTGAGCATATATTGTATCAATGATTATAGAACGAGAGATATCTCACACGATATTGTATTATAATTTTCATAATCAACCTTTACAAGATGCATCATGCATTTACAAGATTATGTGATGATATCATTGTAAACTTTCAGTACAATGCTTATTAAACATTGACGTGAACAATTCATAAATATTGCAGAAGATCATTTGGACACAGTCACAAGCGACAAGAACTTTGTTACTTTAACCACATTGAAAAAAATCCTTGCCTCCATTTCAAATCAAGCACCGCTCCGTCCATTCAGAACATCCTTGCTATTGCACACAGGTTCCTCTCCGTACACTAGTTCTGCACGATGCCACAAAACCACACTACCGTGTGCAACTGGCCTATGTACAAGCGTGGCTCACTAAGTGTCTACTCAATCAATGCCTGTGGTGACATGCACCCGTGACCCTAGAGACTTCACACATGTGCATCCACAACCGAGCCCCTATAACCAGATATTCAGACCGATGCCTCTACTGTCGTACATCCGTGCCTCTAGAAACTTGACAGCAGCAAGAGGGTTCAAAACCGTGCCTCCACACAACCGTGCTTGTACTGACTTCTCTTCCGTGCCTCTGTTTGCTTGATCAACGTGCCCCACATGAAACCCATAGTAACTCTACTTTCTCCACAAGCGTGATCGCCAATGCAACTTTGGTGCTGCACAGACGCGTCTCTTAGTATACCCGTACCTCCACACAACCGTGCTTGTACTGACTATAATTCCATGCCTCCGTTTTGCTCAATCCACATGCCTCACACAAAACCAACAGTAACTCTACGTGCTACACACACACGTGCCTCTTGCATGAAACCCATAGTATCTCACCTGTACAACTTTGACATTGCACACACGTACCTCTCAGTATACCTGTGCCTCCTCACGACCGTGCCTGCACTGACTTCAATTCCGTGCCTTCATTTGCTTAATCCACGTGCCTCACATAAAAGAGATGCACAGTCGTGCCTTAGACTAAACAACACACGTGCCTCTACTGTATTGATAACTATGACCCCAATTAAATAACATCCGTCCAAAAAACATCTTTAAAAGAGATGCACAGCCATACCTCTTCTACAAACATACAACAGCAATGAACACTTTGTTTCATATCGTTTCATATATCTAGATAACATTAAACCGTAGCATAGATTTTTAAACAAAATCCATTTATGTTCAAAGGCTATAACTAACATCACTACGGCAGAAGATTGAAGATAACAACAAGCCTCCCATCACGCTCTTTGAACGTTATCAGCACCAAGCTGTTTACTTCAATAAACGATGCCTGGAGAAAATCACTGAAACCTTCCTGTTTGAACACCATTCTACTACCCAAGCCAATGAAGTACGAGCAAGGAGTGCTCAAAACCTAAACAGCATGAGCAGCACCAAAAGAAATAAGCGTGTGTGCCAAAAATTGAACAATTATACAATGATATTCTTACAACACGCCTCCAACAACGCCGATCCAGGACCACACCGAACCCATCTACAGAAGAATTAACATAAGAACACGGGCCACCAGGCATACGGCAAAAAGGACAAGCCATAACTACAAGGAAAACAATGATTATCAAGAACTAATCCCACAAAACCCAGTTGAAACTTGACATCTGATAGTGTTGGTAGTCCCCACCCATAACTACCCCATAAATCTCCATATCCCAAAAATATAATGGGCACAAAAAGAGAAACGAGAAAGGGAAACAGGGAACCCACGAAGGCAACTGGTAGGGAACGACGATATCACGAATGGGGAAGCGCGGTCGACGCTAAAGAAGGACCGCCTTAAGAGTAGGCAACAAGCGCGGCAGCCGGGACAGGGGCCGCCGTAACCACGCAACAAGAGCGGCGGCCGCGACGGGCGGAGACTATGGCAAAGAAAGAACAGTGCTCCACGATGGTTCACCCACACCAGAGAGAAACAGATCTCAAAACAGATCAAAAGATTTTACAAAACACTAAAAGTATAAGGACTAAACTGAAAAAAAGGAAAAACCAGAAAGGGAAAACGGAAACCGTAAATCACGAGAGACGCTATGCGCGCGACAAGTGTCGCGTGTGGAGCACCTCGGAAAAGTCTCACGACTGCTTCGCGTGTGGCGCGCAGGGAGCGCCCCCCGACTAATCGTTGTAGGGAGCACTCCTCAATTAGTGATTTTGATTATATTATCTATTTTGGATGTTAATGGGCTTTATTTTACACTTTGATATCATTTTGGGACTAACCTACTAACCGGAGGCCCAGCCCAAATTGTTGTTTTTTTCCTATTTTAGGGTTTCGAAGAAAAGGAATATAAAACGGAGTCCAAACGGAATGAAACCTTTGGGAATGTGATTTTCTCAACAAACTTGATCTAGGAGACTTGGAGTGGGCGTCAACAAACAAGGAAGGCACGAGGCAGGGGGCGCGTCTCGTGAGTAGTTTACTTCAGACCTATGGGTCCATAGTTATTAGCTAGATGGCTTCTTCTCTCTCTTTGAATCTCAATACAAAGTTCTCCTTGATCTTCTTGGAGATCTATTTGATGTAATCTTCTTTTGTGGTATGTTTGTCAAGATCCGATGAATTGTGGGTTCATAATCCAGATTATCTACGAACAATATTTGATTCTCCTCTGTATTCTTTTATTTATGATTGGTCTATCTTTGCAAGCCTCTTCGAATTATGAGTTTGGTTTGGCCTACTAGATTGATCTTTCTTGCAAAGGGAGAAGTGCTTAGCTTTGGGTTCAATCATGCGGTACTCGATCCCAGTGACAGAAAGGGAACCGACACGTATTGTATCATTGCCATCAAGGAAAAAAGATGGGGTTTATATCATATTGCATGAGTTTATCCCTCTACATCCTATCATCTTCCTTAAAGCATTACTCTGTTCTTATGAACTTAATACTCTAGATGCATGCTGGATAGCGGTCGATATGTGGAGTAATAGTAGTAGATGCAGAATCGTTTCGGTCTACTTGTCTCGGACGTGATGCCTATATACATGATCATAACTAGATATTCTCATAACTATGCTCAATTCTATCAATTGCTCGACAGTAATTCGTTTACCCACCGTAATACTTATGCTCTTGAGAGAAGCTACTAGTGAAACCTATGGCCCCGGGTCTATCTTCCATCATATTAATCTTCCAATACTTAGTTATTTCCTTTGCCGTTTATTTTACTTTGCATCTTTATTTATCTTTATCATAAAAATACCAAAAATATTATCTTATCTTATCTATCAGATCTCACTCACGTAAGTGACCGTGAAGGGCTTGACAACCCCTTTATCGCATTGGTTGCGAGGTTCTTATTTGTATGTGTAGGTGCGTGGGACTTGAGCGTGATCTCTTACTGGATTGATACCTTGGTTGTGACACCCCCGATTCAATCGTACACTAATCATACACGCAAACGTGTACGATCAAGATTAGGGACTCACGAGAAGATATCACAACACAACTCTACAAATAAAATAAGTCATGCAAGCATCATATTACAAGCCAGGGGCCTTGAGGGCTCGAATACAAGAGCTCGATCATAGACGAGTCAGCGGAAGCAACAATATCTGAGTACAGACATAGGTAAACAAGTTTGCCTCAAGAAGGCTAGCACAAACAGGGATACATACCAAAAGAGGCGCAAGCTTCCTGCCTGGGATCCTCCTAAACTACTCCAGGTCGTCGTCAACGGCCTGCACGTAGTAGTAGGCACCTCTAGTGTAGTAGGAGTCGTCGTCGACGGTGGCGTCTGGCTCCTGGACTCCATCATTTGGTTGCAACAATTGGGTATAGAAAGGTAAAAAAAGGGGGAGCGAAGCAACCGTGAGTACTCATCCAAAGTACTCGCAAGCAAGGAGCTACACTGCATTTGTATCCATTCGTATCAAATAGAAAAGGGTAGCATATGTGGACTGAACTGTAGAATGCCAGAATAAGAGGGGGATAGCTAGTCCTATCGAAGACTATGCTTCTGGCAACATGTAGAAGAGAGTAGATGGTAAGTTCACCAAGTATCATCACATAGCGTAACCCTACCCGGTGATCCTCCCCTCATCGCCCTGTGAGAGAGCGATCACCGGTTGTATCTGGCACTTGAAAGGGTGTGTTTTATTAAGTATCCGGTTCTAGTTGTCATAAGATCAAGGTACAACTCCGGGTCATCCTTTTACCGAGGGACACGGCTATTTGAATAGATCAACTTCCCTGCAGGGGTGCACCTCATTTCCCAACACGCTCGATCCATTTTGTCCGGACACACTTTCCTGGGTCATGCCCGGCATCGGAAGATCAACACATCGCAACCCTACCTAGGCACAACAGAGAGGCCAGCACGCCGGTCTAAATCCTATGGCACACGGGTCTGGGCCCATCGCCCATTGCACACCTGCAAGTTACGTACGTGGCCGGTGAGCAGACTTAGCCTCCCTTATACAAGAGGAGGCGTTCTAGTCCAACCCGGCGTGCGCCGCTCAGTCGCTAACGTCAAGAAGGCTTTGGCTGATACCACGACATCGAGTGCCCATAACTGTTCCCACGTAGTTGTTTAGTGCGTATAGGCCAGTGGCCAGACTCAGATCAAATACCCAGATCTTGTTAAGCGTGTTATTTTGAAATAACCACAGACGCCGACCAGGGCCAGGCCCACCTCTCTCCTAGGTGGTCTCAACCTGCCCTGTCGCTCCGCCACCAAGATCCACTCAGAGGGCCGTCGGGACAAACATCCTTTCGGACCCAATCCGTGAATCACTCGCGGGTACTCTACGAGCCAACCCGACTTTAGTCATGACAAGTATCATATATTATGTATATAAGTATATACCCGCGACCACCTCCCGAGTGATCATGGCCTGATAGTATAGCATGGCAGGTGGACAAGAAAGTAGGGTAGCTGATGGTAAACTTGCATCCTATACTAAGCATTTAGGATTGCAGGTAAGGTATCACCAACTGTAGCAACAATGATAGGCTATGCAACAGAATAGGATTAACAGAAAGCAGTATCATGCTACATTACACTAATGCAAGCAGTAGAGAGAAGAATAGGTGATATCTGGTGATCAAGGGGGGCTTGCCTGGTTGCCCTGCAGACAAAAACGGACCCTCAAAGGTGAAGTAGTCGATCACAGGTTCAACCGCGGTCTCGGGGTCTACCGGAAAGAAGTAATGGAGGGGGAACACAATAAATAACAGAACAATCAAAGCATCACAAAGCATAACATGGCATACGCGGTGCTTGGGGTGACCTAACGCATTTTTTTTGACTGGAAACTGGAGGGGAACCCCCCACAGCATTTAACTTTTATTAAAAGCAGAAGTTACAAAGTACAAGGATTACAAGGGGTAATCAGGACAAAAAGAAATTAAAGAAAGAGAACTAATCTACTGAAACATCAAAAGAACCTCAAGGGGGTAAGAATGAAATCCATTTGAGCAAGTCCTCCTTGTATTTAGCTTTCACTTTGTGTTGCATGAGTGTAATATCATGGATGAATGCACTTCTCCATTTATTAAAACTTTGTCTCTCATGCCTGAACACTTTTGCATTCCTTATTATCCAGATGTTCCAGCAAGCCACAAAAACAACTTCAGTAAAAAAGGCTGAGCAAAATCCTGCTTGGCTTGCAAAACAATGGCAGACATGTCAACCCCTGGTGACCATGTAATTTGCAGATAGCTCCATATTCTGACACTGAAGTTACATTCAAAGAACAGGTGATTTCTGGTTTCCCTAGCTCTCAAGGGACAAAGAAGGCAGTTGAACCCATCATCAAGATGCCAATATCTTCTTTCAACCATGTCCTTAGTATTAAGCCTGTCCATGATCAACATCCAGGCAAACACTTTGATTTTCATTGTGCATGAGGATTTCCAAATCCAAAGAAGAAGAGGATTGAAGAACATGTTAGAATGCGTGAATGAGTAGAAAAGCTTGGGCTTGAAAGCATTACATGTTCCCTGCCAGAACCAAGTGTCCGTTTGCTCCTCTTCTCTTCTACAGGAAGCCATAAGATCTTGTACAGTCAAGAGCTCCTGATATGCTTGAACAGATAGAGGTAGATGGAACATGTTAATCATATCCTGCGACTGGAAGACCTCATAAACCGTGACCCATGGATCTTTTACATAAGAAAAGAGCCTAGAGAACCTTGATTGCAAAGGTGCCACTGAATCCCCAATCTTCCACTTATCAGACCAAAACAGAGCAGAGTTCCCAGAGTTTACTTCAATCCAAGTAGTGTTTCTGTAATGATCCAGCAACTTGCAGATATCCTTCCACCAAAAGGAACCACAAATCTCAGTCCCCTAAGGAACAGAAGAGTGATAATAGGTGTACCAAATAAGAGAAACCCATGGTAGGTTAACTCTATTTAAAAATTTGTGCAAATGCTTTAGCAACAGAGCCATGTTCTGTACACCTAAATTCAAAATCCCCAGCCCTCCTTTATTTTTAGGCCTACAAATGAGGTCCCAAGTTGCCAAAGTTGGTGAATGCTCATCCCTGTGCTTTCTCCATAGACACTGCCTCTGAATTCTCTCCAATTGCTTTAAAATTCCTGCAGGGGCAAGCAAACTACCAAGATAAAATATGGGCAAGGAAGACAGACCAGAAATGAGGAATTGAAGTCTTTCCCCTTGATTCAAAAATGAAGAACTGGCTGTCATCCTCCTTTCCATACAGTCCACAAGTGGCATAAAATCCACCATTTTAGGCCTGGTAGTACCAACAGGCAGGCCCAGGTAAGTGAAGGGCATTTTACCCACTTGACATCCAAAAGTAGCAGCTAAACCATTGATAGAGTACTCATCAACATTAATGGGCACCATAGGAGACTTGTGATAATTAACCACTAGACCAGTTGATGTGGAAAACACCTGTAACATGTCTTTCAGAGCCAGAAGCTGGATTTTGTCTGCATGTAAGATGATTAGAGTATCATCTGCATATTGCACTATTGGATAATCCTGATCATGGCATGGTATAGGCAGTTGTAGAATTCCCCTCCTGAACATATCATTAACTACTGACTGCAACAAATCAGCAGCAATAACAAATAGTAAAGGTGAGAGACAACCCCCTTGCCTCACCCCTTTCTTACAAAGAATCTGCCTACCAGGCACACCATTTAATAGAAAAGCTGGTGTCCCAGTGGAGAGCAACTGCTTGACCCAGGAGATCCATTTCTGATTGAAACATTTGAACTTAAGGATCTACAGAATAGCTTCATATTCAATTGAGCCAAAGGCCTTTTCAAAGTCTAGTTTAAGAATTATGATAGGCCTCTTGAATTGATGACACTGATGCAAATACTCTAGAGACCAACCAATACAATCCTGAATAGTCCTGCTCTTAATAAAACCATACTGATTCTTATGGATACATGCCATGATGATCTTCTAGAACCTATTAGCAGCCATTTTTGATAAAAACTTGAGCCCCATCCCTGTCAAAGAAATTGGCCTGTAATCTCCAACTTCTTCAGGAGCCAGCTTTTTAGGGATCAAGGTAATGTAAGAGCCATTAATATTCTCCAGATTAGCATTTCCATAATGAAAAGACTCAGCCAACTCATAAAAATCTTGACAAATAATGTGCCAACACTTTTTGAAGAACAATCCATTAAAACCATCAGGTCCAGGGGCTTTGTCAATGGGCATATGCTTGACTGTGTCATCCATTTCCTCCTTTGTGAAAGGCTCAGTAAGAAAATCCAACCCATCAACAGGTTTTAGCAAAATACTGAGGTCAAAGCCCATGATTATACCAGAAGAAACTCCCATTCTGTTCTTGAAACAATTCCAGATAATTGCCTCCATCTAAGAATGTTTGGAGACCACTGACCCATCAATGTCTTTCAAATAAGCAATAGAGTTTCTTCTATGCCTCTCAGTGTCCATTGCATGAAAGAATTTTGTGTTCTCTCCTGCCAATTTAATATACCTGATTGTACACCTTTTTTCCAATAAAGAAACTGAAGATGTAATAGGTGTTCCACATGCAGTTTAACCACTTTTCTGAAGTTGAATTCAGCTCTAAATAAAGGCCTTAACTCCTCAAGGCCATCAAGACATAGTATGACCTCATTGCATTTGGAAATCAAGACTTTCAGCTTAGAAATATTCATTTGCCATTTTTTTAGAGCACCTCTCAAACACTTAAATTTGTCAGGTATCCTGGTAGTGATATGAGGTTTAATAGAGGGTTTCTGCCATGAATTCTGCACACATTCCATAAACCCCTCAAGCTCCACCCAATAATTTTCAAAACGAAATATTTTAGATTTGGGGATAGAGGTTTTAATTGTGACCAAACATGGCACATGGTCAGAAGCAGTTCTGGCCATGGGCAAAACTCCAGTCATAGGATATGTAGTGATCCAATCAACAGATGTGAAGAACCAGTCCAATTGCTCTAATAAAGGGTTATCTTGCATATTAGACCATGTGTAAGATCTTCCCTTAAGAGGCAGTTCCAGCAGCCCTAAGTGAGCAATGATTTCATTGAAAATAAAAATATCATTCAGGTCCTCCCAGGCAGGTTCCTGTTATCAAGTGATCTTATGAAGTTGAAATCACCCACTAGGAGCCAATTTTCCCCCAAATGAATTTGCAAATTATACAGCCAACTGACAAAGTTGTCCCTGGCTTCTCCTTGACAGGGGCCATACACAGATACTAAGAAGCATTTCTCATTATTCTGTTTGGAAATGAACTGGAGTAGGACTGCAAATGACTATATCTCAATCACAGTGCTCCCAAAAATAGAGGAGTTCCAAACAACCAAAATTCCCCCAGAAGCTCCAACAGAAGGGGAGAAGGCAAAACTATCTAATCTTTTAGGGCAGAAAGATCTAACTGATCGAAAATCAAATGAGTCACATTTGGTTTCTTGAAAGCAAGCAATAACACAGTTACTCTCATCCAACTTCTGCCTGACAGTTCTTTGTCTTGCATCTGAGTTCAAACCTCTAACATTCCAGCATAACACACTCCAGTTCTTACATGCATTACTCATTAAAACATATATGAGTAGACAGAGAAGTTTGATGGCATTTAATGCCAGCAATAATAAAAGTAGCATAGGTCCAACATAGCACAAAAAAACCATTACAGGGCTCAACAAAAGAACACAACCCTGACATATGAAGACCAAAATAAAGTAGCTGCCACCCCCCACTCACTAGAAGACCATTACACATTTGCATTATTATTAGGAGTAGCAGAGGGATCAACCATAAGCTTCTCCATGGTAAGCAGATCATCTGCTATGCCAAGCTCATTTCCAATCTGCTACAGCTTGCTGATTGGAGTTGGAGGTGGGAGATCTTTGAGTTGTTCATCCTGCAGGTTATCTGACAGACTTGAAGAAAAAGGCTTGGACTTGGGCTTCCTCCTCTTGGAGTGCATAGGAGCTCCTGAAAAATTGGCTTGAAACCATGCCTCTGCAGAGACCCTCTGGTACACCTCCTAACAGAAGTCTCCACAATTGGAGTGGCGCCAAGGTATTCCTTGCCCTTCTGCTCTTTCTCTGTTCCTGAGTTGATGTAGCATCAAACACTATAGGATGGTCAGATAGCATTACCTCTCTATCAGAGGAGCCTTCAATGGATGGAAAAAGGGCCCTTGCCACATGCCTACGCTCCTGTTCAGGTGGCTGACAGGTCAACCTTGGCACATCAAAAGCCAAATCCCAACTCCTCTTGGAAAGCACATTAGACTGAATAGGCAGCATGTCAATAGACCTAGTTAGCTGAAAACTAGTATCAGTTTGTAGAAAAGCTTTAAAATTCCTTCTAAAAACCAACTCTGGAGGCAGCTCGGGCCCAAAGAGCACTTTGGGCACATCAAAGGTGGCCACAGGAGGCACAGTTTCAACTTCATCAGTGTTCTGGACAGGATCTGGAGGTCTGTAAACCACTATGGCCCAATCTTCAGGGTTATAGACGGGCTCCTCCACCACAGGTTGCTCCTCCACCACAGGCTGCATCTCCACAATAGGTTGCTCAACATTATGCTCAACATCAAAAACCAGAACAAAATTAGGCTGAATGTTTTGCTCAACAGAGCCAGAGAGATCATCAGAAAGATCTAAGACCATGGACTGCTGCTCAGCTTGCACATTCTCTTGAACAACCTCTTCTTCATCCCCCCAAACAACATTGCCCTAGTTGTTATCTGCCATGTGTGGCTGCTCCGGAGGAGGAGGGGGTATGTCATTCCAGCCCATAGCTGGGTAAGGGGGCAAGACAAAAGGAGGGAGCTCTGGAAAAGGCACACCAGGTAGGGGTGCGGGTTTCCACTTATAGGCATCCAATCCACGTCATGGGGCATTTGCTCAGCGAAGTTGGCACCAAGTATGTAAATTGGTGCAGTCCATGACACTCGAGCCCCACCCCACGCAGCATAGTCGTTGAAAACCACATCCCGCGGAACAAGCGCATCTTCATGAAAGGATGCAAACACAAGTGTTCTGACCAAATAAGGATCCTAACTATTCCAATGATGAAACTTGCCAAAGGTATTGACTGTAGCTCTGATATTCTCCATGTTGCGCAGATCCAAAGGGATACCCAGCAGCATAATTAACCCTTGGCGAAAACCCTGGGCTCCACGAAAGCTCTCACCCTCATCATGCTTCATAAAACGAACAAAACAATCGTTGCCCAGAGGCTGAGGGGGCAGTTGAAGGAGCGAAAACCGCACTGCCGGATCTCTAACTAGGAAAAGACCGACCGCATTAATCCAGGGCCGGACAGAGCGAACCTGATATCCATGAGCCTCCAGCCAGTCTGCAACTTCCTCGCGAGCAGCTCCAATCTCATTAGCCTCTGGTACGGGCATCACCTCAGCCAGCATGAAATCCTCATGGCGACGCACGAGCTGAACGTGCGGCGTGACAAACATACGCGGCCAGTGCGCATCTCCAACATCAATGATATGATGACCAGCTGGAACATACTGCATTGGATCAAGAGGGAAGTTTGCCATGGCAGGCGGCAGCGATGGCGGCTCAGGGGGAGGAGGTGGTGTCGCCGGTGGTGAGCCCAGAGGGGTCGAGGGGCCAAGATGGATGGAATTGGTCGAAGTGGACGGTGCAATGGAAGGAGAGGAGTCCAAGTTTTGTAGATATCCTGTTAGATAGATATTCCCGGCTTTTGTAGCTTGAACCTCAGAAACTGGACCAACAACGGGTTTGGGTTTCCGAACTAACCCAAGATGCTGCGCAAAACGGGCGCAATCACGCCTCCTATGACCGACCCGAGAACAACCCAGGCACTTTAAAGTTGACATGCATGAAGAAGAAAAATGTCCTTGCTTAAAGCAAATCTGACACGTGAAAATTTTATCAACCATATCGTTAATCATTTGCTCAAAAGAGGCCTCAGCTTGAGAAGAACTAGGCAGAGATGGGCTGGCAAAGTTGGGCCCAAACTAGGTTGATTTGAAGCTCCTAAATTCATGCCTGTACCAGCTGGCGCAATATCCGAGACAATATCCTCCAACAATGAACGTTGTTGGATCACCGATGAACTCACCGTGCCAAAAACGATCGGCGGTGAAGCCAAGGTCCAATTTAGTTTTTCTGGCGGTGGCGGATGAATAACAACATGCTCTCTAGCAGCAAGCTCATAACCAGCACTTTCCGTGGCAGCAATACAATCAGCAGACGCATGATACCTATACCCTTTGCACACATCATAATTTTGAAAGGTAGCAAAAGATAAACGCTTCCGAATAGTGGCTCCAGACTTAATGGCTGACTTAACAGGAGGATGATGCATTGCAAGAAGTCCCAAGGCTGCCCTACCTTTGGAGGGGCTTACTAAAACCCATTCTGCATCACACTCTTTTTTTCCAAATTTTGAACTCACGATAGCAATTCGGGCCCCCATTACCCCACAAATGAAAATAGCATTTGAATTGGGGGCAGGTATAGGATCTAGTATCAACAATGTGAAAACCAACTTCCTTGCATGAAACATTAAAGCTAAATACTTGTCAGCAATGTATGAAACCCATAGATCAATAGCCGAACCACCCAACACAGATTCAAGAGCTGCAGCCATAGAATCCTCATTAAGCCTGAAATCATGCTTGCTAAACAAAACCATGAGGGTAAAAGCCCCTCGATCAACCTCAGGATGAAAAGTGAGGCCAGAAACCTTGTAGGTCTCATCTGCAAAAACTCTACCCTTGGAGAAATCCAAGCCTATGGTAGATCCAGTGGAGGAATCCCTCTCCAAAGACATGAGAAGAGAGATCTTGGAACGCCAAACAATATGAGTGGATTAGATCACCAAATTAGTGGAGAGAAGTGAAGATCGTCGGGGAGCTAGGGTTTAGGGGTGGGTGGGTGGGAGGGGGCGCCATAAGTTTTCACGTATTGTATTGTTACTAGGTGCTACCAGCGAAGGGGGGAAACATCAGGGAAAGTATCCCTGGTGTTTTGTGTTTTCGGACAGATGAACCGGAGGGGGAAAGTTGCGTGTTCGCTGTGCTAGGGGTGTGTGGCGGACGAACGGGCTGTGTATCCGGATTCGTCTCGTTGTTCTGAGCAACTGTCATATACAAAGTATTTTTATCCAACTTACGGATTATTTTACATTAATTTTCAAAGTTTAATCAATATTAGGGAATTTCCTGAAAATTGGCTAAGTCTGAGAATTGTTCAGTTTTTGAACATCACTTAGCCATTTTTCAGAGGCTATACCTAGTGTTCTGTACATCCTATGAATTAGTGCCTTTTACCAATTTTTATCATCTTTCTGTGATCTACATGACTGTATCATTGACATCCATGTTAGAGTTCAGCTGCTTGATCGAAATTGTATTTGAAAAGTGCAACTTGAAGTTAATTCCAGAAACTATTAAAATATACAAACATGGGATTTTGTGATTTTCATAGGATTTAATCCTTATATATTTTGAACTTGGACCAATGGGATAAAATGGAGTTTGTCAAGTGTACTTTCCACGCGTATTATCTTTACCCACATTAGAAGTCGTTTTGTTGTTCTTTTGCTGCAGTATAGAGGGGTAGACAGTGTAATCGTAGCAAAGCTAGCTACTGCTACAGTAATATTCAGTTACTGTAGCAGATTAGCAGTGGCAACGCGCGGGGAGCGCGGCCGGCAAGGCAGCAGCAACGATGGCATGGGGCAGGTGATCTGGCTGGGCGGCGCTAGCATCAAGCGACCGGAGGCGGACAACAGTGACAAGAGGAGGGCGGGGCCTCGGGAGTGGCCAGTAGCGGCGGCAACAGCGGCCGAGAGATACGCAACAGAGCGGGTGAGTAGCAGAGCAAGACGGCGGCATAGGCGACGAGTAGAGTAGGTGAGCTCGGGCAAGCAGGGAAAATCAGCGGTGGAGCCAGCCGGCGCAGTGGAGGAGCGGCCAGCGCAGCTAGGAGGGGCCGGGCCAGGTGGCAGCTGCGGCAGGGTGGCTGTGGCGGGTCGGCGAGGCGCGCGGGGCAGCGACGCGGTGGGAGACGGGGAAGCAGCAGTGCGCAACGAAGCATGGACGGCCAACTTCGACAGCGGGACAGTGCGCGGGTGTGTGCTACTGAACGCGTAAAGCACGCCGAGTCGAGGAGTGGCGTCGGCTCAATCACGGGTGGACGAAAACATGCACTACATCATGGACAGGCGGCGGCGGGAGCTGGATGACGATAAACGTGAGCTAGAGCTCGAAATCAAGCTTAAAACGGAGGGGGTTCTATGCAGTTGCTCACATTGGAGCTGAAGCAGGCTCGTCGGGGCTTGTAGCGATGAGGAGTAGGAGATCGATGATAAGGGGCTCTCCGGAAGAAATAGTTACGAGAACCTAGAGTCAGATTTAGTAAAATCATTTAACCCGAATAGAAGAGAGATCAGAGTCCCAGAGTATAGATGAGGAGTAAAAGATCCCAGTACCACCCAAATGGCGATGTGGGCCCGTAAGACACACATCCATGTTAGTAAAAAGTTTTGTAATGTCTAGACTCAACTTCGGCCAAGGAGTGTGGAAGGGGGATTCCTACAGGCAGTTGGCTCTCA